>NC_059336.1:113340498-113645165 GCF_018350155.1 Leopardus geoffroyi
GAACCAATGAAGCAGTGGCACGGGGCTAGAAAAGAGGCTGGTGACACAACCATTTTCCATTCCTTCAAAAGCAACAGTCACGTTAAAGCTACGCCAAGTTTAAAAAGTTAGATTTATAATGTAGAACCTTGTATCTGAAATTTTCAGAGGCGAACGTGAAAAGCTGTTCTAGGATGAAGATAAAAGAACTGAATGGTAAGAAAATGTTCATTTTCATATCCAGGAGCATGAAGGAGTTAAATATAAAAATAGCGCCACAAAGATAAAATACTCTGAAAAACAGGAGGATACGAATGATCACAATACAGAATATGGCAAAGTAAAAAGCTGGTAAGGACATAACAGCATCATAAAATTAAAAAGGCACACTAAAGAATTGGGGAACTATCTATCAAGCATTGATAAATCAATATTATCCTTAATACACATAAGAAAAACACAAACTCCACCTCATACAGGCAAAAAATATTTCACAGAAAAGATAAATATAAAAGAAGGTAACCTCACTAAGAGAAAGTGTATTATAATGAGATATTACTGGGGCGCCTGGGTGGCCCAATCAGTTGAGTGTCTGACTTCGACTCAGGTCATGATCTCAAAGTTGGTGGGTTTAAGCCCTGCATCAGGCTCTCTGCTGATAGATAGATAGATAGATAGATAGATAGATAGATAACTTTATACTCATTAGCATTTTCTACAGTGAGCACGTTACTCTCAAAATCAGAACAATTATATAGTTGAAAACAACTATTTGAAGATACCAAAAGTAGAAAATCCGGATTCTCTGTCCCCCTCTTTCTCACTGCCCCTCCTCCATTCATGCATGCACACATCCTCTCTGTTTCAAAAATAAACATTAAAAAAATGAGATATTATTTTCTCCTTATCAAATTAACAGAAAAATAGGAACAGGAGTTTCTTGAGAGTGTCAAGAGCCAAGACTCACTGCATGGGGGTGGAAACAGAAGCCAGCAGAACATTTCTGGAAAGCAAGGTGGTCCCACGTATTGTTAAGACACACAAGATTGCCAATATCCTTTGATCTTGTATCAAGTATCTTACAAGCTAGTCTAAGGACATGATCATTGACGAAAATAAATGTTTATATACATGTGTAGTCACAGAGCATTAAGTAGCAACAACAAAGGAAATAGTCTATATCTCCAAAATTAGGAAGATACTTTTACAAGTATATGGTATACTCATGTTATGAAATTATGTGGTCATCACAAATTTATTTTCAAAGGGATATAACTATCAAAAAATATAAATACTGTAATGCTAAGTGAAAACATAAAGGTAAAGACAGCCACCAGGGTGGCTCAGTTGGTTAAGCATCCGACTCTTGATTTTGGCTCAGGTCGTACCTAGCCATTCATGGGTTAGAGCCTCAAGTAAGGCTCCGCAGGGCCTGCTTGGGATTCTCTCTCTCCCTCTTCCCCTTGCATGCATGCTCTCTCTCAAATAAGTAAACTTTAAAAACTAAAGATAAAAAGTAGAAGATCTTACTTTAATACTTAAGCACTAAAAACTCTAAAAAAGAAATAGGCCAAATATTAACTGGTTGGTAGATAAATAACTTTATACTTATTAGCATCTTCTAAATTTTCTACAGTGAGCACATTACTCTCAAATTCAGAACAATTATATAATTGAAAACAACTATTTGAAGATAACAAAAGTGGAAAATTCTTTTACGAGTGTATACCCAAGTATATATTGCACTCTAACCAGAAAAGCAAATGAGTATAATAAAACTATATACACAAAAATTGAATATTCATAACTATTCTAAAAAGAATTATAAAACTGAAAACATTAAACATGTCTTCCAATTGACAAAAAAAAGAATGTCTTATTTTACAATAAAGTATTTTGCTTGAAATGATAAAAATTACATGAGAAAAATGCTGCTAATTATTAACAATAGTATATGCACATTTTGTTAAAAAAGCCACAGCAAATCTCAATAATTGCAACTGCAATTGAAATCAAGCAAACAAAAAAAAATTTAATGCTTTTTAATCTAGCCAAGTTTTGTTTCTTGCACACAAAGCTGTATTTGTTTAGTTTTCAAAAACTCTGGAGACTGCCCAAAAGTACAAATTTCTGAACATTAATTCAGACATTCTGTTGAATGAAAAGTAAAAACACTTTAGACTTAATCCCTTCCTTCAATACAAATGGTAAATTCCCAGCTGTAAATGTTTTCTACTGGAGACTGACTTTTCTATGGTATATAGTTAAGTATTGTATACAGTTTTACTTTTTATTATGTGAAAATAGATCTTGGACCAGTATGTTTCATATCCCAAACTTATTTTCTTTTCCTTTCATCAACTGTTGAGTTAAAAATCATAGGGAAACATTCTCCAAAAAATATGTATAAAAAAAGCAGGGGAGGAAGGGATTGATATAATAATAAATACTCCAAAAGGCAGCCAAAAACAAAAACAAAGGAAAAAGAGATGAGACAAACAGAAGACAAAGAGAAAGGTATAGATTTGAACCTTCCAATACCAATAATTATGGTAAATGTATGTAAACTAAATTCTCCAATTAGAAGACAAAAATGGTCAATCTGGCTTAGAAAAAAAAAAAAAACTATTCTGCTTACAAGAAAAAGGCCCTTTCAAGATAAGAACATGAAAAATTGGGGAAAGACAAACCATACAAAATCTTATTGAAAGAGGCATATGTAGCTATACTGATAAAGTAGATTCAAAGACTAGATGCACAGGCAGAGACAAACATGGACCAAGGGTCAATACACCAGGAAGACACAAAAAATTCTGTATTTAATTCCATGGTCAGATACTATATAAAACAAAACCCGGGAAACTAAAATTGTAAACAGATAAATCTCCATAATAATGGGAGATTATAAAAGACCGCTTCAGTAAAATACGTAATAAGCAGACAAAAACACAGGAGGGATACACATGATTTAAACAATTTACAAACTGAGCACTAATTAACATATATAGATCCAACTGAAAAATAGACATTGTATTCAAGTACACAAGGAATATTACCAAAACTGACCATATTCTGCCCCACAACAAATTCCAAGGATTGAAATCACTGAAAGTATGTTTTGTGGCTAGAGAGGTATTAAGACATAAAAAACAATGTGGCGCCTAGGTGGCTCAGTCAGTTGAGCGTCCACCTTGGGCTCAGGTCATGATCTCAAGGTTCCTGACTTTCAGCCCTACAACTGGGCTCACTGCTGTCACCACAGAGTCTGCTTTGGATCCTCTGTCTCCCTCTCTCTGTGCCTCCCTCACTTGAACTTTCTCAAAAAAAAAAAAAAAAAAAAAAGAAAAGAAAAGAAAGAAAACATTAAAAAATGTATATTATTAAAAATTCCCCAAATGTCAGGTTATTAAGCAAAACATGTCTAAATAATTCACTGGCTGAAGAAAAAAAAATGACAATGGATTTGTAATACTTTTGTCTGAATAGCAAAAAATATATCAAAAGTTGAGGATGCAAAGTCATTCTTAGAAAGAAGTACATAGCCATAAATGTATATTAGAATATATATATATATATACATATATATATATATATATATATATATGTATATATATTACAGAAAAGAATGTTGAAAACCCAATGATCTAAGGATCTATCTCAAGAAGATATAAAGACAAATGAAGCCCAAAGAAAGAATAAACATAAAAGCAGAAATTAACATAAGAGAAAACAGAAAAATCAACACAAGTTATTTTTTGCCAAGACTAATGCCTGTAGAAAGACCAAGAAAAAAGCAGGAGCGCCTGGGTGGCTCAGTCCATTAAGCATCAGATTCTTGATCATGGCTGAGGTCAAGACCTCACAGTATGTGAGTTAGAGACTGCACTGGCAGTGTGGAGCCTGCATGAGATTCTGTCTCTCCCTCTCTCTGCCCCTCCCCTGCTGCTCACTTTCTCTTTTCTTCTATCTTGAAATAAATAAATATACTCAAAAAAAAGAACAAAACAAAGAAAGCACAAATCAGTAAATAAAAAATGAAAGGCATCACTAACACATTCTACAGACATTAAAAAGAGATACAAAAAAGATATTAGGAACTACTTGGTGACAATGAATTGGAAATTTTACCTAAAATGGATAAATTCCTTAAAAAACAAAGTTAACCAAAATTCTCATGAAAAGTCAAAAAACCGAATGTTACTTTATCTTTTAAAGAATTCTTAACTGTAATTTTAAGACTTTCATAATACCACCCTGCCCCCCCCCCCCCCACGCACACAAAAGATAATCAAAAACTTCCAGGCCCTAATGACTTTCCTTATGAATTTGTCAAGGAATCTGAGAAAGAACTCACATCAATCGTGTACATAACTTTTCCAAAAAAAACCCAGAGGAGGCACTTTGGAACTTATTTTATGAAACCATAACCACCTTGATTCTATAACTTCAGAGAACATCAGAAGTACATTCGAGGTCAATCTCTCTAATGATGCACATATTCTCAACAAAATGTTAGCAATTTGGCTCTAGGGATATACTGTATAAGAAGGATACTATATCATGACTGTTGGATCTATTATAAGAACACAAAAGGCTTTTTCCCTAAAAAGGAAAATCAATATGGCTTCAATGTGTATGTGATGGTAGGCAGTGGAAATACCATCTTCAACTATGATTTACAATCACATGTCAAAGATAGCAGAACAAGATAGATGTTGCCTGGGTTCCAGCATGGTAGGTCTGAATCCTCAGCCCGAGATTACTTACGCTTGAACTGTTACAGAGAAAAATAAGCTTTTATCTTGTTTAAAACAAATAAGCAAAAACAAAAACAAAAATAAAAACAACCAGTCCATGTAATTCACATTAATAGAAAAAAGGAGAAAATACAATTAAAAAAAAAAGAATACAATTACTTCAATAGATGCAGGAAAAGCATCTCTGATAATTCAAAACCATTCATAATAAAGACTCTCATCAAACCATAACTAAAAGGGAATTTCCAGAGAGCACATATTAAAAAAACCTATGGCAAACATCAAAGTTAAAGAAATATTCAGTGCTTTTTCTGCTGAGATGAGGAAGGAGACAAGTAAGCTAGCTATCATCACTTTCATTGTAGTGAAGGTCCTAGACAGTATAATTAAAAAAGGCATAATTACTGAAAGAAAATAAATAAAACTAGCACTACATTATCAGTAGACAACATAGCTGTTACGTACAAAAGCCAAAGGAATCTGAAGATAAACTAATAAAAATAACAAGTAAATTTAGCAAGCTCATAGGTCCAAGGTCAATGCACAAAAATCAAATTGTTATAAAGGTATAATACACCTTTTAAAGTTTATGTATTTATTTTGAGGGGGTGGGGGAGAGGGGCAGAGAGAAGGAGAGAGAATCCCAAGCAGGCTCCACACTGTCAGCACAGAGCCCAATGTGGAACTCGAACTCACGAACCTTGAGACGATGATCTGAGCTGAAATCAAGAACTGACTGAGCCTCCCAGGCACCTCAAGGTAAAATACATTGTAAATACCCTTCACAACAATATAAAAATACTGAAAACCTAGCAACAGCAACACCTCTGTCCAATACTACACAAAAGACTACCACAAAACACCAAAACAAATGAAAGAAAACCTAAATAGAAGGATATGTCATGTTTATGTATTAAAAGAGTCAATACTGTAAAATATCAAATCTTCCAAAATTGATCTATTGATTCAATGCAATTCCAATCAAAATCTCAGCAGATTTTTTTTTTTTTTGGTGAAAAGTGATAAGCTGATTATAAAACTTATATAGAAATGCAAAAGGCCATGAAAAAGTCTGACAATTTTGATTAAGAACAAAACCGCACAACTTAGAATTTACAGTACATACATTAGTGTCCATTATGAAGCTACTATAATTACGACAATATGCTACTGGTACAAGGATAAACCAATCTAGGGATGGAATGAAGAAGAAAAAGAGTCCTGTATATTTACACGTGGTTCGTGACAAAGTTCCCAGTGCAAATCAGCGGGAAAAGGGTACTCTTCTCAATAAAGGGTGATGATCCAATCAGAATCCATTTAGGAAATAATTAAATCTTGACCTCTATTTCACACCATACACAAAAAAAACAGTTTTAGTGCTATTACAGATTCCAAATTTGAAATATAAAACAATAAAGCTTTTAGAAGACAATATGAAAGAGTATCATAATGACTTTAGGGTTTGCAAAGATCATGGACACAGAATGTACTGATCTCAAATGAAATAATTAAAACACTGGCCTTCATTAAAATTAAGAACTTCAGTTCATTTCAACTTACCATTAACACAGTTGTTGTATGGAGTACCTCATTTTGAAGAGGTCTGCTATGCAGAATTAGAGAGCTGAAATAATGCTCAAAAAGCCAACACGGTAGAAAAGTTGAACATCAACCCTCACAAAAGAAATGCAAATTGACAGGGTAGGAGAATACATTACTAAGTATGGCTAACCTTTAAAAGAACTGACAATACCAATGACTGACAAGGATGTAGGACTAAAACATGTATTAGAAGTCAGGGCAGCGGAAACTGGTACTCCAAAAACTGGCTGTATCTATGAAAGGGAGACATACACGTATTTTAGGACCTAGAGATTATACTCCTGAGTAATATTCCACAAGAAATTAGTGACTATATCCACTAAAAGCATGTTCAAGAATATTTATAAAAGCTTTATTCATAATAGTCCCAAACTGCAACAAACCAAGTGCCCATCAACAAAATATATACAGTATATTTACACAACAAAATACTATATAGCAATGAAGGTAACTGATATATTGCTACATATAACATAGGCGAAGCATACGAACAGAATGCTGAAGGTAATTAGTCAGACACAAATGAATAACTCCTATATGATTCCACTGATAAACTGTTCAAAACCAGGTAAAACAAAGCCACAGTAATGAAGACAAAACAGTGGTTACTGCTCTAAGTGGGTAATGGGGAAGGGAATGGGGTAAAAATTAGGAAGAAGCTACATCAGGAGAGAGCAAGAGAGTGAGAGGCAGGGATAAAGGGAGAGAATCCCAAACAGGCTCCACAATGCCAGGGCAGAGCCCGACGAACTGTGAGATCACCCATGACCTGAGCCGAAATTAAGAGTCAGACACTTAACCGACTGAGTCACCCAGGCACCAGAAACCTTTTTTCTTTTTTAAGTTTATTTATTCATTTTGAGAGAGAGGGGGGGGACAGATGATCTGATCCCGGCTCTGCGCTGACAGCAGAGAGCTCGATGGGGGGGGGGAGGGGGATCAAACTGAAGAACCGTGAGATCACGACCTGAGCAGAAGTTAGACACTTAACCGACTGAGCCACCCAGGTGCCCCATGAACCAAATCATTTTAGATTAACTGCTTTAAAACAAAATTCAAGAAGAGTCTTTCAGCTTTTATATTTCAAATTTCCCTGCTCAAGGAGGGAAAGACCGACAGAATGGGGCAAGTGCGCTATGTCTCAGTGACTGAGGAAACTCACGAGGTTCAGGTCCTGGAGAGGACATTTGTCATTAAACAGCTTCGAAAGCCTGCAGTTTGCACTGGGCACACATCTTCCCACTCACAGAGGGAGAGCCCGGGTGAGGCAGAGGCAATGGGTGGGGAAGCCACTGCATGAGCCAGATGTTGGTTCGATTACAGTAACAATCTCATTATTATGGGTTAAAATCCAAAACTAAGTGTCTGTGATACTTAAAGGAAAAATTCTAAATCAAGTTGAAAAACGGTACATTTTTAATGAGACATAAACCAGTCTTTTTGACAAAAGCGAAACCTGAACACACAAGCCAACTACGCTTCTTTTAAGAAAAAGAGTATCACGGTGTATTTCTGAATTTAAAAAGCCATTTCTTCCTAGTTCCTCCACTATATGTACTGACATGGTACAGAAAATCGGGAAAAGTGAATGAGAAGGACTTAAATTTGCTACAGAAAAGAAATATCTCTAAGACTTTCAAGGAAAGAAATGAGAAGAAAGCTTGAAAAAATAAACAAAAAAACTTCTCTGCCCCTGAAGATAAAGAATGAGCCTAATTTACTATTATATAACAGACTATCACAAAAAGTGAAGTATTTGAATGAATTCTCCATGGTGAATACATTCCATGCCATTCAGAAAAGTTTCTTTAGATACAGGAAAGAGTCTGAACTCAAACCACATATTTCTAACCCAATTACTTACAGACACTAACGTGTGAAATGCATTTTGTGTTTCTACACTAAAGTTTTTTAAATGCACTATTACTTTGCACATATTTATTTATAACCAGTGGACTGTCTTTGCGTTAATTTAATAGTTGTACATTTTTACAACCAAGACTTTCTAACAAATAAACATCTTCTAACTTCAGAGTCATGGTGTACATTTTCTCTTTTCATATAGCCTTTCTTAGGCTAAGACGTATTGCCAGCAGAGCTGGGAGAAAGCCCTAAGCACAGGCCAAACATATCAAACCCCAGATTCATCTTTTTGACACGTAGGCCCCAAAAGCAACATAAGATCAGCCAAAAAAATTCTCATTTTTTTTCACTATTCTAATTTTTCTCTTTCTATATTCAAATAGGAGGCCAAGAAAGATCAGTTATGAAACCACAGAAAATAGACAGCGTATCTCTAGAAATAACAACTCCAATATTTAAATGCAAATAGGCATCAGCATTAGCCATCGGTTTATTGGCAACTGACTCATGAAACATTTTGAAACTCGAAATACTTAGGGGGTGCCTGGAGAAAGTCAGTCATGTGGCACTCCTAGGGAAAACAAAGGGTGAAGAATTAAAGCAAACTATGTATAAATGAGTTACCCTGCTATGCTTCATATGGCTTATGTATTAATTTACATAATTAATAATAAGTTATAATAAATACATTTGGGGGTTAAAAGCACATAAAATATAACATAGTACCTTCTTTAGACCCAGACCTGATGACTCAGAACTATCAATTTAAATCACAAATACTTAGGTAATCTGTGTATTGTATATTTTGTGAGCACTGATCACTTAAAAACAAATAGACGTTAAATGCTTTAGATGTCCACATATTTAAAAAAAATGGCAACAGATGGCCAAGTAACGAGGGTACCAATGTAAAAAGTGCTAAAATACTAAGACTAATTCACATTCACGGAGCACGTTCTATGGGACCCGACTGCATTCTAGGTAGATGCTTACCAGCACACAACAACGTATTTAATTCTTTCAATGGCTCCATGTAGGTAGTAGCATCGTTTTCACTATGCACACGGGAAACCAAAGCACAGGAGCTGTGGTAACTTACTCAAGTTCGCACAGCTTGGAAGCAGAGTAAGAGTCCAAGCCCACATACTCAGAACCCACAGCCTAACTGCTTAACCACTGCTGTACCCAATAATTATGCAGGGTGTGCTTTAGAGAATTAAGACTTGAAAAACTAGGAAAGATTTCACAAAAACACACAATACACTCGATCTGGAGTAATCTTATTGTATCTATTTCCTGACATTCCAGGAGGAGTTACAGACTCCAGCCTTTCACTTAGTCACCATTTACCATGCTCTGATCATTCTCAATGCCATACGGGTGTGAACAAGACCCACTGCGAAGTCCCATCAGTCTTAGAGTCTAGGAGTGGGGTCTGACAATAAATAAATAAGAGAAATTAGAGTAAGGTGGTTTAAAAAAAGCAAAAGGGGGACGGGAAGTTCTGGAGGTGAATGTGAGAAACGGCGATCAGAAAAGGTTTCCTTGAGAAAGATACATTTGAATAAAGACCTCTAATAGAGAGGAGGTGACCATCTCTACACTTCTTAGTACGGTAAGTCCCTTTGTCTTAAGCTGTTCACTGCAACCAAAAGCATTCTGATTAATACTAATCCTACCCATGGGTTTGTCATGCAGATTAAATGAGCAAATTGGTACTATGCACTTAGCACAGGGCCTGGCTCACAAAAACAATTCCGTAAACGCTAGCTATTATTATTTTTGCTATTGTTTTAATAAAGTCATGAAATCAACTGTAGGAAGAATCTCCAGTCCACTAATGTTGGGACTCCGAGACAACCACACAATATTCCATCAGCTGGATGCCTAGACAAATAACCGGTTCTGGAATCAATACATTAAGTGTTACAATTCAAGCCTAAAGTCTAGAAATACCTACCATTCACAACAACCTTCCATGACCTATAAAGAACTCCGGTTGCAGACGACATCAAAAGACTCACCGAAATAGATGCAGGAAGCCTGACGCCCTGGATGTGAGCTGGGTGGCAGGAAAAGGTGTTGAAGGGGCAGCTGACTATCTACAGACTTCACTTTCTGGCAGTTTCGTGTCGATTTTTTTGGCGGCAAGGAAAGTGTTTACTTCTCTGTCTATGCACAGATGATTTTCCATAGCTCTGGGGTTTTAAAAGGTCAGCAGTGATAAAAGGCTTAGGAAGAGCTCTTGAATTTCTGTGCTACTATTATGAATTTCTTTATAAAAATGTTGATATACGGAAGACAATCAAGCAATGCATGGAAAATATGTATTCCAGATCCAAAAGCAGCTTATTCCAGCAAAATTTCCTCAGCTCTCTCCCTAATGATTTAAACATCCATTTTCACTCACTTCTGCAGAAGTACATTCACAGGAGGAGTGAGCGTGAGGAACAGGAGCCTTTACAGCAGGAAGCCACTTCCCTTCTTCACCTGGAATGTTGTATGATCCCTTTCCTTTTTTTATATATGGGAGAAAAGGGATCGTATTGTTAACCTAAATTCCCTTTGTTTAGAAAAGAAACACTCAGGTTGTATTCTCATTAGATTTTTCAGTTTCTGACCATAAAGCTACTAAAAAAACAAAAAACAAAAAACAAAACAAAACAAAAAAAAAACCCCCAACAACCCTAAAAATCTTTGGGCCAAGTGGCCAGATGTAATATATTATTGTGATAGGGCACTTCAATGTCTTACTTGGCTAAATCATTTAAAAAATATAGTTTCTCCTTGGTGACAGATACAAAGTTCTATCTCCACACCACAAACTCACCAATTGCGTGGCATACTGTCAACAATGATTTTATACTTTCCTTCTATACTGTTCATAGAAAATGTACCTAAAAGTCTACAAACAAAACCATGCTTGCTCCTGATTACTTTTTATTGCTTTGATTTGGCAAGGCTTTACCATATTTTCTGGCTCCAATGAACATAAAATTAGCCTAAAATTTGAACCTAACTTCTTTCAGGCTTTCTTTCTCACTTTTAAAAAAATTTTTTTTTAGTAATTTCTATACCCCGCGTGGGACTCAAACTCATGACGACAAGATCAAGAGAAACATGCTCTTCCAACTGAAGCAGTTTTTCTTTTAGTTTTTCTGATACCACCAGTCTCAGTAAAAAGCTAGCCAACCCCACCACTTGCCTTTGGTTACGTCTTCCTTTCAAATGAGTGAATTAGCAAGAAGTGGTTTGTAGAAGATACTCTAAAAACTTACAGGATTAGAATCTCTAGAGCTGCTGAACAACAGGACTGGATTCTTTGAATACTCTGGGATTCAGAGCTCAGGCTCCATGTTTTAAGAAGTCCCTTTCCAGGGGCGCCTGGGTGGCGCAGTCGGTTAAGCGTCCGACTTCAGCCGGGTCACGATCTCGCGGTCCGTGAGTTCGAGCCCCGCGTCGGGCTCTGGGCTGATGGCTCAGAGCCTGGAGCCTGTTTCCGATTCTGTGTCTCCCTCTCTCTCTGCCCCTCCCCCGTTCATGCTCTGTCTCTCTCTGTCCCAAAAATAAAATAAAACGTTGAAAAAAAAATTTTTAAAAAAAAATTAAAAAAAAAAAAAAAAAGAAGTCCCTTTCCAATCCTTAGAGTTCTCGAATTTGGATCAGTTTTAGAATTATTTTGAAAGTGGGAGAGAAGCTTCTGATTACATATTCTGTCTGAGGTATTATTTTGAAAAGCAATAACTATCCGGGGGAGGAAAATATGGGAGAATACAGAATTCATATTAAGGGTTTTGATTTTTTCCTTTCTGATGAAAAACAGGTCATTCTAGAAATGGCCTGACTTTCAAGATCAGAGGTTATTTTCGCTTAAATATTTGTTAATGTTTATTTAATTTTTGACAGAGAGAGAGAGAGAGAGAGAGAGAGAGAGAGACAGAGGATGAGTGGGGGAGGGGCAGAGAGAGGGAGACACAGAATGTGAAGCAGGCTCCAGGCTCTGAGCTGCCAGCACAAAGCCCGACGCGGGTCTCGAACTCGCAAACTGCGAGATCATGACCTGAGCCAAAGTTGGACACAACCGACTGAGACACCCAGGCGCCCCCAGAGGTTATTTTCAAGAGCAGCTTTAGATACACAATAAAATTGCACAGAAAGTTCCCATATTCCCCCTTACCCCCTCCACCCCCTGTCCTCTCACCCAGGTACCCTCACTATCAACATCCCTGAACATTTGTTATGGTTGATGAACACACAATGGCACATCATTATCAATCCAAGTCCACAGTTTACATTAGGGTTTGCTCTTGGTGATGTTCGCTGATTTCTACTCCCCAGTCTACACAACAGAATTGATGTTGGCAATAGAATAAAGGCCCTCAGCAGACAATCCCATGCCCTTTTATTTGCTGATAGGCTATTATTAGCAGGTAGATGGGCAGTGTGAAAAAGGCACTTAATATGGTTTCATTTGTTACCCAGACACAATATTTTATTATTTCTCTAAGGCAAAACGGTCAAGTCAGACCTCCCCAGTTAGTATGGTTCCAGCTTTCCATTCCTTGCTCCAGGCCTCAGATCTCTCATACCCTGTTCTACTTGGTTTTCTCACAGGGTTTATCTCCTTCTAGCCTATTATGTAGTTTACTTATTAGTTAACTGCCTGCAAGCAAGTAGGAATTTTTGTTGTTCACCGATGTGGCCCCAGTACCCAGAACAGTGGCTGGCATGTAGTATTCACTGAATATTTGTCTAATGAATGAATGAATGAATGAAAGAATGGGGATACCTTCTAAAAGACAGGGAGTGATTTTGGTTGTGGTTTGGAGGCCTAATTAGCCATGACCAACCAGGTTCTGCAAGCCACTGGTGCTGTATTGCTGGGATCCTTCAAGGTCCCCGCTAGGCCAGTGTGACCATTCTAAGGTGTGAACAGGCTGGAAAGCACAGTGAGGTCTAGACATGTCTGATGTCCCCAACTCTACTTGTTGTATAAACTCTCATTCAACCTGGAAGCCCAATGGGGACAGCACTGTGGCCCCTGGCCAAGAGCAGCGTGGAAAGAGAGCCTTGAATGCTGTGATGCAAAGAAGCCAAGGGACGTTTCTCCACAGGGGTCAGGGGACAGGTGTGTGACACTTAGGAATCTGACCGTCCTGAGGGTCCCAATTTGCCCACTCACATACATTCTGGTGACAATAATGAAACCAAACTCTGGGTCAGTTTATAAATGGGATGGGAAATATTTTTCATGAGTTAAAACTCTACAACGACAACAACAAAAGGAAAAAAAACTAAAGGAGCAAAAGAATTGTGATTTAAAAAAAAAAAAAACATGAATAGGATAAATTGGGATACAGAACAGTGAACTCAGTGAAAGAGGTAAAAAGTTTTCTTTGCTTTCCTACACAAGATAAACACTCGGGCCAGAGGATGTAAAGGTGGTGGCAGGAGGAGATGAACCACAGTTCCAAGAAGAAAGCAAAGGAAAGAGGAGGAAGTCTCAACTTCTCTGACATCCATGCACGGGAAAGGAGAAAAACGACCCTTATGATATTTACAGCATGTGGCAACCTGTACTTATTTATATCCACAAAGCCTAACTATGCTATATTGTTTAAAGACAAAAACATAATTTTCTGGTATGTATTATTTACTTACTTATCCCAGATTCTCCTCCTGGAACCTAGGCTCCAAGTGGACAAGAACTATGTGTTTTGCCCTCAGAACAGTTACAGTGGGAAAAGTAACAGTGCCTGGCACAAGACAGGCTCTCTAACTCTGAGCAAATGACTACATGAATTAACAGCTCACCACATACTTCCCACTCCACTCCAGTTGAATTTCAAAAAACACTGTTGTTCTTCATGCCATGTAGGAGAATCAAGGTGTTCCTCCTTCCTCTATCAGGTACGTGTTCCCAGAACACCACGTACACAAGGGAATGGAAGGATCCAGTGATGCTGTTTTTATTTCTATACTATCAGCCATGCTAATTGATATCTTGAGACAGTTTATGCTGACAGACTATGCCTCTTCACTGTGGTTCAGTAACCGTGACCAGACGCCAACATCTCTCCTAAGCCACAGGAAATTGGGGAAGGGCCCTCCTTCCCTCAGTTCGCAGGGTTCAGTTAGCCCAGTTCAGAACAGGGGATGCCAGCCCTGTGTCCCCAAGGCTTCAGCTGCTTAAACCAGAAGCTCAGAAATGAGTTGGTGGATGGGCATGAAGAGAACCAGCCACTTCTCACTGTTCACTCAAGTCCTATGTACATCAGTTCCACAGCTAAACCCTTGATCACATGGGCTGGCTTCACCCTACACCACAGCCAGGGGTAGAATCAGGACAGACTGCCACTGCCACAAGTTTCAGGCGAAGTCCAACAAAAGAAAATCTGGACTAGTTTAATGTAGTGGAGTAAGCCCATAAAAAATGAAAGCCTTGCAAAGCTTCTTCTAGAAAGAGAATAACATGCCTACTAATTAGGTAGATTTTTAGTTACACTGCCATATATCAGCACCGTATTCTAAATTACCTTTTATTACTTATAAAATTGTCCAGCTTCTGGAGTAAAAAAATATGGACCAAGGGTCAAAGAAAGTATACTAAAGTATAGTAATTTACAAAGTACTAGAGGTTTTCTAAAAACACATTTTACAATTCAAGTCTTTGCCAAGTAAATGCCTAACAAAATTAGAACTGCAAGCACATTAGAGTGATTATATAACTCTTGAGTTGCAGAAATCAGTATTTAAAAAGACACAGAATTAAAAGGAAATCACCAACTACAAAAGACAGAGTGGATGTGAACGTATTTGCTTTGGTATATTCTTCTGGAACAATAACTTTGACTAGCGAGCATGTGAAGTGACCTGCGCTGTTCTCTGAATGTAGTTTTTGCAGGGCACAATCATCAGCGGTTATAACTTGGACACTGTTCAGCGAGGGTAGCATCGGAAGCATCAAGCCTGCACCTTTCTGGAATGCAGGAAAACATGCGTCGGGTGTCATCAGTGACTCAGATGGGCTAGCACCCTGGACCCTAGGCCAGGGAACGCTGCGGTCTCTGCAGAACAATTATGTGTTCATGTGGTATATTTCTTAAGAACTCTCGTCCTAAGGTCGAAATATAAAATTAATGTAAAGCTCAAATCACTCTAGCATGGATTTCCTTGCAAACCTCTCATGGCCACCTTTAATGATGTTTTTCTCCATTTCCCAACTTTTGATGGCTTCCAAACCCCTCAAAATCTGCTCGCTCAAACCGCACCCCGCACTATCTCTCTTTTGCTTGAAGCCAAATCTGGCATCAGTGTTTTGTCTACTCAGCAGGAGAGCAATTTCAACAATCTCCTGCTTTTTATAAGATCAGTTTATTCTTCCCAATATAATAATTAGTTTCAGATGACCCTGGTCGCTGTTCTTCGGCATGACTCCACTGTGGTACCAGCAAGGAGAGCAGGCACTTCCTGTTGCGCTGTTTTTTTTTTTAGGGCAAAGAATTTCGGTACTATCATGAGCCCAGCACAGAACCTTTGTAATTTACTTCTTTAAAACTTCAGCTGGGTTTTGATTACCTAGATGCTCAAAGAGACAGACTGAAATTACGATTATGGGAATCTCCTGTGTTTACTTTGAAAAAGGTTCAGATGAATTATTCCTCAATGTATCAAACTATAATAAATCATGAGGAACACACATCTTATGAATAAGAACAGTGCTGGATCCCTGCAAACACACAGAGGTGGCAAACAGGGAGCCAACATGGTTATCTCAATGTCTTATACTGCAACTAACTTTAAAGGCGATAATAAATACCCATGGGAAAGAAAATTGCCTGAGAGCTAAGGATGTTAGAGAAATACCTGGAAAATCTCTGTTAACAGTGGTAGAAAAATCATGCAAGACATGTTTACAACGATGAGGATGATCGATATGACCCCTAATCAAAACTGGCAGAGGACGGATTTCCATCAGGGAGGTTGCTCGATGTCTCCTCCAGGTGTACCTAAAATCATCATGTCCTGCACATTTCAACCAATTAATTCAGTACCAGAAAGGAATCATCTGTGAGTATTTTCACCAGCATGACCTTAGGTTATCCTACTTGTGAACCCTAGCAATCCCCGAGCCATGACTGCAGACAGGAGTCACCTTTATGCATACATACTTTGAGGCCTTCAATTATGAGTATCTCTTGGTGTCCTTCAGTCTTTGCCTGCTTAAATAGAAAGCAATCTCCTCTCTGCTTTAACATGAATTAATTACATGACCCCTTATGGTTTATCTTACCTTCACATGTACGGCCATCTGCTGAAATTGAGAAACCCTGTTCGCAGACACAGTGAAAAGAACCATCTGTGTTTAGACACTCTCCATGAGGATCACAGAGTCCAGGCTGTTCACATTCATTAATATCTGGAATTGAAAAGAGTTCCAAATACGTGAAAAAAATTTTTCCTTTGGTTTCATATGATAGCAGACATACAGTAAGCAAATCCATCACAAAAGGGTCAGACACTTATTTTGTGGCACAACTATCCTGTCTGTATATATACCAGACCACAAATTGGATTGTTTTAAGAGAGAAACTATTTAGGTCAAATCATATGAATAAGCCAATGTTCAACCATTTTTAATCTACACAATTCTCCCCCTGCCCCCATTTAATTTTAAGACCTGTTGGAGGCTTACAAACATTCTAACAAAAAATTTCTCTGAGAAATAGTCTTTATCAGCGAGCATGCTGTGTTCCCCTCGCCCTCCTCCATTTCTATGCACACAAATCTGTTCTAACACCAAGCATTGCACCTCCACCCCATCCTCTCCTACGACGTGAACTTTTTTTTTAAGTTTTTATTTTTGAGAGAGAATGCGCACGTGTGAGTGGGGGAGGGACAGAGAGAAGGAGAGACAGAGGATCCCAAGTGGGCTCCACGCTGACAGCAGAGAACCTGATCATGATCCAAGCCAAGCTGGATGCTTAACCAACTGAGCCACCCAGGCGCCCCGATGTGAACTTGAGGGCACAGATGGACACATCTTATTGACAGTGTTTGGCTCCAAGTGGCACTTTACATATGTCTGCCGAATATATAAATGAAATAGACTCCAATCTATATTTGGTTGAAAATGGATAAAAGAAATAAAATACAAGAAAAAGAAGACCTTTCAGACCAGGGAAGTGTTCATTACCTGCACAGCTTTGTGATGATGCAATTAGGGAATGAGGATCAAATGCCTAGTGCAGAGCCTAACATACAGCTAAGGGCCAAAAAGTGGTAGCTATGATTATTTTTTTATAATGTTTATTTATTTATTTTGAGAGAGAGAGAGAGAGAGAGAGAGAGCAAGCATGAGCAGGGGAGGGACAGAGAGTAAAAGAGAGAGAATCCCTGATGTGGGGCTCCATCTCATGAATTACAAGATCATGACCTTAGCTGAAATCAAGAGTCGGACACTTAACCAGATGAGTCACCTAGGTGCCCCACTAGCTATGATTATTAAGATTCATGAACAAATAATGCTGTAAACTTGTGTCGGCCATCTTATACTCTGCTTGTCCTGAATGAAGAATGATTATGCTCCTCATGGCCAGGGTCATGATTCACTCCTAAACACAGATAGTACATGAAAGTGAAATGTTCATCAAACTAGTCCTAATTATTTTGGATAGCAGTGCTCACACTGACCACATCAGCAATCCTGGAGAATGGTTCACCTAATCACACTGGTACCGACACAGGCAACTACCTATTTGCACTTGTTTTAATCGTTGTTTTACTCAGCTGTGTCTCTTATTACAACGATTGCCGCTTGAAGAGAACTGCATAGTTGAATGGAGTCCCTAACTCCTACTACAGCACATTCATAGTGTATTACGAATATTTGCCCACCACAAAATTTCAGTGATGTTCATTCTCTA
Source organism: Leopardus geoffroyi (assembly GCF_018350155.1). Classification (NCBI taxonomy): domain Eukaryota; kingdom Metazoa; phylum Chordata; class Mammalia; order Carnivora; family Felidae; genus Leopardus; species Leopardus geoffroyi. Next base: position 113,358,629 of record NC_059336.1, read on the forward strand.
ATTAAACCATGATTGGTTGAGGAATTCTTAGTTAACTGGGGCCATGAAAACTATCACAGGTTCTTGGCACCTTGCAGGCAGGAACCCTAGTAAGGCTTTTGCCCTACCTTCCTGGAGTCTCCTAAACCCTCCTTTACCTCTTGGTAAAGAGGCCCTTGATACATCTTTCTAGAAGTCCATCTCTAATTCAATTAAAAACACTTACTGAATGCTTTTTTTAAAAACAAATTTAATGTTTATTTATCTTTGAGGAAGAGATTGAGAGAGACAGAGCAAGAATGGGGGAGGGGCAGAGAGAGAGAGAGAGATAGACACAGAATCCAAAGCAGGCTCCAGGCTCTGAGCTGTCAGCCCAGAGCCCGACACGGGGCTTGAACCCATGAATCGCAAGATCACGACCTGAGCCGAAGTCGGACACTTAACCAACTGAGCCACGCAGGTGCCCCTCACTTACTGAATGCTTTCTATGAGAAGGCTGAACAGGCTGGGGCACTTGCCATTTTGAAGCTCACCATTTAACGGGGGGCAGGAGCCAACACGAATAACTGCCAAGCTTAATGGGCACATGGGAAAGGTATGGATTATAAGCCCTTCCTAGTGACTTCTAGAACATGCCGAACCATCAACCCTACAGTTCTCCTCCAGACAGTCATCCCTTTCTCTGCATCCAGAATGCAGGTGGTCTTCCTTTTACCTGCTCATCTCATTGTGTGACGGAAATGCTGGCAGTATCACTGATTTATTCACTTCTTTGAATTAATCCTTAACTCTTCACCATTCCATCCGCCATGTAATTGGCACTAGCTGGCCTAACCACCACTGAATCAAAATAAGAAACCAAGCAGGAATTACTCATGTTTTCTTAACAATACTCCCCCATTTTTGTTATTGGCACTAATTTAAAAATATTTCAAGGAAGAGCAATGAATCATTTTCTATTTGACTATTTCTCAATGTGACTTCACTCTGTGAAATTCTTCACTTCTTTTATAAAATCTCTGATACCTTCTATGATTGGTCTCTACTTACTGGTAATACCTTACATTGGTCACCTCTTTTTAACTCTGACCTTCTCTGGGCTTTTAGTTGCATTCTTTCTTCCCAATCTGCTGCCCTGAGTTACTTCTATCTGGGCAACAAGGTTCAATAAAGTTCCACTGGCCTAGGGGTCAAGCCCAAGGTCCATATCCATCTGGTGAAACCCAAAAGGTTATCCATAGGCTTATTTTATCCTATGCCTCAATGTTGGCCCTTTAAACACTGCCAGCTTGCAACTCTGCACAGGGAATAATGTGCATAAAGTTCTTGCTTCAAGAGAAGTCACTGATTAACAAATAATTGTCTAAAAAGTTTGATGACAGGAACTGAAGACGAATTCCCAGACTTTTTTCCAGGAAACCGCTAAAAAAGAACAACATGAGTATCTGGAACTAGAGAAACATATGCATTCAATTTGGGTTGTACTTATTGAGGCATTTCTAAACTATGCTGCTAGTAACTCAGCTGAAAGCCAGACTATATTTAAGTTGGGTTTCTTTCATGGGTCCGAGATTCCACAGAAATTCACAGTTTGGCATGTGTAAGTCAAAACGCGAAACTGAAGTGTGTTCTGAATCTCAAATGTACGCTGTCACATTCCTACACAGACTATTAACATGGAATTTCCATGCTGTCTGTATCTCAGCATTAATTTTGCTGGGGTAAGAGACTATTACACTTCCAACTGAAAATGCCTTACTGAACATGGAACTATCTTCAGATTGTTAGGTAAAGTTTAAAGCTTACGTCTATCACACATGGTCATTCAAATATGTCCTATGGTTATTAGCACTGGCATCAATTACATTGTCAGCATTAAAACAAACTCTGAAATCTACGCCCATGTACAGAATGTGACTAGCCATGAGACTAGACAGAAGTAGACCAGTGACTTCAGGCAGAGTGAAAGATCACCAGGCTGTCTCCACTGACACAGCCAAAGGAGAGGATTTAAGACATGCCATTTAGTACATGCCATTGTAAACAGCCTCTAATCAGAGAAGGTGGGTGATGTAGCAAATTCATAGATAATATTCTTTAAACATTACTAAAACCCGTTTCAGGAATATTTTTCATTTGTTTGGATTTAAGTTTTTCAAGCACACATTGTAATTTATTCTGGAAAACAAGAATCACCAATGTGACAGAGCATGAAGTCAATTTAATAATGATTTAGAGTTCATAAAACATGTTTGGAGGAGTGACATATTTGAGTTGATATCAAATCACAAATTTAATGTACTGAGAGAAGACAGTAGTGCAATTAATAAATCATATGACTAAATTACTTCCTTATGATTTGACTCTAGAAGTTTATGAAATCTGCAATATGAAATCACTATCCACTTACACAAGGCTTGGTTTGCCTCTAGCAGGTCAAAACATTGTGGGGGAAAGGAATTAGAAAAGAACGAGGAGTTAGAGAAGAAAGTATTACTTTTAAACCCAAATGTCTATAATAAAAGCAGGATACAGTTGTTTTTTAGGGGGCATCTCTTGGCATTTTTATATAAGCCAAGATCCGTTTTAAGATGCAAAAGTTCCAAAATGGAAATACTCACACATAATTTTATAATTCAAATATTTCTTCTCTATTGTATTAAATCCAAGCACATTTAATTTCTGCATTGGAAATACTAAACACTTTAAATTCACCTTACTACATCAAGATGGCAAACAAATAGAGGGTATCACAGTATAGTTAAATCTTGGGATCAGTAAGTAAATTAATTTTAAAAGATCTTGAGGCCAGGGCTCATGTCTTTTGTATTTCAGTGACACACAGCTGGGTGTGTGGGTAACGGTACGGACATAGGGTAGAGTAATATGTCAGTACCACATCGTAGAGAGTACAGACCATCTACCCTGTCAAGTACTATACATCTGGGGCATGTGAAAGGAGACACAATTGATGATAATCTACAATAAGAAAGTCACTCATGTCCAGTAGCAGTAGATAAAGAGGAACTCTAACAATCCTTTACTTATATGTACTTTGGGATAGTAATGGAGGGGAGACAATGACGAAAAAAAAATTTATCCAAGTAGCAGAAATGAATCCGTATAAAGGTAAATATAAATGAGAGCCTTCAATGGAAACAACAGGCATGGATTTATGAAGACTAATGTAAAGGAAAACTTGGGGGGTGGTGTTTAGATAATCTGATTTTTTAGTCGCAGCATTACTGGTAACTCAGTGTGCTATACTGGGGGGGAAAACACTGAATCTCACAGTCTTCTTTATTTTGGCTATAAATGAAGTAATAATCGGTAGGGCAATGTAGAGCAAAACAGCAGAAAAAGATCTTGGATTCGAATCTCAGCTCTACTACTTATTAGGGAGGAGCATGCTAATTAACTTCTCTGATCCTCAGTTACTCATGCACCAAATGGATATTTAAAAAAGCTGCCTGTTCAATTCTCTAAAAATCCCTGAGGTACCTACAGTAATCGGCACATAGTAGGTGTTTGATTAAAGCTCTTGTGATTGGTGCTGTGTTCTTATTAGTACCTTGTTTCCTCTACACCTTTGTTTGGGAGATGAACTGTGATAGCCCTTTGAAGAAATAGGAAATCCTATCTTCTATACCTTTATACTTTTGACCAAATTATTAATGAGGTTTTTTAGGAAGAGGAAAAGCTGGATACAGGATAAAACAGGGATCAAGACAAGGAAAGATAAATACCAGCAATGAGACAAAATGAAATACACCCACGAAGGACATAAAAAAGCCAGACTTTATAATATAGCACCAAGATTGGCCCGTGGAAGGAACAGCAAAGTACAGGTGACCTCAGGTGCCACGATAGCTTGCAAAGCTGGCACACGGTTCCAAAAGGCAGGAGTTTCAGTTACCATGGTGCAGTGCAAAGTGAGAACTTCTCATACTTGATGCAGACCCAAGAAAGATATTTTAATACCATTAACTGGCACAGCTCATTTACATACAAATGGGTAAAGCCACAGACTATATTCAGAAAGCATCACAAAACTGAACAACTATGTAAATTAGGACTTAAAAAACAGAGAAATACCTTGACATCCTTTATTGTCATTTAGCTGGAATCCATCTGGACACGTACAATCATAGGACCCTTCGGTGTTAATGCAGTCTCCTCCTTGGCAAACACTCTTGTCCTCCAAGCATTCATTGATATCTATAAGCCAATTAAAATAATTTTAAAGGTGGAATAAACTATATTTAAAAAAACTAAACATTACCCTTACACATAAAAATCACATAAATGAACATTGTTTTACATCTCACACAATACATGATTTTTAATGGAGGACAGATTTCTAACTATCAGAGTTTTTTGAAATGAAGTATTTTGAAAAGAGTTTGGCTTTGAACAATACGTAAATTAAAGTTTCAACATCAAATGAAATTTGCAAGAGGAAAAGTCAAAACTCTGTACTAAACAATTTACTTGTTTACATTCTTGGTGATAATAGGGAATAAAAAAGATTCTTCAAATACGTATTAAGAATATCTTGAGCATCTATTTATACAAGATCCTGTATTATGCATTACAAGAAAAATTTGAAAGTATTTGGCATGATTCATGCTCACAAAGAGAAATGATTGTTCAAAGAAACCCAAATTATATTGATCAAAATGAACATGAAATATCACAATGTTTTATAAGTTCAAAAAAATTTAAGCTAAGAGTTGTCAAAATATATAATCACTTGTCAAAAGAATGGTACCAACTTCACGTGTCACATGGATTTAGAGAAGAGGTATCATAAAAAAACAAAGGTGGCTTTGCCTAACAGAAGGGATTTACTTGAGGCCTGGACAGCAGGGTGGAAAGTGGAGGAGGGGAAGAAGAGGAGATTTTGGAGGGAAAGGGAATCAGCAAGATCAAAAGCTTCACTGAAGCCACTTACTCAGCAGCTATCACCAATAGGTTTGAGGTTGACTGGATTCTTTAAATGTATGTATTTATAGCATATGTGCAACTAAACATGGTTTACGTTACCAATAATGAGTTCTGACTGTGAGCGTGTGAGACAATTAATGACCCCCCTCATGGCATGAATGCTGGGCAGATCTTTCAAGAGGGCTGTTTATTACCACATTTACTTCCAGTCAGAGCTCATTATCCCTAACACAGTCCATGACTCCCTCTTCTGTTGTCTGTGCAGGATTTCAATTATTAGCACTGCAGAAAGCTGAGGAACAAAAACGTCTTTGTTTTCTCAGAATTCTGGCATAGGATGGCATTTCTTGCAAATAATTATGATTGCTGTGAAAATGCATGAGAAGTTCCAGGAAGAAGTGAACATGGAGACCGCTGTAGTCTCAACCTCCCTCGCTGTCTCGTTCAAAATGCTGGCACACCAGCTTAAATTTTCCTCATAGAACCCAATCCACTTAACTAACTGGCTCCTGTACCATTCGTGAGTCAAATAAAAGAGAAATAAGAAAGCAGCTTATAATTTTATTCCACCAAAAGAAAAACAAGTTATGCTTGTTTTATGCTTCCCCTAGATCAAAATGTTTCTGAATCCTGATCCTAAAAATAAAACCCAGCCGATGTGACTTTGTCACAACTGAAGTGGGTTATCACTTCTTTAGTGTGTTTTTCCGACTTCACTGACGTATAACTTATACACAATACGTGCATCTAATTTTAAGAATCCAGTTCGATGACTTTTGACAAATGTAGATACATTCTTGTGACCACGGTCGGAATCAAGATACAGGCATTTCTGTATCGGTTTACATCTGCTGGGATCACTGTTGGATTCTTCTATCATTGCAAAACGCAATCGTTTTTTAAGGAACTGTGAGAGATCTCTGTAAGAACGCTATTCTGTAGTTACAGACATAAGGCTTGTGACATTTCCCTTTGACTCTTTTGCCAGTCTGACCTTAAAATTTCCATTCATAATTAATCTAATGTCTTGGGTGTTACAACTGCCATGGAAGAGACACTAAAAGAAAATTATGCACGAGACAGGTAAGAGCATATGCAGGCATAAGTGTCCCCATGAAATGTGAATACGCCACAGAATATTTTGTTCACCAGCGAACTGACCCTTGCTAAATCAAGATTTCTAAAAGATTTCTAATTGAGAATAGGCTTTTAGATATAAATTCTATTAAAATAATTTATAAGCCCCAAATCTCTGATTTATTTTCAATAATGACTGTGCCAAATGGGGATAAATGCTAGTTTACTATGAATCTTTGCCTTAAAATATGCATTAAATGAATCAACTGGACCAGCCATAGGAAAAAAAAAAAAAGGTGTAGGCATTTCCATCACCCTAAAACTTTCCTTGTGCCCTTTTTCTGTGTGGCTTCCTCTGATCAGCACAGTGTCTTTGAGATTGATCTAAGTTACTGTGTGTACCAACAGCTCTCTCTTCTTTATTGCTTAGTACTGTGCCATATGAAGGTGCCGCAATTCGTTGACCCATTTACTTCGGATGAGTAGCTGAACTGTTTACAGTGTGGCTATTATGAATAAAGTTTTGATAAACATTCATGTGTAAGTCTATGTGTAACCAGAAGCTTTCATTTTTTCCTTGAGTAAATTCCTAGGGGTAGAGTAGCTGGGTCACAGAGTAAGTTTACTTTTGATAAAACAGCCTCCTAAGGTGTCTACACCACTTTACATTCCCACGGCAGGCGTAAGAGCTCCGGGTTTCCATATTTATCCTAACAGCTCTACAGCTATTCTAATGAGTGCTGAGTAGATGGTTGGTTTTGTGATTTACCTTTCTGTGTTCTGTAGGAAACTGAGATAACCAAGGAAAGGCATATTTGATTATCAGCATTATGTGAAAAAATCCCAATTCAAAAAAGATGAAGGAGAGTCCTGAGAACATGCATTTCATCAACAAGAGAAATACTCCATTACCTAGATGTTTGCCTTAGCATAACGGAAGCATATCAGCTTTGTTCACACTACTTTAAAATAATTTCATGTTCATGCATTTTTTAAAATCTAAGAGACGGGGCGCCTGGGTGGCGCAGTCGGTTAAGTGTCCGACTTCAGCCAGGTCACGATCTCGAGGTCCGTGAGTTCGAGCCCCGCGTCAGGCTCTGGGCTGATGGCTCAGAGCCTGGAGCCTGTTTCCGATTCTGTGTCTCCCTCTCTCTCTGCCCCTCCCCCGTTCATGCTCTGTCTCTCTCTGTCCCCAAAATAAATAAACGTTGAAAAAAAAAAAAAAATAAATAAATAAAGTCTAAGAGAAATAACATGTAAGAAAAAGAAACAATATCTCGTGTTTATAAATAACTGTGTAGATTTGAAAACTCAGTGCATTAGAGTCTGATTTAATCTAAATTTTTTTCAGACCTGAATTCAGATCTTCAAAGAGCAAAAAAAAAAGTAGTTGAATGTTAAAAGAGCCCAATACGGGATTGTCCTGCACCACCACCTAGGGTGGCATGAAAGATAGACAGAGCCCTTCTAGGATTTGGGCAACAGGCTTTAAGGAAACAAGAGTGAATCTTGGTTACTCCTTCACTGCTAAATCCTAAATCCTTTGCATTGGTCAAAATCACCAGGACTCTCTACCCTGTTAAATCCCATGGTCAGTCCTGGCCTACATCTTCCCCAGTAGCAATGTGTGTCAAACATTCATGTCAAAGTTCATGACTCCCTAATCTCTGAAGTGTTTTCTTCTCTTAGATTTTGATTTTCCTCTTTCCTCTCCTGCCACATGTTCTCAATCCCCTTTGCTAATTCCTATTCTCCTCCTCACTTATAAATGGGAGGCCAGGACTCCATCTTTGGACCCCTTCTCTCTTCTAGCCATACTCACTCCCTTGGTGATGTCTTCCAATTTTATGGCTTAAACACTATCTCTATACATGTTAATGATTCCAAACCCAGGACTCACCCCTGAATTCCACATGCACAGTTCCAACTGCCTTTCAGAGATCTTCACTCGGATACTCATTATAGACATCCCAAACTTAAAGTGCGCAAGTTAAACTCCTAGTCTCTTCTACAAAGCCTATTTCTCAGTGCCTTTGCATCTGCTAGTCCTTTGAACGGAATGGTCTTCCTATAAATAATCAAATGCCATTATCTCAAAGAAACTTCTGCTTGCCTCTGTAAGATCACCCCCCTCCCTCCACACTCCCTGTATACCCTCCTTTATTTTCCTCCATAGTGTTTACTGCCACTTAATGAACTATATGTTTTACTTGTTTATCATGTGCATCGTTAACTCCCTCACTAGAATGTTAGCTCCACAAAGGCAGAAATTGCCTGTTTGGTTTATTGCTGTATATCCTGTACCCAGGTCAGTACCTGGCACAAACTTGGCACTCAGGTATTTGTTGAATGAATGCATACATGAAAACATGAGTGATTCTGACTTGGAATGAAGTGTCATAGGAAACAAATACTAGCACTTCTCCTCACCTTTTTGGATTGGTCCACAAAGAGAAGACCGAGAGAGACGGGCCACAGAAAGAGTGAATCCTGTATCGGTCTCAGGTTTTGCAAGGGACTAGCATGGAGCAAACACTGTGACAGGGTAAGGAAGATGCTAAAGGAGGTATGGAAGGAGAGACTGTATCTAGGAGGGGAACATGTCCAAGGCAGAGCCTTCGATGGCTGCGATGCCAAGGCCTCTAATGACCAGGACAGCTGAGGCCACCCTTCACAGACTGAGTGGCTACCGAGCATGCTGGAGTAAGTAACACCCAGAAATTAGCACAATCCTTGGGATTCTGACTCTGCGAGAAGGCCAGCAGAATTGTAGGGTAACACTGCAAGAAAACAAGGCCTTTGCCAGAGTTATTAGAGGAAAGTTACACATGTAAATACAAAAGCCAACAAGAAAGACGGTTCTTCCTCCCACAGCTGTGAGAGGGGTGTGAACAGTAACAGCTCAGTTAATTACAGCTACATAACACTGGGGAGGGTCAGAAACACCACTAGTTGAGAATTAGCAGGCTGAAGTGCTATTACAGTTTCAAAGGGAGCACTGAATTAGTTGAATGGACTCCAGTCCTATTTATAACCTAGAACACTAGGGAAATGAGCCCTGACTTTAAGAGAAAAAGGACTGATTATATACTCCAAAAGAAACTTTCTTATTGAATATATATTAACAATGATGAGCAAATTGACTAAAAAGCTTTTGTTTGGCTTTTCACACAACTGACGTTGATAGAATAAAAATTCCAGACTTCTGATGAGACGGTTACACATGAAAACAGCCAAAAAAAAGGAGCATGCCTTCTACTGAGGACCAATCAATGGCCTGGTTACCCTCTTGGCCAGGTCAGAGATTTGGGCAGGAGAGATGCTGGGGGTCAATTTACGTTTTCAATGCCTTAGCATGTGCCTTGTCACATACTTACTTCTGGAATAGGTTGTTCATGACTAGCTCCCAGCTACATGCCCTCTTCTCCCACCTTGGAAAGCCACCATGTTGAACCACCCATATGTGCTGGAGTTCCCAATACCTGATTTCTCAAGCAAATTTCATTACTTTGGTTTATCACTTGCTTGACTATTTATCAAGAGGTATGTTAATTACAACTTTTCACTGGAGTTATCAGCCCTTTAAAGAACATCATTGTCTTAAGATCAAATCCTAGATGATTTGCTGATTCAGCAGTAACAACATCTTAGGGCCTCTGAAACTGCCCCCAACTGCCCTCCAGAAAGGTTGTCCATTCTGGCACAAAGTTCTTTGGTTAGTAAAACAGGAGGCTATAAAGTATAATGGATCTTTCCCAACCAACAGGGACTGACAAATGAGAAAGCTATCATAGCCATTTTTCAATGTATGACACACTGTGCCACAAATATGTCACATTTGTGTCACAAACCACTCACTAAAAACCTCATGTGCTTCTCTCCAGAGTGGGGTTCAGACCCTCACTGACAACTCTAACTCTCCATGTGAGACACAACCCTGCCAAGCTCACATTCCTGGTTTCACAACTGACAGGGCTTACTTGCAGTACAACAGAGGGTAAATTGGGAAAAAATGGTTACTTGGGTAGACAGTGAGCAGAGACAATTCACATGTGAACAGGCTAGTGACAGACCAGCCCTGCAGCCCAGACCACCCCAGGGGTTCTGAGGCATGGCCAAGCAGTGGTGTAGTAGGTAGTTAACAATTACACCATGCTGTATACCTGGCGTATCTTTTAGACCTATTTAGGCAAAACGCTCAAAACTGAATTAAACTTTAGCTCTTAAAAACTTTTCAGGAATCTGGAAAATTAATTTGTGTTTACTTATTTGGATGCTGGACCTACATACACAAGGTGTTACCATTCAGAACTATATACCCAAGAGAAGCCATCTAAAGCTGAGAGAAGCTAAGGCTAATTCAATTCTTTACTCCTTTAGTTGGCATAATTCTTCTAGAAAACAGTTCTAAGCAGTATAAGGAAAGCCTGCATTCTACCAGCTTCTTTTCATTATTTGTGTGACCATGAGGCAAATGTTTTTCCAGGGACCTAATGTCCTCAACCGTGAAGTCCAAAGGTTGGATTCAAGAAGAGAAGCCAGGATGATGTCCAGATCTCTCTAGGACTCTGCAATCAAGAGCAGTTCTCACCTTCACAGTGGTCTCCAAGGGTGGATGCTCTGTAACCCTGGTCACAAACACAGAGGAAGGAGCCCTCTGTGTTCCTGCACTGTCCATTACTGCAGAGATGATGATGCTGACATTCATCAATATCTAGGAACCAGAGGGTAAAAAGAAACGGTAGAAGTGGTGCTTTAAAAATATTTTTAATCATGCATGTAAAAAAAAGGTCTATAAACTATCTAGTTTATAATTAATTTAGCCTCTTCATTAAACTGATCTCTAATAAAAGGCCATGAATCCTCCAGTAGGAAAAATCCAGATGAACTTAAAATCTTAACCTGTGAACTAAGAATCTGCACATATTCATCCCAATATTTACTGATGGGTGGCAAATGCTTTGCTGTTATCTATAAACCTGAATGAAGCTTCCTGAGTCTCTTGTACAGGTTCAAATAGAACACTCTTGAGTTTAAAAGCATTTATGCCTATAATAAAGCAGAGGTCAGCAAACTACAGCCCACTTCCTACTACTGTAAACAAAGTTTTACTGGAAAATAGCATCACATATTCATGTACATATTCATGTACTGTATGTGTACATATACATGTACACATATTCATGTCCACATATTCATGGTCTCCTGTACAGGAGAAGTTTGCCGAAGTGTCAAGTCTTCATTTCTTTTTCACGGATATACCTGTCAGCCCCCTAGCAATTAGACTTCCCTAGTTTTTCTTTCCTTTCCCTCTCTCCCTCTCTCTCTCTGAATGATTTGCTGGCCAAATCTAATGGCCCTTCCCTCCTCTCAGCCAATCTGATATCTACATTGCCACTGAATCTCTCTCTTCCTTAACCCACATATCCTCAGCTTAGAGATGATTTGTTTTGTAGCCTCAACCCTGAGCTCAGGCTAAAGCACACTCGTGTCCTATCCACACAATAGAAGACACAATGATACATTACACGTATTCAGCTATTTTACCCTTAGATTTTAAGTTTCTTGAGGGCAGGGACTATGTCTACCACATCCTTTATTACTTAAATGATCTAGTGTTTTACAGTGAACAGGCATTAATTCATGTTGCTGTTGACAGACTTTGTTCCTCACATCTGAGCACATTTATCTACTGCTGGCAATGTGATTCTAGAAGAGTCAACAAAAACATCAGTTTTCACAGTGACCCCTCACAACTCTGCTCTCCTCACTCTGCTTACAGCATCAATTTGATTATCATGGCATTTTGGCACCTAAAATCAGTTTTCCCCGATGGATAATCTGGTGCGTGGTTTTGCATGTGTCTGACTTATTTTTGGTACTGACATCACAGGCTCTTCAAAATAAGGGATGCTGAATAGGATAGCCTGATTATCTTATCTGTAGGTTTCTCTTATTATATATACATTTGTAGTATTTTATGCATGATGGGCATTTGATAAATACTTGGCTAATTAACAAGGTCAAAAGTCACAAAGTAAAGTATAAATACTTTGAGACAGACTTGCAGAATCCAGAACAAGTTATTTAATTTATCTGTGTACATGGATATGCTTGTGTGTGTTCTTCTCTTCTAGACTGACTATTGTAATGTCTTTCCATGTTCAAGAAGGGGAAAATTGGGGACTGTTCTGATAATACTGGTAGATCTCGTTATAGGACCATCACATATTGTCTTTTATAATAGCATCCCAAGAGATATTGGTACTCACTATTCAAAGTTTACATATAGACATGGATAGGATTTGTTTCCTTATAATAAACAAATTGGCCTTGTAGAGTGTGTATTCTGTTCTTAAATGAAATTCAAATGATCTTTCTTTTCAAAAACTCGAGACACTTGACACTTGTCACAGGTGAAACCATAAATATCTTCAATCTCAGGAAGCATATACTTATTGAGAAGTAAAGTGATTCTGCATGAGGTTCAATGAAATACATATACTTTTACTCTAAGGTCAACCACAGCAAGGTCCAAAATACTATCACTGGTGGGAACAGGATTTATTTCACAAACCTTATCAGTGATCTGAGGGGTTGCTATTTATTGCAATCTTGCTGAAAATTCTTGTTCGGTAAAATTTTTTTAAAAAGAAAAAATGGTGAAAAGCTGACTACACACAAAAACTAAGGTCATTAACATTCCACAGCCTAATACTGGGCTGATATAGTAACACTCTAATTGCTGAAATCCTAGTAGGTAAAACTTACAAATGAATTTAATGGAACTGATTTTCTGCAGTAAGGAATTACACAGAGAGCAATAATTTTCCTTCCTAATATTAATGCTCAGCCACTGCTCACAAATACCTTTTTTTCAAATTTAGCCCTTTTCTATCCTGTGCTATTGACTTTTCTGACTTAAGCTGAGGTCCCTTGCTTTCTTGCACCATTAAGCAATCATCCAAGTTGTTTCTGAAAGACACACTCGCTTCACGGAGGACACTTTTTTCAGGGCAGGTGCCTCTAACTAAAATCACAGTAGGTCACGTAACCACACTCCTACCTTCACACTGGTCTTTTGCTGCTGACAGCTGGTAGCCCTGCCCACAGGTACACTGGAAGGAGCCCTCAGTGTTCTTGCACTGCCCATTTATGCACAGATTCCCCTGCTGACACTCGTCAGTATCTGTAAATATAAACAAGGACAATTTTTTAAAATTAGGTCTCTATCTTATTGAAACTCTGAGACTACAAATCAAGCTATAAGACCACGTCCTAAAGATCAATGGCTAACTACTGTTTTCTTCTAAAAATATATTATTTTTTTAAAATTTTTTAAACGTTTACTTATTTATTTTTGAGAGAGGGCGAGAGAGTGAGTGCGCGTCAGAGTGCGCACAGTGGGAGAGGGGCACAGAGGGAGGGAGACACAGAATCCAAAGCAGGCTCCAGGCTCTGAGCGGTCAGCACAGAGCCCAACACAGGGCTGGAACTCACGAACTGTGAGATCATGACTTGAGCCAAAGTCGGACGCTTAACCGGTTGAGCCACCCAAGCGCCCCTAAAAATATCTTATTATTTAAAATGCATCTGAAAGTTTTTGCCAGGAGAATTCCATTTGTTGCAATCCTTCCCCTCAAGTAGTACTAACAATTATCTGTTTCCTGATCGAAGTTGTATTTCTTATCCTGTCATGCGGCATTAATCTTTTGAATTATATCCTGATAGAAGCAAGGTGTCAGATTATCCCATGTTTCCTGAAATAGCTCCCAACACTATTACTGTAATAGGACCTCATGAATTCGTTTTTAATTTTTTAAGAGAAATTAACTTTACTAGCAATTTTTGTTTCACTTATTTATAAATAAAAGGCATCACAACACAGTAAGTCCTGACTGCCAACAGAGACACGAAATAAGCGAGCTGAATTTCATTTGAAGAATTATTTTCTACCTTTCCAAATGCTCTAAGTCTATTAGCTTTAGGAGGGGTCGACAGCAAAGAACAGCCTACACCATATTTTCTTTCAGCACATTCAATTAAATACTTGAGATGTCAGCTTAAGATCTTAAGACCAACAACAGCTCGTGTAGCCTGTTGGATCTCATGTAACGTCTGACAACATTTTTAGTGCCTTGGACTCTTTCTGACTTTCTCAAAGAAGATGACAAATTAAGCATTCCCATGTGAAGATGTCTGCAGCGAAAATATACCGTCCATTCTAAGCACTGTCCAAGCAGACATCTTACATAAGTTACTCATTTATGTTGGGAATACCGTCAGAAGTAATTCATTTTAAGTAATGACACACACATTTGGAACAACTTGAGGTAATCCAGTTATCTTGAATAAGGTGATCTTTGGGTCTTTAAGATGACCAAGGGGGAACCCCTTTTTCTTTTCTGATGAGGCACAAAATTCCTATGACAAAAGAACGCTTTCTAATAAAATAGGCATGCAAGACAAAAGTCTTCTCTCTCTTGTGCCAAAAGATAAATAGAAAGTATCATTTTCACCAAGCATGATTTCTTTAAGGGGCTTTTTAAACATATTATTATGACAAATCCAGCCCAGAGTTAAAACAGAGACTATCCCTAGGTATTTATAAATTTAGGACATACAGTGCTTAAATGTATAAAGAGATAACAAAGACACAGATACACAAAAGATATAAAGAAACAAATACTGATTTAATATACTAGATGATATGCTTACAACCTGAAAAAAAGTTTTCAGGACCTTTAGCGACATGAAAACAAAGTTAATATTTACCACTAAGGTGAAATTGGCAGTTGTTGCAATATTGGAAAAGGGACAGATTTTTAATTTTTTTAATATTTATTTATTTTGAGAGACAGAGTGAAAGAGAAAGAGAGAGAGCAAGAGAGCACAAGCAGGGGAGGGGCAGAGAGAGGCAGTGACACAGAATCTGAAGCAGGCTCCAGGCTCTGAGCTGTCAGCACAGAGCCCGATGTGGGGCTCGAACCCACAAACCATGAGATCATGACCTGAGCCGAAGTCAGACACTTAACCAACTGAACCACCCAGGCGCCCGGAAAAAGGATAGATTTAAGATCTGGGAAGAATTTACATCTTTGAGCTGATGTAGTTTGGGAAAGACTATGAAATTATTAGAGGAAAAAGGATGTTATGCGATTTATTATTATAAAAAGGGTAGGCTTTGACTGGGAGTAAGGAAAATAATTAGTCCATATGCAGGTTTCCAGAGCAGAAGATGGGGATCTTGCCTGATCCTATCCCAGACCATAATGCAAAGGAAAATTGGAATAGGGGCCAAGGTTAAATGCCACGTGGAGAGAATAGCCCTTTCACACCTCCAACCTTTGATTATGTGTTGCTTTCTCTTCCTCCTAAGTTCTTCTCCCCTCCATATTCAAAATTTTCAGACCTAGGTTGAACAGCAGCACCTCCGTGAAGCTTTCCCAGAAGTGTGCACACAGGATTAGCCACAGACTTCTTGGCTTTAACAGAGTCTTGTATACACCTTTAATGTGGTGCATAACAACATCAACTACATGTCACTCTCTGTCCCGACATAATCTCCTTCTCCCCATATAAGCTCTGTTTCTGTATTATCACACGCAATCCTCACATCACCTGAGTAGGTACCATTATTGTTGCCTTTTTGCAGATGAGTAAGGAAGGCTTAGCAAATTAAGAAAACTTATCCAAACCCACACAGCTTCTGAGTGACTGAATGAGGGTTTGATACACTACAATCCTCCTTTTTAAACTAAGGTCCAGACTTCACTTGGATTTCACAAGGTTTTTTTTTTTTATAATACATCACTGATAATGTTAACTTCATCATGTGGTCCTCTATCTATTATAGTAGTAGGTTTGCGTCTTTTCCAGCCAATAAAAGTGCTTTGAGAGATTAAAACCTCTCAGCATCTGCATTTGAACACAGTGCCTGGAACATGCGGGTTCCTTGATATACCCAGAAGGAAAGAAGGGAAGGATGAAGAGAAGCTTTTGCAGCAGCCCAGGAGAGCGCCACACAGAGCGGAAAATGAGTGTTTCTATGGCTGCCATCAGCCGATGGTGGGAATTCTGGGGCGCTGGGAAGCCTTACTAGAGCGGGGCAGGATCATCTGGGATGACAGCAGCCAAGCGTAAGAAAGTGGTAACGAGCCATTCACCCAACATGTGTCTCCTTGGAGCGTTATCCCTCTAAAAAACCCAATCCCCGAATTTTAGAGATGATACGAGATCTGGAAATCCAAGTTTAATGTATCCAAGGCTGCAAATCACCAGAAGAACTTGGTAGGAAGACTGTGGACGTGGGCCAGCAGGAAAAGGACCTGGAGGGAAGGGAGATGAGGACCCCCTACATGCTCCACTGGGAGTGACTGGTGTTCCCCTGCATGTAAGAGGTCAGCCACCCAATCCAGAGGTCTGGGAATCTGCTCCTGCCAGCGGGAGAGGCTACAATTCTTACAAGAGAGTAAGATACCTGTTTACTACTAGCTACCATAGTGAGAAGTTAATCCCCACCCCACATCCTTCACTCTCAGTGAGACACTTCAGAAAGAAGAAAAACTTCACAAATTTCTTCCTTTCCTCCCCTTGAAAGAGCATGCTTGTAGGTATAAAGCAGTAGAAGCAGAAGGAAACCATCCACAGATTTGACCACAGAAAAAAATTAAACTTAAAAAAAGAATTATGCAGAGGAAATTAGAGAAACTTTGGACAAATTACAACAATATGCCATAAAAAAGTGTATTTGTAATACAAAGACACAGGTACGTAGGTTTACACTCGTGCTTTATATAAAGTGTTCATATATGGTGATTTAAAAACCTGATAAATAGGAACAGATAGTAACATAAATTTACACAAGAAAAAAATCTGCAAAATACATGTTGCAATATGAAATAAATGTTGTAATAACTAGAAGTCTCCAGGAAATTAATAGAAATAAGCATATATAATAAATATTCAATCTTTTAGAATTAAAAAATATATTTTTAAAATTAGAAATTAGCATTCTATCAAAATAATAAAAAACATTAAAGATGTTTTATCCAATTATTCCACATTTATAAATAAAGAAATGATCCTTTTTTTTTTTTTTACATAATGAGAAGGTAGAAAAAAATTATGGTTGTTCAACACATAAGCAGCAAGAAAAT
This sequence comes from Leopardus geoffroyi, assembly GCF_018350155.1. Lineage (NCBI taxonomy): Eukaryota > Metazoa > Chordata > Mammalia > Carnivora > Felidae > Leopardus > Leopardus geoffroyi. The sequence goes on from NC_059336.1 coordinate 113,375,791, forward strand.
GCTGAAATAGTAATACACTGCACTATTAAGCAGCTTTTAAAAATAATGTCTGTAAAGTTATTAATGATATATAAAATGCTCATGATGTATATACTATTAAGTGACAAAACTTACAAAATTGCACATTAAAAATAAAGTGATAGAAAATATCTGTGAGATAGGACTATGCATGAATGAGACTGAGAAATTTTTTTTTTTACTTTTCTCTTTGCTAGATTTTCTACAATGAAGGTTTTCAATAGCAATTTTATTGAGATATAATTCACCACCACATAATTCATCTAAAGTGTACAATTCAATGGTTTTTAGTATATTCACAGAAATGTGCAACTGTAGTTTTTATAACCACAAGAAATGAAAAATTGACCTGTGGTTTATAGATGCTCTCTAAAACTATGCTGTTTTCCTTTATCTAAGTACGTATGATCTGTATGTAACCACAGTGAGGAGTCACTTTCAAAGATACCAACAAAAATGTGCTCCAAGTAGCACTTAAAATACATGACAGGCAGCATAATTCCTTTTTTTTTTGGTTCCCTTTTCTCAGCTAGTTACTCGAACAGATTCTTAAATGCAGTTCAAATAAAAGTAAGAAATTCGATCAGAGTATTTACCTTTACAGTGCTTGTGGTCTGGGGTTGGGCTGTAGCCCCTGTGGCATGAACACATATAGGAGCCTTCGAGGTTCGAGCAAGTACCATTTGTGCAGATCTGTGGGTCCAGACACTCATCCACATCTGAAGAATGTTGCATAAGGGGGGAAAAAAAACCACAAAGGAAGAAAAAAAGAAATAAAACATAAATAAAGTTGAATTTGGCTAAAAATATAAATAGTCCATCTTCAAAGAAAGGACAGATTCTTTAAGATACGCTTTGAAATTAGCCCAAAGGAGGAAAGGCAGCTCCGGTGTGAACAACATGTGGGATAGTTCCATGCCTTAATTTACCTTCTGCAAAGTAACTCAAAAAAGGAACTGAAGATGTCTATGAATGAATTCAGCGAAAGCTTGCTGTACAGGGGAGGGAAGAAGAGAGGGAGGTTCTAGAGCAGCACCCTCTACAAAATGAAATATTCCAAAGAATCAAAGATGTATCAAGGTCTAGTAAGGGAACTGATGAGTTCTGCAGGAAGGGAGGGTTCACTGAAGAAAGGATAGGACTCATGACCTAGAGAAACCACAGGAGCTGTTAACAGAAAGGAGGAAAAAACCTCTGATACAATTTTCAAAGACGGCATTGAATCAGTATTATAAAAATCAATCTAGAGGACCAACAAGCCTACTGGGCAATTTGAAGGTAGGGTACAGACTGCAGAGGCAGATAAAATAATGGCTAATCTTTACCAAACACTTACTGCACAAAAGCACTAAAGGCTTTATGCTTATTTAATCCTCACAAAAGCCATCCAAGCTAACCATTTCACTGACAAAAGAACCAAGTCTCAGAGAAATTCAAACAGACTGCCCAAGGCCACATGGTTAGAAACTGGGGGCTCATATTTGAATCCAGTTAGCCTGACTCCAAAGACCATCCTTTTAACCTGTTTCTAAAGTTTATTTTTTTTATTTTGAGAGAGAGAGCGAGCAAGCGAGCGTGTGCACGTGAGCCACCAAGTCGGGGGTGGGGCAGAGGAAAAAGGAAGAGAGAGAAAATCCCAAGCAGGCTCTGCACCATCAGTGCAGGGCCCAATGTGGGGTTCAAACTCACAAACCATGAGATCATGACCCAAGCCAAAGTTGGACACTTATCCAACTGAGCCACTCAGGTGTCCCTTAACCTGTTTCTATTAACACAAGTTAAGTGTAGTGCTAGAAACCGCTGAAGAATTAGGAGTATGTATGTTTTTATTGTTTGCTAACATAGCATTTATATAGAAAACAATCATCTAAGTGTTCATTGATTTCATTCAGCATTCATTAATCTCCTACTAGAATATTGTTATTTCATAAAGAAAAACTTGAGTTCTATGTCGCATTTGAGCACCTCTGGTAAGTCAACCGTAAGTCCCAGTAAGAAGACACACAGTGTAGCATGGACAACCAAAACCTTAAGAGGAACAATTTAAACTACTTAAGTGCTAAAATTACACACCACATCATGATTTACGCTTAATTTTACAGCGGTCAATAATGCACAGCATCTTAATCTAAGGCAGACAAACAATAAGAAGGAAAATGCTCTTGATTCCATCCATTGCATTTTGCAATGCTCACCCTGAGAGCAGTAAAGCTTTCCACCCTCTTAAAAGGCAAAGAGTCACAAACACATTAACACAGATCTCATTCTAATTCAGCATTTCACAGTTCAGACTGCATTTATTCGCATGACATTCCATTGAAACTGGGTTACAGCTTTCCGACAATGATATCGAGAAACAGAGTACAATGAAACCTTGGATTGCAAGTAACTCGTTCTGTGAGCGTTCTGCAAGACAAGCAAACATTTCTAGCACAATTTTAACTCGATAAAATGAATGAGGTCTTGCAATATGAGTAGGACATGATGCTGAATGTTACATGATCATGACTGAGCTACTGTTTCTTGAAATTTGCTTTGATATACTTTGGTATGCTTTGGATTACAAGCATGTTTCTGGAATGAATCGTGCGCGCAAATCAAGGTTTTACTGTATTATCAAAATAAGGCAAAAGTGTGTGAGCAACCAAGCACACAGGCATACGTCTCGCATGCAAACAGAGAACAGCTGGCGAATTAGCACTGCGTGAGTACTCTACCTGGCCTTCACAAAATCACTTACTACTACGGAACTGACCCTACTCTATGACAACAAAAATAGCACTTCCAAACTGTCTCATTGTCCATCTTTTCCTTGGTTGTTGGAGTCCACTTTTATGAACACTGAATACAAACAACTTGAAAGAAGAAGCCAAACATTGGAGCCAAAGTAAATAATGGGACAGAAGGAGCCTAGACAGTAGGCATGTAAATTCCAGACAGTAACGTTAAAATGTCCCATCGAGGATCTGGATTGGCTTCAAAAATGTTAACAAGTTGAAAAATGTATGGACTGTTCTCTTTAATTATTCATACATCAGGAAATGTGACTTACAGGACTGCAGAATATAACAACAAAATCAGTTTCTAAGACCATTTTTTTCTCTAGTCAAAGCAAATTAAGAGTGCAGATTATCGTTGCTGAAATACTTATAAAATACTTGCAACTTATAAGATACTTGAATCAGTAGTACTGCACTGCATAGTTAAGAGTTAAGACAGTTGATCTTAAAAGTCCTCATCACAAGAAAAACAATGTTTTAATGTCGTAACTATAAATGGTGATGGACTTTCACTAGAATTATGATCATTTTGTTATATACACAAATACTAAGTCCTTATGTTGTACACCTGAAATGAATCTAATGTTATAGATTATACCTCAATTTAAAAAAAGAATCTCCATAGAGTAGGAAGGTGTGGCCTCACTTGATGGATATAAAAGGAGTGAAATAAAGTCACCATTTTATCTTTTGCCCACACCCCTCTTAAACTGCAGACCCCCACAACCTCGTTGGTCAGTCTCCTGACACTTCCACTTGATATGTCACAGGCACCTCTGAGTGTTCAGAGCCAAACCTGACCTTCCCCATGTTTTCTTTATGCTGCCTTCCACGTCAATACATTATGCCACTATCCAAATGCCCAAGTCAAAAATTGGAAGTCATCCTATCTAGATTCCTTATTCTCCCTCTTTCCCCACATTCAATTTATTATCAATTCTACCTTCCAAATATCTCTCAAATACCCCTGCTTTATTTCTTTCTTACTACCATCATTTTCTCTCACATGGGTTACCATCACAGTCTGTTTCTCTACTTGGAGTCTTGCCCTCTCTAATCCACTATCCAGCAGGTAGCCAGAGTGACCTAAAATACAAATATGATCAATGGTGTTGCTCCTGGGATGCCTGGGTGGCTCATTCGGTTAAGCATCTGACTCTTGATTTTGGCTCAGGTCATGATCTCATAGTTCACTGTCAGTGCAGAGCCTCCTTGGGATTCTCTCTCTCCCTCTCACTGCCCCTCTCCTGCTCACGCTATCTCTCTGCCTCTCTCAAAATAAACCTTTTTAAAAAATGGTGTTGCTCCTTTAAAAACTGTCAATGGTTTCCAGTGTTCTTCCATTCAGTCAAGGACACAAACTTGTGGGGCCCTGAGTGTTATTGACAGAAAGCCTGCCACCTGCCCCCCCAGTTCTTACCTTGAACCTTCTAGAAGATCAATGCTATGGGAAACAAGGTAGTCCCTATTCAGTCCACCATCCAAGATCCACACCCCCTAATCCCTGCTACAGAGAGAGATGGTTAGGCCTTTGGTTTCTAAATTAGAGTTCAAGGGGCACTTGGGGGGCTCAGTCGGTTAAGTGTATGACTTTGGCTCAGGTCATCATCTCACAGCTTCTGAGTTCAAGCACCACATCAGGCTCTGTGCTAACAGCTCAGAGCCTGGAGCCTGCTTCGGATTCTGTGTCTCCCTCTCTCTCTGCCCCTCCCCTGCTCACACTCTATGTCTCTCAATAATAAATAAACATTAAAAAAAATTTTTTTTAATTAGAGTTCGAAACTCATCTTACTCTGAGATTAGGATTATGGTTTTGTAGAAGTCACATTACCAAATTCTTATGAGGCATATACATAATGAGCTTAAAAGGGAAACATCATGAAAAGTATGGTGTCTGTAGAAAAATGTCTTCTGATCTCCCCAAGTACAATTTACCAATGGGCTTTTGGGACATAATTTGACATTTTCTATTCAATGAATTAATTAAAACTCCCATAGTAAGGGAATTACCAGGGGTTTATGCGGTCAGCACTTCATGGATATGATCATTCAAAAGTTTATGAATCCATCCCAGTATACTATCACCCAATCCAAATTCATCATTCGTATCTACAATACCCTGAGAGACTGTAACAGAGGTCTGTTGAAAACTAAATATGCCGTGCCTACAGGATTTCATGACCTGCTCCTCTGAGAAGCCCATCAGAAGAGGCAGTCAGAATAGCCACGCATGATTTGTCATTAATGAGCCCTGGCTGATTCTTACGATCATCTTTTTCTTTTAAAATGTTTCACCTTATCATTTGCATCCTGTAGCCTACAGTTCTTTGTCAAGGTTAAGATGAAGTTCAGTGGTCATTAGTTCCTGAACTGCACCTTCTTTCTTCTTTGAGGGGGAAGTGAGGACATTAATCTCTTTCCAGATCTCTGGCAACTTTCCATTCTCCACAATTTGACAAAGACAACTTTCCACTGGCCAGCAAACCCACCTGCAAAGCCTCTCATTGCCTTTGGATGTAATTCCTCTGGGTCAGGAACCCTTTTGAAATTTCCCTTACTCATGTCCTGGGAACACACCAGGCAGCCTGAAGCCCCTCTCTGGGAAGCCTAACCTCTGGAGGTATAGAGGGTATTCAGTGGCTGACCTCACACAAGTCAGTCCAAGGCTGTGGTGCCACTTTCTACTTCACCTATCAGCTCCTTGAGGCTGGTCAGAGTTGATTCCAGAGCAAGAGTGCACCTGCATTACTTCCTGTACTTTCCAGGAAATGAATCTCTCAACACTGCAAGCCAGTCATTTTTCAGAGGCCATTCAGTCTCGTTTAATTCCTTAGTGGTCAACACAAACTTCAATGAATGAGCATCGTTTGATAAGGGAAGTAAACATATTCCATCACTATGGCTACCTGAAAGTATGAGATTATTCCCTACCCCAACCATGATATTAATTCAGTTATCCCTCAACTATTCGTTATACACAGTCTTTTATAGTAAAGACAATGGCAGAGCATATTTGACAGAAAAGCAAGCATGGCAAAGTAAGATACAGAAGCCAGTTAGGCGAGTGTTTTGAACAACCTGCACTCGAGGTACAGTAAATCCTCAGGATCTCAGACGCCCTCTGTCAAGTCTGACCAAGACATGCAGTAGCACTGCAGCCTAAAAAAATACGTTACACATCCCCCAAAGACTCATCACTGCTGTTTAGGACTGGAAAAGAGCCAATGCTATATACATCCCAGATAAAGAGACAAAGATGATCTCAGAAAACCAATCCATTAATCGTACCGAATCACTGCTTTCCTACTTCACCTTTCCAAAAGAATATTTTGTCTTTCAGCAAAACTCAATTGGGACTATCCGTGGTGCAGGCTGCCATCTTAGAGTCAAGAATCCCTGAGCCATTATTATTGCTGCTTGCAAGGGAGGATTCACACCCACATGGATCTCTCCTTTCTATGAACTTTTTTTGTCTTCCTCATTACCTTCATATTGTTTTGTTCTCAAATTTTCCTGGGTAAACAAGGAGAGAGATATGAGGTAGTGTATAGAATAGAACACTAGTTTGGGAAATAAAAGACCTGGGATCATGTTCTAGATCTAGGTTATTACCTATAACCTTAGGCAAGCCCATTACCCTCTCTGGGAATCAATTTCTATATGTGTACTACAGGGAAGACTACCCTGAGGACCAAAAAAAAAAAACCAAAACAAAACAAAACAAAAAAAAAAACCACAACGAAGTCAAAGCCCTTTGTAACAATGTAAGAGAAGTTTGTTGTTATTATAATAATTAGTCTCCCCACACAGGCATGTTTCCTGCCTTCAAAAGTAGTTTCTTGTTTGCTTTCTCTTTTCCTTTTAAATGAGAAAGAGAGACAAAGTGTGAGCAGGGGAGGAACAGAGAGAGGGAGACCAAGAATCTGAAGCAGGCTCCAGGCTCTGAGCTGTCAGCACAGAGCCCAATGTGGGGCTCAAACTCTCAAGGTGTCAGATCATGACCAGAGCTGAAGTTGGACGCTTAACCCACTGAGCCACCCAGGCGCCTCTCTTGTTTGCATTTTTAATTTAGGTATAATTGACATAACATTGTGTAAGTTTAAGTGATGATTTGATATACTTATATATTGCAAGATACTAACAATGTTAGCTAAGACCTCTATTATGTCCCATAATTATTTCCTTTTTTTGTGAACATAATCATGATCTAACCTCTTAGCAGCTCTGAAGTTTATAACACAGCATTGTTGACTATAATCACTGTAGCACAGCATTGTTGTAATCATCAGTAACCTATGCAATAGATCCCCAGGGCTTACCTACCTACCAATTCCAAGCTTCCATCCTTAAACAACATCTCCCCAATTCTACTAGCTCCCATCCCCTGAGAAGCACCGTTCTATTCTGTATTTTTTTTTTTTTTTTTTTTTTGCTTGTTTACAACTCCAAATCTTCTTTGGAATTAAGCACATAATTAGGTGTTCGATAATAACGTAGTGACTAATCAGAAGACTTCTTTAGCATACAGTGGGATTAGGGATTAGGCTGGTGTTTGCACATTTAATAATATCTGCAAAAGGTGGATGTTCAGTTCTGTTGCCATCTTATACAAAATAAATAAATGTAGGATGAAAGTCTCCAATTTCATATAAGTCTATGAATATGCATGTATTCCATAAACGTTAACGATTCCTCAAAATCTGAAAATAAATCCTAGTGTGAAAAGAACTCCTAGAACAAGGAGCTTTCCACGTTTACCGTGTAAGTTCTCTGCACCTGGTTTTCGTTAAGACTAAGGCTAACCCATTGTCAAGTGGATCAAATAACACGGAGTTCTTCAAATGCCTAGGACCCATTACGTTTAGAAAACGTAAATCGGAGTCACAGAGTCACCATTAACTTAATTACGGTTTGACAGAGAAGGATTACTATGATAAAAATCTCAGAAATTTGTGTTCCCAGGTCACATGGTTTTTCACAGACTCAATTCTAAAGTAAGACAATAAAGTAAACTCAGCGTTGCCTGCATACAACCACCAGGTGATAGATACCGTATCTTATGAAGGTGAGCAAAGAAAGTGAAGTAGAAGGATGGAAATGGCAGCATTGCAGAAGGCGAAACATTTGTTAGGGATGATCAGTGATCCTACAGAAAAGCATGAGGATTCTTAAGCAATATATCCCAGCTAAACAAAAATGTCCAGAAGTTGAAAAGAAACTCTAAGATTAAGATTACTTAGATTCATAAACCAAGGCTCCGATGACACGGAGAGGGAAGAACTACAGGAAATGAGCTTATGAAAAGCCAAGGATAGTTACACACAGAAACTTGACATAGAATTTATTGGATAGGTATCAGTTATTACTGCCCTTCTTATATTTCAGGATTAAGGAGGTAAATGGGAGGATAACAGAGTTGGGGGAAGAAGGGTTATAACATTTATTGGGTTCTACATTGTGTCACATGCCTTTCTACATGCTTTATATTGCTTATTTAATTCTGACAGTAAATCCAATGAAGAAGAGTATCTCAATACCCATTTTAAAGCTATTGAAACCAAGCTTCAGAGAGGTCATATAGCTCAAAATCTAAGTTCAAGGAAATATGATCTTTACAGAAGAGCTGCCGAATGTACCTTTACACAATTAAATACCAGAGAATCTCCTTTGAAGGATGGCTCTAGTAGGGTTTGAATCAGGCCTGTTCTTCATGAGTGAAGAGAAACCTGTTAATTGACTACCTGACAGGCTGGCTTCCCTCAAGAAAGGTCCTGGTTCAAGCAGCCAGTTGGAACTCGCCAGAACCCAGGGTGAAGAAATAATCATTAGAGGCGGGGATCAAGTGGGCAACAACTCCAGGCTGAACGTGAGGTCCAAGGAATACAGTGTTGAATGATGAAAGTGGCTTTCAAGAGAGGACTGAAATCCACAACTTGAAAGAAGAAGCTACATTAACAGAGGAGCCAACAAGAGTTGCCAAAAAGCACCAAGGGATAGATATTTTGAAAGTGGACAATAAACGACTGAGAATGAAGGATCATATGCCCTGAACTCAACACTAGGAAACAGCATCGTCTTCCAGACAACACCTGCTAACATCTGACCTGTTTCGGCCCCAGATGATTTCTGGTCTAATTCATAAATCAAGGAGAAGCATCAATCAGTGAGCCAGCTTACATGGCAGGAATACAAGGCCATTAATGGTTTCAGCAAGTTCACTGTTAAGTCAGGAAAAGAAGGAGAAAGTCTAACTGGCATCAAATCCCTGCAGAATATGAGTCAAAATAGCAATTCTCAATTCCTAATGAATCCATTTAACAGGAAAAAGAGCCAAATCAATATACAGATCAACAGGCTTTAGAAAAAACCATAAGCATAATGCCACACGATAGTAGAATTACATATGACCCTGTACAACTTTAATTGTAATAATTTAAAAACATTCAGTCAGCGGGAGCAGAATGGTAGAAAAAGGAGGACATGAAGATCTATGGAACAGAGAACCCTGTGACATAGGGATTATCTTCTCTACAGATGGCAACTAACAAATACAAAGCATAAGACTTTCCTTCAAATGGTGAGATTTGGAATAATTTTAAGTCTTTAATGTTCTCATACATTTAAAATTGGGGGAAAACAGTCTCATCAATGCACCCTAAATTATCTGGACTAAAATGATATTAAAAAGCCACACACCCATCACAAATAACCAACAGAGAAAAAAACAAATAGTTAGAAAGGAACACTGTATAAATAACTTATCATTTGATGTCTTCTCTGACCACCATAGAATCTGACACTCTCTGTATCCCTTAGGCAGTTTTATTTTATTTTTTTCCCCTTCATGGCACTGAAAACACATCTGACACACCACATACTTTACTTGCTGACTTGTTTATCTGCAAACACAACGTAAGCTCTAGAGTACACAGGCAAAGAGGGGAAGGCATTTCTTTATTTTCCCTTAATCTCCGGGGTCTTGAAAACTGCCTGGCTCTTGGTAGGCACTCAACTGTTAAATTGAAAATAAATATATAATCCAATTGTTGTCGATTAGCTCAACTCAATGATCAGCTTAACTAATGACTGCACCTTTGAAAAGTATTTTAGAGTACCAGAAGTATAAAGGTGAGAACTAAAATGTAGGAGCCAGGGGCGCCTGGGTGGCGCAGTCGGTTAAGCGTCCGACTTCAGCTCAGGTCACGATCTCGCGGTCCGTGAGTTCGAGCCCCGCGTCAGGCTCTGGGCTGATGGCTCAGAGCCTGGAGCCTGTTTCCGATTCTGTGTCTCCCTCTCTCTCTGCCCCTCCCCCGTTCATGCTCTGTCTCTCTCTGTCCCAAAAAAATAAATAAACGTTGAAAAAAAATTTTAAATGTAGGAGCCATCGCTGGGTATTCATTAGCGCTGTCAGAGCTGAGCAGAAGAATCTCATTCATTCATTGGTTCAGTAAGAATAGAAAGGCACGTTGCGACATCGACTTTTTGTCACACTCAACTTTTTAACGTGTGAAAGCTCTACTGCCATAAAAAATTAACACGGATCCGTTTTGGTATAATCTGCAAAAGCCCTCCTGAGAATCTAAGAAGAGCTCTAAGTCCAGCTCTGAACAACGAATGGAACTGAAACATCATCATGGAGGAGAAGCCTGATCTGTAGATAAAGGCAGAAGGAAAAAAAGTACACGGTCTACTTGTCATAGGAATTGCATGACCTTAGCAATGCAAAACCGAAAAGTAGTGCTTGGAACAAGTGGCTAAGTGTATGACTTTGGGTGACTGACATGGTGACCTAGGATTTCTGCTTAGGATTCCACTAAGTCTGGTTGGCAAAGTCAAGTTACTTTTAAATGAGATGCTGTGTTTCTGTCATTAAACCGGAGCAAAGTGGTCATGATTAGATTGACTGCACACATCCAGGTATGAGAACTCATTTCTTATGATTGCCCAATCTAGATAAATGCATTTGTATTGAAGAACGATCACTTGCCAATTTGGTCAGTCATATTTCATTAGCACGTTCATGCATCAGGGCTGTGTTTATACCACTATGATGAATTTTAGTTACTGAAGGTAAAATTCAGGCTCTGCTCTTGGATTATAATATGCCTCAGTATGTGAAAATGAGAACACAAATGGAATCCTGACAGGCAAGTATGAAATTTATGCCAAACGGGAAAATTAAAACCAAACATAATGTTCTGACCAGCACCGATCACATCAACAAATGCAGATCAAATAAGCAATTAATGAACCCAAATCTTCCCTTCTCCCAAAGATCAACATCTCAATTCCAACGACAGAAGGAGACGGCCATGTACAGAGGCGTAGCTTATGCAACCTGGTGATGAGTCCAAAGCTTTGAAATTGGGACTCTTTCTGCCGAGCCTACTCATCCTGTCTGCTCTGCAACACCTAAACATCTTCCCAGAGGTGTACGAGTAAAGATGAGCATCTTAAGTAAGACTGAGAGGGTCTATCTAGCATGTTCTGCCTCCTCATCCTGCGACCAATCTTCCCTTGTTCTCTGTCTAGCCTTTCAGCTAGTGACTGAAAGGTGAACCTGACTGCTTCCTCCTTCCACAAGCACCCTGCATAGGCTGTTTCCTCTGTCCAAACTTATCTCCTTCCCCTCCCCTTCCTCAGTGTAACCTCGATCAGGAATTTTCCCAGAGGCAACTCGTTCTATTGCACACTCTTAGAGCAGCAGAGAACCCTACTTCCCAGCACTGTCTTATTGGTGCCTTTGCATTTATTTATGAGATACTTATGAGTCTTCCTCGCCAGACAGTTCCACGAGGAAGGCACTTTTTTTGTCCCTCAACATATCCCAGCACACAGCACAACCCTGCGTATATACAGTAAGCTCTTCAGCCTTTGTGGAAGAAGGAAGGAAGGTATGAAGAAATGAGAAGTTTAACACACATGGTCAGAGTCTGGCATTGAGTGTAAAAGAGCTCAGCTTCTAAGGAAAATATTAGAGACAGAGACAGAAACACAGAGGAAAACCATTAAGGGGGAAAGCTAAGTGGAGCACAGCTAAAGAGACTGAAAGCAAATTTGATGCTTCTCTTCCTCAGTGCCTAATGTTGGTATGAAGTATTTAGTAAAGACTTCAGTGAATACACGTCAGAGACTCGGCAAGCCATCAAGATTTCTCTTCTGCTTCTGCTCTATGTTTGTGTTGCATGCTTCCAAATTCTATTAGTGTGTGGTAAGCGTTCTCTTCTTAGACCTTTTCTCTCTTTTTTTAGCCTTTTGCCTCCACCTCTCCCTCCCTGTGATGATTACTGTTTTATTTGGTCCTGGTTATTTATCACATCAAAGACCATAATTTGCTTCACTCAGAATTATTTCTCCCAGGTAAAATCTCCCATTCTTCCTACCAACTTGTTTTCCCATTTTCTCCATGGTTAAAAGTGACTTTGAACTTTTCTCAGAAGTTTTCTCAGAATGACACAACTTTGTCATATTCCATTTTTTCTCTTTTTTTCCATTTTGAACGAGGGATCACTTGGCATTACATCACTCTGTCAGAAAATGCACTAGGCAGAAAAAACAAGACTTTGATAAAAACACTCTAGTACCTACCAAGACATTGCCCATTCCAGCCTCGGAACCCTTCTGTGCAGGGAACACACTGGTAAGATCCAGGAGAATTCACGCACTGCTCATCTGGACAAGTGCTTGGAGTTAAACATTCATCAATATCTGAAAAATTGGAAAAGTAGGTCACAAGCATTTATCAGAATACGGAAGCAAACATTCACTTTTCTGATGAAGCCGGGGGAAAAAAGGTATGTTGTATCTACATTTTGGTGGAGAAAACCATAACTAGGTAAGTCAAACACTGTGCCTACACTTAACCACCACAACAATAATGCAAGGCCAGGTAGACCTTGAGTAAAATATTTACACACATCCAAAGGAAAAACCTGGCCCCAGTTTTCCAACTGGCAGGGTTAGACCTCTCCATTGCTGGGAGCTGGCAGCTTCTTGGGGGCCATTTTCTGAACACCAAACCTTTGAAGGAATACTGCAGCTTGCCAGAAAGAAATATAATAAACAGGCATGAGAGTGACAAAGCCACATATCCACCTGGCCAGAGGTTCTCTCTGCAGACAATGGATGCTCTAGGGAAATCCTTGCTTTGGCTTCATGGGCCTAAGAACACCCAAGGTTTGAATAATTTAAAACCTTTCACAGGCTGTGAACTCCTTGGAGGTGGAAACAGAACATTAGGAGAAAATGAACTCATCAAATATTTGCCAGACTTTCCAAAAAACATGGTGATATGATCGTATGCTAATATTTTCTAATAAAAATATACCTTATTATTCACATTCACAGCTAACTGGAGTTATTCATCACTGTTCTTTTCAATGTGAGGAGAAAAACAACACCTTAAATATGCTTGGGGCTGTGGCAGACGTAACTACTACAGAGGCTCTAGGCATTTTTTTTTTTTTTAAACATTTTAATTTTTTTTTTTTTCAACGTTTTATTTTTTATTTTTGGGACAGAGAGAGACAGAGCATGAACGGGGGAGGGGCAGAGAGAGAGGGAGACACAGAATTGGAAACAGGCTCCAGGCTCTGAGCCATCAGCCCAGAGCCTGACGCGGGGCTCGAACTCACGGACGGCAAGATCGTGACCTGGCTGAAGTCGGACGCTTAACCGACTGCGCCACCCAGGCGCCCCAAGGCATTTTGAAGAATGGTATAACAACAGAAGGGGAAAGCAGGATACAGGAAATGATTCAGGAGTTTGACAAGAGTGGGAACACCTTGGATACCAGCCCCACTTGAAATGATCATTTTTTTCTGGGATTGGAGTCTGAATTCAAATGAGTGTATTTACTGTCTAAGTGTTCCAATATAAGATACATATAGGACCTCCAATCATATGCAAAATATAAAGACAATTTTCAGGACATAAGCAAAAAGTGAAAGAAATATATAACGGATACATTCATCCATTCTGGGAAATTCTCAAAAATTATCTCTCATTATCACCAGACAAGTGTGAAAATACGCTTCAAGTAAAAAAGATGCTCAAAGGAAAAATGTTGAAGATGTTATTAATAGAATAAGCACCAAGTCAGTGTGGTAATTTTTTTTTCCTATCAGCGAAAAATCCTTGCCAACAGACAATGACACATAGTGTGGTGTGTGTGTGTGTGTGTGTGTGTGTGTGTGTGTGTGTGTGTTTTAGGTCAGATGTTCTGGGACTTCTTGTTCTACAGAAAGATGATGCCTGCCAGTTTCATTTTCCAAACAGCATTACATTCTTCTCTGGAAGGATTTTTTTTTTTTTTTAAATAGAACTACAACTGTTAAGTCAGAGAAGGTTTTAAGGAAGGCTGGCCCAATAAATAAGATGCAACGTGGAGCAAGACAAGACAACATCCCTGCATTTCCAGCCACTCTCACCTCTGTCTGCTCGTTCCCTCATCTATAAATTAGGGACTACCTGCCTGGTAATACCTCAGCAGGACAAAGTAAGGATGCATGAGATAATGTCTGTGAACTACAATAGACTCCTTGGAGACTGGGGCTGTTTGAAAGCAACTTTGTTAGTGGCAGCTGAGAAAATCTTTGGTGAGCCAGGAGCCTGGGGACCTTTGGTTCTGGTCCATGACGAAATTAGAAAACAGCCATGTTATTTGGCTCCTTCTTCTTTTCAAGCCATTTCATGGGGATAGAATTATGTATTATTTACTCAGGGAACCCTGGTAGTATTTCTGTGAAATAATTTCCATACACCAAATATTACGGAACAGTCTCCATCGGTTTCCTGTTTACGTACAGAATTTTCAAATTTCTACTCCTTCCCACTTTCCATCCTTGCACCATAGTTACTACTTAAATGTCTCAACTCCCCATCCTGAAACTGTAAGTATGATTTAAGAATCAGCATGTGACTTCAATCAGTTAAGTATCTGACTTCAGCTCAGGTCATGATCTCATGGCTCATGGGTTCAAGATCCACGTGGGGCTCTGTGTAGACAGCTCAGAGCCTGGAGCCTGCTTTGGATTCTGTGTCTCCCTCTCTCTCTCTGCTCCTCCCCCACTTGGTCACATGTGCATTCTCTCTCTCTCAAAAATAAATAAACACTGAAAAAAATTTTAGAATCAGCATTTGACTTTTTCGGGGAGTGTTGTTTTACACATACAGGCTTGTCAGGTAAACCACGCCATTTCTTTAAAAGCATTTCCAAAGCTATAGATGTACCAAGAAGGCCCATGCAAAAACAAAGTCATCAGGAAAGGGGGGAGGTTTCTAGGGAATGGTTCTTGAGAACTAATAAGGTGAAAGGCACCACACAAGATACCACAACACGCATTTATTCTCAGGACAGCCCTGAAAGTTAACTTTGTGGCTCCCAAGTTAACAATCCAAAGGGGCCAAGTTGCTGGCTCCAAGCCATAAAGTGACTAAGCGCAGAAGTCAGGAGCTGATGCCACAGTCCTGCCCCCTCCCAAGGGGGCATGCTGCCTCTCCAGGGCAGAGTGAGGGTCCTCTATAAAAGGAGAGTGGGCACACTTCACCCCTGTTGTCTCATGGCCCTCAGCTGCCAGGGAAGAGACCTTATAGTTCTGTTGTGATCCTAGTTGATCAGAGATTCAGAATGTAAAATGCTCCCGCGTCTCTCCAGATCAGAATGCAAGGGGCCAGGGGGAGAGGCAGGGACAGACTGCCAAGACACCGAATTAGCTCTCCCTCCAGGACCAGGTCATTAGATCCATGTAGAAAACCAATGCAGAGGAGGCAGGGACAGGTGAGAGCAGCCTGCCCCAACTTGTCCGTCCCTCCCTTGGTCTGGAAGTCGAGCCATATTAGAAAATGGGCTGATCTTCAGGCGGCCACAGGCAAAGAACCCCCGTGGAACCAGGACCATCCACATGGCCTGGCCCCTCAGAAAAGTGTTCAGGGACCCCTCTTCCCTTCCCCGGCACATATCCATGGCAGCATTCAAGCAGAAGTGCAACATATTTCTTCATGAAAATAATTATTTAAAAAGTACCATGGTGGTTTCAAAAAGAACCTGTATAACTGGGATACAAACATGAGCAGAAATATTAAATGGTTAAGCATTCTGGCCATACTCTAAAAGCTTCTCAGAACTTTTTTTTTTTAATATAATATTAGCAAACTCATTGCTGCAATCAATAATAAAGAAATTTTATCTAGCGTGGCTAGAATGCAACCTGGAGTTAGTCAGAGGGAGCTTTGGTACAGAAGGGTTTGTAACCAAGTCCCAGAACACACGTAAGACAAGCTGTGAGAAAGGAATGTAATAGGGCAAGAAGGGTGGAAACTAAAATTCAACAGCGGGTAAATCTGCACCATGTTCCCAGATGAATGATCCAGACGCTGTAATTAAGTCTGGGCTTACGCTACGATGCTCCGCAATCAATTGTTCTACAGCGATTCACTCAAACTACCAGGGAAGGCAGATGCTGAGGTGGACAAGGGGAGAGCAAAGATGGAAGACAATGGAAAACAATCCAAAGTCCCTGAAGCGAGGCCAAGAGGCTGTGACTGCAAAAGGCAGGAAGAGCTTCGATGAGCTGATATCATGCACAGGCTGGTGGAGGAAAGTCCCAGGTGTGGACCCAGCCCTGCATTTCACCATCACGTGTGCTCCACACTTCAAGGTGGCACTGACTCACCCTCACAACGGCCGCCCCGGGTCATGCGGTACCCGCTGTCGCAGTATTCACACCGGAAGGCCCCCATGGTATTGATGCAGTGTCCTTCCCCACACACATCTGGCCTCAGGCACTCGTCAACATCTATACGAAGCAGAAAACACGGTCAAGTTTTATTTCTCCAAACAGAATTTCAAACCTCTCCAATCTCCCAGGTCAGTTTGAAGTCAAGAATCAAACAACCGATTCCCACTACCATCCCTTTGATTTGTTTGACGTGTTTCAAAATTGAGTGGTTTTGATTTATGTGGGACCCAACACATTTAACATCTTGGGTCTCTGCACACACTTGACACTCTTCATTCCATAGCGTTGGAGAAAAAAACTTCCATATTTATATCCTCCAGTATCTAGCAGATGACTATGTCATAAAAGGTGTCCAGTAATAAATTCTGGGTTGCCAGAATAAGCAGTTAAGATTGATGGGATCTTAGGGGAGCTAACAACCCAGATCTGGGAATTTATGCATCAGGAAGAACACAGCCATTACCTATGCAGTTAGGACCCTCCTCACTGGCCATAAATCCTGCTGGGCAAATACACAAGAAACTTCCCTCGGTGTTTTCACAGCGTCCCTGGGAACAGAGCTGTTGGACCTGAGTGCATTCATCAATATCTGTTAACAAAAATACAGATAAAAGTATCAGTGTCGTGTAGCATGAAATTCTCAGTCTCCCTGTTCATAAAATACCAGCACACTATTCCCTGAGCACCACATCCTTATAACCGAGGAGACTAGGAAAGGGAGACATGATCATACGCCTCAGATACTTGAATGATGGTTACTGGGAACAGGGAATACACTTATGGTATATTGTTTGAAAAGCTAAAACTACAACCTTCACATTGGTGTTTGTGAGAGACAGATTTAGGTCAACACAGAAGGACCCCTCTGATACATGGAATCATCTAAGCACTGAAATTCATGTGCAACTCCCAGGCCAGCTCAGCAGAGAGTACCAGAAATACTGTAAAAGGGACTCTCCCACTGTGCACATGGGCAAAGCTAGACTAGATCATCTCAAATGCCCTGTTATATTCTATGGTTCCAAACAGAATACATACAATGTATGCAAATTCAAGAGAAAGAGCCATGGTACAGAGCAGGTGGATACTCCCCTCAACCCACTCCACATACATATATACAAAACAAAATAACATTAAGTCACACATCTTATGGACACTTAGCATATCAAAGTCATATTAACTGGGTATATGCCTTATTGCTTTATATTTGCCTTCTAACCCTTAGTGCTGAATTTCCTTTTTCTAAAAAAGAGAGCAATTAAATTTAGTGTTAATGCACTGAAATGATTTCCATAATGCCATCATACGTCTTTCTGAGATACATTTTTTTCCAAAGAACCACGTATGAGAGGCTGGATTTGTAAATTCATTAATAGCTTTGTGTTAGTCTACTGATTTTCAGTTTAGAAATTGCTTTTAGAAATCAGATTTTGAGCAATTACATGAATATAATTCTTTATTGCAGTATATAGTATTATTATTTTGGTTTTGCTAAATACATGCTTATAGATAGTTATTTCTATTACTTCATATATTATATATTTTATTATATTATTATACCTAGAAATCTTTGGAAATTATTTTACCTTTTTCCCCCTTTTATCTAATTGTATTACATTTCGAAAGGTAGGTAGCACTGAACCAGGAGGTAAGAGCAACCCAGGAGATGAACAAACCTCTTTTTGAGCTCTTTTAGTGCAGGGACAGAAATTTTTAAAAATTAAACACAATAACATTTCCCATGATAATTACAGGGAAAATGTTCTTAATGTGGAAATGTTTTATCTTTAATAATTTCATCCATGAAAAAGTATCTCTTACCAACACATTTCCTCTGTTGCTCACTGAACTTGTAGCCCTCATAGCATATACACGTATACCTCACAGGCAGGTTAATGCAGTGTCCTGCTCCACAGATGTCAGGGTTCACAGTACATTCATTGATTTCTTAATAAATAAGAGAGAAAAAAATACATCAACAAAGATTTCACTGTCGCTTGCAAACCATTCCTGTGTATTTCCTGATTAGCTTATCGTCAGGTATGCAATTAGAAGACACAGGTCACTTCTCATTTCTCTAAAGAAAATAAAAACACTCATTCAAAAAGATACAGGCACCCACATGTTTCTTGCAGCATTGTTTACAATATCCAAGATATGGAAGCAACCCAAGTGTCCACTGATAGATGGGTAGATAAGGAGGATGTGGTATATATACACAGTGGACTATTACTCAGCCATAAACAAGACTGAGATCTTGCTATTTGTGACAGTGTGGATGTACCTAGAGGGTATAATGCTAAGTATCTGAAATAAGTCAGAGAAAGACAAATACCACATGATTTCACTTACATATGGAATCTAAAAAAAAAAAAAAAATGAGCAAAGAAATAAAAAAAAAAAAAAACAGAAACAGACCTATAAATACACAGAACAAACTGATGGTTGCCAGAATGGGGGGAGGATGGGCAAATGGGTCAAGTGGAATGTGAGGTACAGGCTTTCCTTATGGAATGATGCCGCCACTGGGATGAAAAGCACAGCACAAGGCACCTAGTCCATGGTACTGGAATAGTGTTGTGTGGGGACAGATCGTAGCTACACTTGTGGTGAGCACAGCATAACAAACAGACCTGCCGAAAGACTAGCCTATACACCTGAATCTAATGCAACATTGTGTCAACTTGAGTTCAATAAAAAAGTTATGGTGACTTCTGAAATCAAGTATAAATTCATTTGATTACTTCATAATTGCTCAGTTAGTCACACCCAAGATCATCAATAATTCCTAATGAAACAACTTCTAACATGAACTGGAGTGGGTAACAAGTCAGAAAGAGGCCACCTTGGGGGGCGCCTGGGTGGCTCAGTTGGTTAAGCGTCTGACTTCAGCTCAGGTCATTATCTCACAGTTCTCATGGGTTCAAGCCCTGTGTCAGGCTGTGTGCTGACAGCTCAGAGCCTGGAGCCTGCTTTGGATTCTGTGTCTCCCTCTCTCCCTTCCCTTCCCCCGCTTGCACTCTGTCTCTGTCTCCTTCAAAAATATGTAAACATTAAATAATAATAATAAAAGAGGCCACCTTGGAAATTTTAAGACAATCAAATCTTTTCAACTTCTAAGATGGCCCACAAGGAGTTTCTATCCATTCCAGTTCATTTGACACGATGGACTTTGAACCAACATGTGAGTTTTACTGATAAAATACATAGTAACTTTTTATTCATTAGCAGACCAAATTCAGTTTCTAACAACTATGTCCAACCTCCTCCAAAATCTGTCATTAGCTCCCAAGAAAGATCTACCACTCCTAATCAAAGCAAAACTTCTGGGTGTAACTTACTCTTAATTTGCCAATTTCAACATCATTACATTTATAGTGATAAAGTCGAATCTTCTTCCCAATCTTCTCTGCTAAATTCCCCCTTGTGCTCCTACTGACTGGTGCTTGAGACCTGCTTCTTCTATAAGGCCTGAGCAGACTGGCCTCATTCCATGTGGGTACACACTGTGGTAGAGACAGGGTCTCGGGAGTCTATGTTGGGTAAAGGCCATTAAAATGTGCTTACTTACCAAAAGGACATAAAATGGCCTTAATTACCTGAGGACTCAAAAGTGGCCTTCTGAGAGGAATTACATCCCTTATATGATCTATTTTCAGTGAACTTTGTAATAAGGTATCATGGCATTGTCAGGCAGGGACAGTCTAGTTGGTAGAAGCCCAGGCTTCTAGACACTGAAAACACAAATCCGGCTACCCTTTCTAAGCTCTGTAACACAGGGGCAAGTTACTCAAGCATCCTAGCCCTCACTTTTCTGCAGGTGAAATAAATGGGAATAATCAGAGCATGAACTTGAGTACCAGGTTCAAAGAAGATAAATAACGCACATGGCCCAATGCCTGGCATATTATACGTGTTCAATAAAAGCCATTAAAGACCTGAAAGTGAGACCTGAAACCATAAAAATCATACAAGAGAGCACAAACAGTAATTGCTCTGACATTGGCCATAGCAACAGTTTTCTAGATATGTTCCCCAAGTCAAGGGAAATAAAACCAAAAATAAACCATTGGGACCATGTCCTTCTACACAGCAAAGGAGACAATCAATAAAACTAAAAGACAACTAACTGAATGGGAGAAAACATTTGTAAATTATATATGCTGATAAGGGGTTAGTATCCAAAATATATAAAGCTTTTATACACCTCAACACCAAAAGCAACCCAAATGATCCAATTAAAAATAAGTAGATGACATGAACAAACATTTCTTCAAAGACCTACAGATGACTGTTGGCCATGAAAAGATGTTCAGCACCACTCATCATCAGGGAAATGCAAATCAAAACCACAATGAGATATCACCTCACACCTGTCAGAATGGCTAAAATCAACAACACAAGAAATGACAAGTGTTGGAGAGGGTGTTTTTGTTCCTCAAAAAGTTAAAAACAGAAATACAATATGATCTAATAATTCCATTATTGGGTATTTACCCAAAGAATATGAAAATACTAATTCAAAGGGATACATGCACCCCTATGTTTATTGCAGCATTATTTACAACAACCAAACTATGGAGGCAGCCCAAATGTCCATCAATAGATGAATGGATAAAGATGATTTGGTATTTATACAATGGAATATTATTCAGCTGTAAAAAAGAATGAAACCTTGCCATCTGCAATGGCATGGATGGATCTACAGGATATAATGCTAAGCGAAATAAATCAGTCAGAGAAAGACAAATACAGTATGATTTCACTAATATGTGGAATTGAGGAAACAAAACAAATGAACAAAGTGGGAAAAAAAGACAAACCAAGACACAGACTCTTAGCTATAGAGAACAAGTTGATGGTTACCAGAGGGGAGGTGGGTAGGGGCATGGGTGAAATAGATGGGGATTAAGGATATACTTGTCATGAGGAGCACTGAGTAATGTATAGAATTCAGGAATCACTATATTGTATACCTAATGTAACACTGTACATTAATTATACTGATATTTAAAATTAAAAAATAATTTTGGGGTGCCTGGGTGGCTCAGTGGTTCAGTGTCCAACTTCGGCTCAGGTCACGATCTCATGGTTTGTGAGTTTGAGCCCCGCGTTGGGCTCTGTACTGTCAGTTCAGAGCCTGGCGCCTGCTTCGGATTCTGTGTCTCCCTCTCTCTCTGCTCCTCCCCCACTCACGCTCTGTCTCTCAAAAAATGAATAAACATTAAAAATAATTTTTTTTTCAACGTTTATTTATTTTTGGGACAGAGAGAAACAGAGCATGAACGGGGGAGGGGCAGAGAGAGAGGGAGACACAGAATCGGAAACAGGCTCCAGGTTCTGAGCCATCAGCCCAGAGCCTGACGCGGGGCTCGAACTCACGGACCGTGAGATCGTGACCTGGCTGAAGTCGGACGCTTAACCGACTGCGCCACCCAGGCGCCCCTAAAAATAATTTTTAAAAAATTAAATTAAATTAAAAATAATTTTACAAATAAGCAAAAATTTAAAAAAGAAATAAGGGGGAAGAATTCTTGTAAATAATCCATATACCTGAATTTTTTTAATTTGTAGATTTAAAAGTGAATTGTAAATGAATTAACAAAATACCTTTATGTATTAAAAAAAAAAGCTAGCCATTATATTATTAACAGCATTGTAAATGTTGTTCCTTTGGAAATCATTTAAGAAGATGTAACAAAGAAGCTGCACATTAAAACAAGGTTGTCCTGGGCTATTATCTCATTGTCAACACAAAGTCAACAAGGCTTAAAATGCATGCTGCCAGGAGCCCGTGCAGTCCAGTGTGAGAAGACGGTGGTCTCAAGCAGGGTAAGCTACATCAACCGCCTTGTTGGAAGCGTCTTTGGTTTGAGAAGAGAAACAGGTGTGCTACCATTACCAATAACCTACCATGCATTCTGCAGGAGGATGTGACCATCAGAGCTTTAACAAACACTATGGAAATGACCTAAACGAGGGCTGCGGGCTGCGGCTGTGGTAGCTTTCCAAAACCCAAACCACATTCTTCATTTTTCATCAAGTGTTAGTCACTACGCTGTGACTTTGAGACAATTGGTGCAAATCATCTGGAAAGTCCCTGGATTTTACAAGGAATCATATGAATACAGACCTGTGGTATCTACTTGGATGGCACGCATCGCATTTACAAACTACTTATACCTTTTGTGAGCCCACATGTGCTAATTAATTCACTATCAGAAAAATAGAGTGCTTTAGTCCGTATAATGTAAAATTATGAAAAAAATAAAGTAACCCAGAAGGCTAAAAACATTAGTAATTAACATGATGGCTTAAACTTAAGTGGCAGTATACAAAAAATGAATTATAAAACATATATAGCATAATTATATAATCACTGGCATGATAGGAAAATGTTTATTCGTTAAAAGATATAATTGGTTACAAATATAGAATATGATCTAAATTATAAACTACACAAAAGAAAATAAATCTCAGGTTATGATTATGGGGATTGGTATTTTCTTTAGATTTTTCTGCATTTTTCAAAATTTCTACAATGAGCATTTGAATTACTTTTATAATCCGAAGTCTTCCTTAACAAAAATTAACCTTTCTTGGGGTACCTGGATGGCCCAGTCAGTTAAGTGACTGACTTCAGCTCAGGTCCTGATCTCATGGTTCATGAGTTTGAGCCCCGCATTGGGCTCTGTGCTGACAGCTCACAGCCTGGAGCCTGCTTCAGATTCTGTGTCTCCCTCTCTCTCTGCCCCTCCCCAACTCATGCTCTGTCTCTCTCTCTCTCTCAAAAATGAAAAACATTTAAAAAAAAATTTTTTTAATTATCCTTTCTATGCCACAAAAATCTGAAAGGAAAAGGTCACCTTCTCCTGATTATAATCCTAGATACTCAGGTAAGATTTTTTTTTCTCTATAATAGGAATTCTTTAGAAGAACAGTGTGAAAATCACATCTCTAACCCTCTATTCCATACTGTAGGTAGATGCCTGCTCTGAAAATTACTGGTATTTACTTCTCTCGATTTTCTTTGTAATGACTAATCTTCCTTTAGAGTCTACTTTGCCATTTTCTTAAAACAAGAGACATATTGATCAGTTTGCAAAGAGAAAAGTTAGAAGATGAGTTAATATATTAGGGACAAGGATTCAGAACAAGTTCAAAGGCTATAAATCTAGGGTTTTCATATAATGCTTGAGCAGAACTCAGTGTCCCAAAGGCCACACACACCAATTTGTTGATAACCGAATATTTGTAACTTTTCAAGCACAGCTTTAGAATGGAATTTTTATAAGTGCGACCAAAAACCATCAAAAGTATGTGATGTTTAATTCAAATACGATACATTCCTATGCCACAGTGTGCCAACATATTTAAACTGTTTCTTCTGACAGCTCTAAAACAGGAGAAATGCTTAAGAATTATACTCTTTAGTCTTAGGAAACGAAACCTTAGGAAATGGCCTTTCTTCCACTGTAGAATCTAAAATAGAGGCTCTGAGGATATTTATGAGGCATGTTTGAGAATCTTTAGCTGATTACCTCATAGATAAACTATATAGAGACACAGCTTGATAGTGTTGATCCCAGCTGGCAGGACACTAACATATATAAGAAAATGTTACTCTGACACCACTAGAGGGTACTAAGAGATACATCAAAGGAGTGGAGGGATATTTACTAAAATGTATTTGATTTCTACCCTGTTTATCCCATTTTTTAATACAAGCAATTAATTAATGCAACTTTCATCAGTGCAGCCTCAGAGCTCCCTTCCGCCCATGTGCTAAGCACGACTCCACCCTTCCAAACAGAGAGTCAGAACACCTCCAAAACACCTTAGAACTTTTAACACAAGTCTCCTAACTACCTCTTCCCATGCTTTCCCCTCTTATGAGATTTTGATTCTCTAGCAAGTACTGTTATACCAAAAGGCCGTCTTGAAAAAGAACTGGCATGTTCTTCTAATTTTTCCATTTTTCTGAAGACAAAAGACAGGTCTTTTTACTTTTCCAAGAAGTCACTCACACTTAGATATGTGACCCTCCTCCCACAGAATGAAGCAGTTTCTGTTGAAACATACAGTTCTTTGAGCAGATTGTGTCGACATAAGCATAAGAATACGGCAAAGCCTCACACAGGCAGCACTAATTATTGGTCTCTGGGGTACTCTAGGCTAATGAAAAGGTCTTGCCTTCTTTAGCATGTTTGGCTTCCCAGAGAGATCATCAAGAGATTCTTCCCAGGCAACTCTTCCCTAAGGCCCATCACATGCCCTCTGGTCCTCAGGACCACCTGGTCCTTCTCTACTATAAGTGCCTCTGAAACAACTTCACTTTCTCCAAGTCAAGAACCATATTCTGCTTCTTTCACTAGAATTCCATTTAGAATCTTGGAAAAAGAGCTATGACCAAAAGCCAAGGGAAAACCAAATACTCTATTTATCCCACCACCAAGGCCAACAGTGGATTTAGGAGCTTGGTATCTTTATTATGTTTTTCTAATTAAATGAAAAATAAAGTTTTTTTGGCAAAATATGAAAATGAGTATGTTGATCTTCCAAGTTTTTCCTCATCATATGATTACTCAAGTAAGTAAGTAAGTAAATAAATAAATAAATCCTGGAGATATTAAAGCATGATGATTTTGCATGAAAAAAAAGGAGTTCATTTTCCAACAGCATACATAGTTTATAGAAGCTGTAATGACACCAGTAATACGCTTTAGGGACAAACGTTTTTTTAAAGGGGTCAGTTCTGAGTTCTGGAAAAGATCTGATGAGCCTATAGTTTTTATAATGTTTGGGCCATGATAATTACAAAGGTCTCCACAAAGCAGTCATGGAAGTCAAAAGAATAATTTCTGGCTGGTATGCAAGGGCTACGGAGGAAGTTTGGGAAGAGTAGGAGGAAGGCATCAAATGTTAGCTCATGGAAAGGTTTACAAAAATGCCCTGGCTTCCTAACTGCCCCACAATGAGCATAAACTGTCCCACAACAATTGAAACAGATGTTTCCACTTTGTAAATATTTGCCAGAGGTTTGATTTTCTAACCTATCCTAGAGCTATTAAGACACTATGTTAAATCAAGAATTTATATGCTGAAATGTATAATTTATTTGGAAACAGTATACCAGTAATGTTGCAAGCCACCAAATCAGCTGTTAAGAGTGGAAAATATCACACTTATTTCTTGCAAGTATGTGGCTCACTTTATTACATGTCAAAGTGTGTCTGAAGAAATCTGAAAAGGCTACTTCTAATTTCACAATCACAAATGTATCATCACTAAGCCATATGAAGCTGATTTTATTTATTTTAGACTCCTACGTATTATTCTATTACTTTCTTCAATTTATGAGACAAACTAATAAATAGTAACAAACATGAGTTACCTCCTCCGTGTTTTAGGAGAAAGAGCCATTGTATAATACTCCTGACAGAACTGATCAGATTGCTCCCTCAATCTATGTGTCTGGCTCTCACATAAAGCCAACGGGAACATCTATAGTTTGATTTAAATTAAAATTGATACAAAACAGTCTTCTTGTTCTAGTGTAAATTACAGATTACAGTGTAGCTCTAAAGTTGCAAGCCATTTTAATTCAAATGCTCTAATATTCTCCCCATGGGCTGTTTCAGAAAGATTCTTCTACTATAGGAAGTAGGAACACCTACAAATGTTGCATAAAATTTAACATCATTTTTTTCCTGGAAGGAAATATTCATGCTTCAAACATGTGATAGCAGATGTCGGGACTGTATCTCTGCCAAACTCAAATTAAGCTGTCTTCTAACAACTTCATAAAGCACAGCTACTTTCATTTTTTTTTTTTTAAACGAGCTCTGTAGTTCAGTTGAAGCTAAGTAACTTCAATTTGTTATTCCTCACACAGCTGCATTTAAATGATGAAACTACATTTATCTAGCCAGACTTAATTAACCTCTACAGAGCTAGTTTGCAAGAAGTCTATCCACTGAAGTCAGCCATTGTTAAAAAGGCACAAAGCTGTATGTTCACATGGGAAAATACAAATATAGAAACACAGTATTTGGACCTAGTGAATTGTCCATGTATTGTCACACTGCAATTTTCCTTTTTAATAATGAGATCAAAAGTGAAAAGATCCTTGTTGACCAAGATGTGCCAAGGTGCAGTTTCTTATAGATGTGTTTAATAAAGTGAGCAGACACATAAATGACTTCAGAATAGAGAGTAACTGTTTTAGCCACGGCCATTTAAAAAAAAAAAAAACAAACACTATCACTTCATTTTATCATTCTAGAAGTGATTAGAAGAGCTGTTATTTCTCTACAACTTAACTCAGTATTAAGAGGAAAAGCAAAAAGGAGTTGGCGTCCAGTAAGTGGACAAGGCTGTGGCTCCAGGTGCAGGCGCCTTGAACGACAGAAAAATGCACTGCAGACCCTGATGTGACTGCACATCTCTGTGAAGTGCATTTCATCCTCGGACACAAAGATGCTTTTTATTTATTTATTTTTTTACTTTTTTTAAAAAAATATTTTAATGTCTATTTTTGAGATACAGAGAGAGAGAGAGGGAGGAAGAGAGAGAGAGGGAGAGAGAGAGAGAGAAAATGAGCACGAGCAAGTCGCGAGAGGCAGAGAGACAGGCAGACAGAAGATCCGAAGAGGGCTTCACACTGATAGCGGGGCTTGAACTCATGAACAGCGAGATTGTGACCCGAACTGCAGTCAGACGCTTAACCTAAGGAGCCACGCAGGCGCCCCCAAAGGTGCTTTTTAAAAACACTTTCCAGTCTGATGTCTGAATTCAAATATCTAAGAGAACTCACATCCACATTTTTGAGAAAATGGACCAAAGTTTTTAATATAAAAATTATATATATTTTATATAATTTATATAATTGTACCATCGTTTTTAACATAAAACCCATATATATATAAGATTATAATTTGATGCTTTGATATATGCAGGCACTGTGAAATGATCACTATAATTCATCTAATTAACACACCAAGTACAATTTTTACTTGCAAATTCATTCATGTCATGTTTCTGAGGAAGGATTATCTTAAGAGAGGCTGCACACTCCTTCCTCTATTAGCTTCTCTTGTTATACCCTGCCAACCTCATCCCGACCTTACTCTGGCATGATGCATTTTAGCCATCTTTTTCTGACCATATAAAAATATTTGTCCACTATAGAGTATATGGAAAATAGAAAATATTCTACAACACCCCAAACCTCTTGGATCCTACTATAAAAATAATCACTGCTAATATCTGGCATATTTTCTTCCAGTATGTTCTCAATATGTAAGTCTTTTTTATATAATTGGCAAAGTGCTCTTTCCTTCATTTTTCCATACTTCATTTTGTGTTTAACAACATTGTGACCATTTTCTGCTAGATTTTAATAAAAATACTTCAAAAATACTGTATGTGATGGCAGCATAATGTTCCAATGTATAGATGTAACATAATTATCTATTTCCCTATAGTTAAATGTTTAGATTATTTCCACTTTTTCTCTATTATACCTGATGCTGTGGTAAGTATCTATTCATATAAATCATCGTCTCAGTCTTTGGGGACATTATTTCCTCACACTAGATATTTTAACATAAGATTACTGGGTCAAAAGTTCTGAACTTTTTTAAAATTCTTTTTTTTCTTAATTTTATTTAAATCCGAGCTAGTTAACATGTAGTGCAGTAATCGTTTCAAGAATAGAAGTTAGTGATTCATCACTTACATGTACCACCCAGTGCTCATCCCAGTAAGTGCCCTCCTTAATGCCCATCCCCCATTTAACCCATTCCCCCTCACCCACCTCCCCACCAGCAACCCTGTTTGTTCTCTGTATTTAAGAGTCTCTTATACATTTTGCCAGTTTGTGCTTTCTAGAAGAGTTAAACCAGTTTACATTTCTTTCAGCCACGTGTTTTACCTCAATTTTTAAAAATATATATATTTTTTTAATTTTTAATGTTTATTTATTTTTGAGAGACAGAGTGTGAGCAGGGGAGGGGCAGAGAGACAGGGAGACCCAGAATCTGAAGCAGGCTCCATGCTCTGAGCTCTCAGCACAGAACCCGATGCGGGGCTCAAGCTCACAAACCGCGAGATCATGACCTGAGCCAAAGTCGGACGCTTAATCGACTGAGCCACCCGGGCGCCCCGACCTCAATTTTACTCTAGTAAAAATTAAATGCCATTTTGATAATTATTTTAATTTGCATTTATTTGATTACTAGTTGACATTCCCTATTATATGTTTCTTGGTAACTTTTTTTTCTATAAATTATCTGATTATATTATTTCCCCACTTTTCTATTATTTTTTATTGCTGTGTTTGTAAGAGCTCGCTTTACATTAAGGGTATTAACATATATGCTGTTGATCTGTTTCACATTATAAATTTTTATAATGTTTACTAGTGATTCAAGTTATTATAAAGAATTTTGAAAATACATAAAAATATATGGAAGAACAGATGATCTACGATCCCAGTAACTGGTGATGGTTGAGCACTTTGATGTGCTTTTTGTCTCTTTTTCTGTGTTTGTAAGCATTTAAAAAATAAAGCCGGAATCATACTGTGTTCTGTATTTCTTATTATGCCACAGGCATCTCTTTATAACATTAAATATTCTTTTAAAACATTAATAGCCGGGGCACCCAGGTGGCTCAGTCGGTTGAGCGTTTGACTCTTAATTTTGGCTCAGGTCACGATCTGGTGGTTTGTGAGTTCGAGCCCCACATCAGGCTCTGCAATGACAGTGTGGACCTGCTCAGGATTCTCTCTCCCTCTCTCTCTGCCCCTCTCCCACTTTCCAAATAAATAAGCTGAAAAAAATAATTAAAAAAAACCATTAATAGCTATGGGATATTTCACTGTTTATGTGTACCACAATTTATTTAAAGATTCTTCCTTTTTAACAGTATTTAGATTATTTCCAAATATTTGTTACGATGACTAACGCTGCCATGAGCAACTTCATACATTTGACATAATTTTGATACCCCATTTAAAAGGAGGCTCAGACCCACATCTCCTGCACAGGCTATGTAACATAAGGAACACCACACCTACCCGTTACTTGAGTAGGTGCAATAACTTGGCTGGCACTTGATGTAGAAGCCTCAGGAGCTACTTCCACAGGCACAGGAGGTGATGTTTTTTCAATCACCACTATATGAGGAAGGAGGGATGAAAAAATTAAAGCCTGTTAGGTGCACCGAGATCCTATTTCAAAACGCAAGCATAATTTAGTCTCATAACATACCACAGTAGTGCTTGGATAATTAAGAACTGATATCGATCCCCAAAGCTCATGGTATTAATACACAGCCCCGCTTTCAACATGTAGCAAGAATATATGTGAACAATTCAAAAGCCAAGAAAAATGACCCATCAAACGATGACCCTCAATAACGTTCCACATATAAACCTACTCTTGGCCACAGAAAATACTGGAAAAACTTATCTTCCTCTTACCATTATAAAACTTACAAGCCCATCCTCACACTAATATTATGAGTATATTAACATACTTAAGTATATGTCTCACACTGCACATCATTTATGAGTTCTAATGATTTATTAAAGTTTAAAATCAAAGACAAAAGAATTCTTATCTCACTTTTTTATCCCAAGTACTCTTACAAATTGCACAGATCAACAGAGGTTACCTGGAAACTGTGGATGCAGGTGAATCGTTGAGATGCCTGGAGAGAGCTGGGGTTGACCAGGCTCAAGTTTGGTTTTCTCTTGATCCAATGAAGGTATTTCCTGGGTGGATGTATTAAAAAGAAAAAAAAAAAAAAAAAAAAAAAAAAGAAAGAAAGAAAGAAAAGAACTAAGAATTATTTTTATTTTTCACATATTACTATCTTTATTTAGTTCTACTCTTAAAAAGGCAACAAATATCACAGGACATTGGACAAAAAAAGTGTGCAATTGTGTGAAAAAAATACATGTATGAACTGTAGCTATGCCCGCTACTCTAGCAAGTCTTTGGTTTCCCCAGCAATGCTGACCCATCCATACATCCTCACCCACTTCCCAGGGCCCAAAGCAAAAGGTCCCCTCAGGCATCTTACATGCCTTGGCTCGGGGAACCACATCTGGTCTCACACAATGCACAATAAACCTCAACAGACAACTAAACCGTCATCTCACTGACATGTGGCTCTGCCTTGGGAAGATGGCCAGCCACGCTTTGCAGATTGCATAATGGGTACAGCACTCATGTCATTAACTCGCAGCTAGTAACTCTGCACCTCCAGCTCTCAGCATAGTGATAGGCGGGCAGAGCATCAGAAAAACGGGGACCTGGAGGAGCACCTGGGACTTCCATATGCAGCCTGTTGCCCACTGCTGTCCTCCAGACCGGAGGTGAAGGAACAGACTGACACCTGTGGCTCAGCTTCCAGTTACAGCTGCTCAGGCTACTGCAGACAGACCCATCAGGCCAGTAGGGACAGTGGTGCGGGGTCGGGGTCGGTGGGCCCATGCCTTCACTTCCTTATATGTATTCATCAGGTGACTTGGTCACAGCTGCCCTGTGCATCCCCTCCCTCGCTCCCTCCCTCTGCCATCTTCCAGAAAGCTCACTCCCCTAGTCTGTTTCCCTTTTAACTGCTCTCTTAACTTCAGTTATCTCCTCTGCTTTTTATAACCTAGATATCCTGCCTGAGTAGCTCATCAAAGATCTTATTTTGTCGGCATGAGTGTTTATCTAACTCCGTTTAGATATCCCACCAGTACCTCAAATCCATCCCCTCCAAAACCATTCAGGCTTTCAATCCAAGGTGTCTATTTCTATGCTATGTCACAGCCATTAAACCATACAGGTTTAAAGTCACTTTGCAATCCTCGCTGTCTCATTCCTCCTTCCAAGCCCTGCCCATCTGCACTGCCTATTATATTTGTTCATCTTTCCATACCCACTGTGCCCACTGCTGCGGTCCAGACTCTCTCTCATCATGCTTACTGTCGTAATCTAATTGGTCCCTTAAGCTCCCTGTCTCCCTGTCTCAGTTAATCCTGGGGCAATTCATCTTCTAGAAATAACAAACACTGAACTACCTTTTCCCACATTTTCTCTTCTGCTTAAGAATACAGACTAATTTTCTATTACCTATTAAATGTGACCTCAATCAGTCTCCATAGTTTCCCATTCCCTGCAGCTCATGGCCTATGCCAACAAGAAGCAGACCACAGTCAGCTGTTTACGCACTCCTGCAACTTGCAGACAGAATTTCCCCCAGTGGTACAGGGCAGCAGACTTTCTAACCAATGCCAGTTCTCCCCTTGACAAGTAGAGTCTGAGACAGGAGAGCAAGGTAATCCACCACGGATTACAACTACGGTTCGGATTCCAAGCTTTCCAAAGCAGCCCCAAGTTCTCTTCCTAACATGCCTCTCAGGCTCCCCTAACTGACCTCCTGCCGTCCCCTCCACTGCACCTTTGTGCATATCATTTCCCACCCCTGGGCGACCCCGCTTTCTCTTCATCAATCTTCAACATCATGGGACCTCTGCAAGAAGCCAAGACCACAAAGACTAGGACTGCATGTTTCCCACTGGCGCGTCTCCAAAAAAATTACAGTGTATGTATACAAGAAAACATTGAGGCCCTCTTTAAGACCCTTCAGGAGAGTTACCATACACTCAATTATCAACAGCACAGAAAACAGCGATTATTCAATAAGATGAGGTTATCAGGGAGCTGGCTCCTCTGTTCACGCAGCGAATGATTCCTTCTGCGTATCTACCAGAACTGAATTCAAAATCAACAACATGCAAATGACTGTACACCGACCTTTAGAGACCCTATCCGGGAGTTGCAAATGTGCGTATCAAATATGCCTATGTGTTGTCCCTCTTCTCGGGTCAATATAACAACATTCTTCTTTCTTGGGTGCTATCACTCCAAAATCCTACTTCCTCCTTGTCTGGATTCTTTCAGCACTTATGTTAGAGCATTTAAAGTTATTCTGTCCCATGTTTATAAGCTAAAGGTTTTTAAAATTATTTATAATAATTTATATATGTGTTCACGCTCTCTAAATTCTAATACTGCATTCTTGCCAACTGAGTGATATATAAATGTATGAACATTTAATAATGATTGAATTTTCATGTTATTAAAGAAACACAGCTAGATTCAGATGGGGAACAATATTATATAGATAGGAGTTAGATCCAGCAATTATTTTTTTAGTTCATTTATTTATTTTGAGAGAGAGAGAGAGTAGGGGAGGGACAGAGAGATAGGGAGAAAGAGAGACAATTCCAAGCAGGATCCACAGTGTCAGTGGAGAGTCTGATGCGGGACTTGAAGTCACAAACCATGGGATTGTGACCTGAGCTGAAGTCAGACGCTTAACTGACTGAGCCACCCAGGCACCTACCCCCCACACGCTCCCTGCAGCAAATTTCCATATTTTCTATTAATAAATCTCACAGTTAATAGTCCCATTTTATGCCAAAAAAAAAAAACCCCAGCAAGTTGATTAAATATTTCCCTGAAATTTCTAGGAACCAATATTCTAATATTGGATTGAAATTTCTAAGAACCAATACTCTAGTATTGGATTGGATTATTACCTAACAAGGGTAAGTTCTGTTCTTATTCTAATTTAATCAAACATGCATGTTAAATTTTAGTTGAATTAAGAAGTACTTCGCTTAGCATATATGTGCTCTGAGAATACACACTTGCATAAACATGTCAGAACACTTTCTTTCCATCCATAGTCCAGGCCATGAATTGATCTGAATTCTGTGTAATCCTCTGATTCCATTAGTCGTGCCTTCTTCTCTTACTAGAATTTAAGTTCCATGAGAACAAGGAGTTTTGTCTGATTTGTTCTCTATTGTTTTCCTAACACTCAGGATAGTGCCAGTTATATAGTCGGTGTTCAATAAATATTTCATGAATGAATGCTAGATTTCCTCAAACCAAGTAATGAATAATGGACATGTTACTACATTTAAGTCTAAAAAGAATCCATACATATTCTAAAAGAAAATCATTTTGATGGTAAAAAAGACTTGCAAACAATGAATAAATTACCTTCTCAGGGGGTGCAGTTGCCACTAAAACCAGAAAAGAAAGAAGAACATTAGTACAATTTAAGTCAATCCACCACATTAACAGTTATATTTTTAAAAAGCAATAGAAGTCCACTATCACCCCAAAAGGATTAAGAATCAAACTCAATAAAATGCAGAATTATGGTCATTGTGGAGAATTTTACACACAACCAACAGAAAAACTATCCATGTTATGTCATTCCTTAACTACAGGAGTTCAGGTAGATGCGATGAAATTCTTTCCAACTCCCTCATTAACTGAAAAAGTTAAAGGAAACAACACTTTCTGGCACATTATTTTATGCCTAATCTGACTTTTATGGAATATCCCATATCACAAAAACAAAACAAAACAAACATTTTCATTAGTTGGCCACATACTTATCCTTAATGTAATAAATAATGTTTAAAATACTTTCTGATGTTTATGTTTAAAAAGAAAGCCACTTATTTCAATAAGAGATCTAAGAATGGGTACTGTCCTCCTAGTCTTTATTTAAGTAAGAGAACTCCAGTAAGATAAGCTAACTAAATTAGGAGGAAAGAAATCACAGGCCAATTAAATCTAATTAGAGATTAACATTAATATGATGAACAAATTCCATATTAAACAATCATGACATTGTTGTGAGGTAGTAGTTGTGTCTTTGTATTTAGAAAACTTACGTTCCATTAATCAGTCCTTAGTATTACTCCTCAAGCCTGTGATCAACGATTACTGGGGTTTTTCCTCACTGATCAGTGTCTCCATAAACATAAGTGTACAATTTCGGTAGATGCTTAACTCCCCAAAGCAATCAGGGTACCTGATAGCTTATCGCTGCTGCTTTATTCTTGTGGTTGGAAAAGTCAACTAACTGTCCATCCTGCCTAACCCACCAAGAAAGTCATGAGGCAGCATCTGGGACCAGAGGCCATTTCCTCCTGCCTGTGCAAAGGATGAGTAGTTGCAAACATGTGGCCAGGAGACCCCAACTGTGTAGAAGCAAATGGGTCAATACTGTCAAATCTAGGTGAGGTCCTACCTGTTCTGCCTAGCCAAAGAAGTACAACAGAGTGAAAGAGTGAAATGAAACAGACCTAGAACACAGAAAGACTCAGAGCCCTGAAGAAAGCTCTCTCTAGAACCTAGGTACCTTCTCTCCTCACAAAATCCATTCCTAAATTCTGACCTAATAAACTGTGAAAAGCCAACAGAAGCTTCATTAGAGACAATGTACATGTCATACAAATCTAAAATTTTTATTCCTTCTATCTGGGGTGAGAATTTTTATAATACAGATACTCAAGGTATTGAACATGCTGGCTTTTATAAAGAGATACAATCAAAGTTAATTGTCTCTAGACTCCTCCTAAAATATAAAGCCTTACCTGCCTTCTTGGAAAACTGTGCTTGTTGGCCCTGTTATATACTCGTCACATGACATCTGACAAGCCATGTCCCTCCCCTCTCTAGGTCTCAGTTTTCTCAGAAGGCCAATGGAAGGACTGCACGAAGCAATTTCCAAGATCCCTTCAATGGACTTTCCTGTCTTCCTTCACTTGCCTCCCATTATCCCTGATTGCCTGCTGCCCTCTATTTCCTGGAAGCTCAGTCAATGCTTTAACTTCTTTAAATCCGTGGATTCCACTTTGCAAAGTAAATAAGTATTTATTAAATGGCCTTCTAGACAAAGAAATGAATTATGACTATTCCCTCAAAGATCTAAATTACCATTCAGGAATAAACACCAAGAAAAAGTGGCCCCAGCAGGTCCTGAGATCACCCTGGAAAATCGTTACCTGCTATGAACATATTACCCTATGGCCGTGGTCCTCAGTCACAGGTCATTTTGGCCTGCTGGGACGTTTGGCTGGGCTGGACAGTTTCTGGCTCTAACAACCAGAGGGGAGGGTGCTAGTAGCATATCTAAAAGTTAGAGGCCAAGGACTTTACTCACTGAAAATTATCCTGAAGTACCAATAGTACTGAGGTTAAAAACCCTGTTTGAGAAGAGTGTTAACAGGGAAACCAAACACACACAAGACAGACGGTTGGGTCCATGATCTATTTCCACTCTCACCTTCTGGCTCCGCCACTCCTGGCCCGTGTTCCCGGGAGAAGGTCAGGGCCTCCACTGGCTCTTCCTTGGCTGGGAGAGGTGGAGGATGAGTACTTTTAGCAACAGGTTGAGTGTTCTTTGGCTTGACAAATACAGGTCCTTTACCTACATGGTGATGGATTGGCCTGCGTCTATGAACGCCAGAAACCGTATAACCCATTCCACCAGGACAGATTTCCTTAAAAGCAGCTAGATTTGGGATGGGAAAATATTCCTTTTAAAAATCTAAAAGTGCAAACTTATACAGAGGAAAATATCATGATGAGTATTTTTTAAATAAACCATCATTAATA
The DNA here is from genome assembly GCF_018350155.1 of Leopardus geoffroyi. NCBI lineage: Eukaryota > Metazoa > Chordata > Mammalia > Carnivora > Felidae > Leopardus > Leopardus geoffroyi. The sequence continues at coordinate 113,411,815 of NC_059336.1, forward strand.
TAGTTACATTCAAAAACTTCAAAAACAGATGCATAATGCTTGAATTTGTTAAACTTGCATATTTACAGAAAAAACTCAACCCTTTGTTTTACTCAGTATTTCTCCATCTGTTAATTTCTTATCAGAGTTATTTATATATATTTATATATATATACATATATATATGTATATATATATGGCATATACAGCATATAGGAAGCATATATTTATATATATTATATAGATCAGCAACTAATTAGGAGATATTATATATGCATACTATATATGTAATTTTCTGTATCATATATCACATATATATGTGATATATCAGGAGATTTTTATATATCAAAGATTTTAATATGTATTATATATATATATCATGGGGTATGTGTGTAAGATCGGCAAAAACCAGGCTTTCTTCTTTTCCTCCTGCTTTGGTGTAATTTCATTAGTTATTAACAAGGAACTCAGTAAGGTCTAAGCTAGATGATTAGCAAGAAGGTTAAAAAAGAAAAATATATCACTAGTCAGGGAAATGAGGCGCTGGAATCTTTCATAATTTGTTTCCAAATTACAGACTCAGGCAGAATGGAGCATATCAGCTGATATGGTGAGGTTGGTTAAGAAGGACTGAAAAGGGGAAGTGGTTTTGAACAGTGAGTCTCAGGATAGTGAGAAGGAATCCAGCAAAGTTAAAACACACTAAAGAGATGATGGACAGAAGTCAAGAACAACAGGACATGCCAAGTCAGAAAATGGAGTTATTTTCAAAAAAAGAGACGAGTGGGCAACAGCCTGACTTTGACCAGCTGGCTTAATTATCCAGAGGACAAGGCGATGTTCTGTGCTCTGGGACTGCTATCCTTGCCAGGAAAGTGGTCTTGTCTACTCAGAAAAAAAAAAAAAAAAAAGGTAGACTGGGCACATAGGATTTGCTAACCTCTACTGCATCACCTCCAGGAATAAGTAAAAGAGAAAGACGGGGGTGGCGAGGCAGTGTGTGGCCTGAGGAGGAAAATCCACCTAATCCCTTTGGTGTTGGTGTTGGAGGCAAGTTACCAAACCCAGACACTAAGGAGCTTATGGTCAACTTTTATATTTCTACTTTTCAAATTGAAAGTAAAGTCAGTCATTTCTCACTTCTACTAAACAAGAGATCTCCTATTGAATGTTCTGGACCTAAAATTAGTTCTCAATAAAAAGGAAACTCTAAAATACTCCTTGAAGTCTGCTAAAACATTGTTTTTCTAAGGATCACACATTAAATGGCAGAACTTCATTCTTAAATTTAACTATGAAATACAATTCTTACTTGAAAGAACAGATGTTTCCAGAAGAAGACATGTTTTCTGATCAAATATTTTCAGTATTAATGAACTAAATGTTGTGAAAATCACCAAATTAACCAAAAATTGGTTAAGTACAAAAAGTTTGTCTTTAATGCTATTTTCAAATTTAGTTGCTGGATGTTATGGAAGAGTCTCCCTGTGTTCTATTCACCATCTTGATTTACGCTTCATATAAGAGTCACAAAGCTATTAAAACCGAACTTGAAGAGAAATGGGTCTCTAAATTACAAAGACAGTTTATTTCATGGGTTATTATTTTATAATAATCAGTAGTTCAAATCCCAAAGGGAGAATAGTAGGCTATTTTGTGGGTGTCTAAAATTATACAGGCTATCAAAATAGGACCAACATTATACTATCCTCTGCCTTACCAATTCTTTCCGATCCTAATCACCAACAAAGGTGGACCATGAGATTTAAATTTATATTTAAACCCTGTCTGCTGCTGTGTAAGCGACAGCTTTGAGACATAGTCCTGTGAGAGTTTCTCCACTTCCCTAGGTGGGAAGCATCTTGCCAAATAAGCACTTGCCTAGACTTTTTTTTATGGTCACCATGTGCCAATGAACTAGGTGCCACTTCTCCCTTGATAATACCATGCCCGGATTTGCAGGGTGTGTTTCTTTCTCTTCCATTTAATCCTACTTGATCTTGCTTGAGAAGGTGAGGATTCCTTGGCATAAGCAAGACATTGAGAGAAATATACTTACTCTTTCAGGATATTGGGCAAACATGTACCAAACTAAAGTATAAAGAATTAATCAATTTCTATTAATATTCTGACTCAGAAATTCCTAGGTGCACTGGCAGGATCTGCCCTTGAGTAACTAATCCTCAGAGCACAAATTCAATCATGGTTATAATTCCCTCCATTTCCAACTGGAGAAACTGACAAGCACACGTTCAATAAATGAGCAAGTGAGTCAACCCGTACAAGGTCTCGTTTCCATGCACGTGACATGCGGTCAGGCATTACAACAGTGCATGGCCCAGCAGGGCCTCTGGTCTCTTTGTACTTTTGAACAGCAGACTTTGGGTCCGAGAAGATGAGGATAGAAAGTAATGGCTTTTCTTAACATTCAAAAGGAAGTCTAATGTTACAAAGACACAGGAAAATCACTTTGCATGTCATTTTTTCCCACTGATTCAACCTTCTATGGTCATGGTTTGTACAAAACTGATAAAAACCCATCGTATTATTAAAATGTAAATTAAAAGTCAGAAACCAAAAATAAAGCAAGTTGCCAAAGTCCTCCTGTGTCCTTGCGTGGCTGGGAAGGAATATGAGCATACAGATGGACATGACTTACCTGTGCCTGGAAGGGGACATTTCTCACAGTGTGGGCCCCAGGCTTTGCCCACACTACAACAGCAGAGCTGCTTGGTGAGGTGAACAGACAGAGGGTGCATACACTGCCTTCCGGAACTGACAAGTCGGTAACAGGGCCCTTTCTCTTCAGAGATCACAGGGGTATCCGCTGAAGCAGAGAGATAAGGCCTGATGTCACCCAAGAAACGACAAAGACTAGATTGACTTTTCTTGACACAGTAAATTGAACCTTAAGTTCTGGATTAGAAACCATATTTCAGAATAAATTTGTGTAGATTTAGGGCATCACCTTTCCTGATTTCGAGTCAGCTTACCAAACAAGTTTTAGAATCAGGGCCCCGAGTGTCCCTCTTCCTATCTGGTCCCTTTTTCCAATTTAGCAAGCATTAGATCAGGTATGTGTGCATGAAGTAGAAAGAAACCACTTTGGCCAAAATCAGCTGCCCAACTAAATCTAAGTAACTATTATCAAAATCACTTGTTTTCCTGTATTTAGCCATAACAGAGGTAGTTCTAGGGCAGAATCTGGCAAACAGCCAGGCATTGTGAAAATCAGGAACTGAACATAGTTGATGCTGAAAAAGATAGCTGTTGCCCTTCTCACTTTGAGGGCAGGGAGAGCTTGTGAGGCCTCATCAGGTGTCACTGTAAGCCAGTCAACAGCATATGAGAGTCAGGGAGCAGCTTCTGACCTGCCATACTACACAAGACAGCACACCAGAGAAGGCAACGATGGGTGCAGTCCCTTAGAAAACACTGCAAAAGCACACCGGCCCATAATCATCCAATACTTGAATCCTATTCCTGAATCTTCTACTCTCAGTTTATTGGTCAAACTGCATTAACCGAAATCCAACAGCTAGACACTCAAGTGAGCACAGAAGGCAAAGATGAGGATAAGATACAATCTTGCCTTCGAGAAGTTCATTTTCTAATGTAAATGTGGATGGAGTATGTTCTTCAGAGTCAGCTCCAGGCCAGGTCAATGGGCTGAACAGACCAAGCTTGATTGTCCTCCCTTTGATCCCTCCCCCATCCCAACCGAAGTTCTTCTCTACTGTATCCCTGTCCAGATGAGGTTTTTCCCATGTACCTTTCCTTTAACTAACTCCTCTAGCGCCTGGAGCTTCCAGATCACCTTCCTCTCCTGCTCAGATCTCAATTTTCAATCATTCCAAAAGGACTGACATCTCTGTTAAGATGCTGTAAGAAACAACCTGATCAAATTAAGGTACTACAGCACAGTGAAAAGAGCAAAGGTTTTTAGAGCCAGACAGACCTGGATTCTCATGGCATCTCTTGCCAGGAATACAACCTATAGAAGTCACTGGGGTTGTGATGGTTAATCGGATCTTTTGGCTCAGCTAGGCCACAGCAGGCAGGTATTCAGTCAAAACACAGGTCTGAAAGTTGCTGGGAAGGTATGTTTTACATGAGACTAACAGTTATGTTGGTAGACTTTGAGTAAAACAGATTATCTCCAGAATGTGGTTGGCCTCATCCTAACAGGTGAAGGTCTCAAGAGGAAAAGACTGAACTCTCCAGACGAAGGAATTTTGCCAGCGACTATCTTCAGAATCAAGTTATAACACTAACTCTTCCCTTGGTCTCCAGTCTACCAGCCTATCCTGAAGATTTTGGACTTGCTGGTCTCCAAAATCATGTGAATCAATTCCTCTGAAATCGCTCTCTTTATACACACACATGCATACACACACACACACACACACACACACACACACACACACACACACACATACACACACAGCCCTATTGGTTCTGTTTCTCTGGAAAGAACCCTAATCCACTGGTGAGCTTCAATAACCCTCACTTATAGATGATAGGCTCAGTGTGCAGATTAGAAATATCATATGCTAATAAACCTTTAGTACAGAGTAGACACAAGGCACATGTCAGCCATTCTTTTGAAAATAAAAGTAGGTATCTCCATTCTCTCAAGGGCATTTGTACATTGCTTAGTGGTAGAATATGAACAAAGTAAATATACTTAAAAATAGCAATACTGGAGAATTGGAATATGGGAACAGGTGACTGAGGGGAGCAGAGGAGACCTTCCTGAAGCTTCAGAACTTAACACAGTAATTTAGTCTAGTAAGGCCAGTTTTGTCCAGGTTACTAAAAAAGTGCTAAGAGGGAGAACTATGAGTCTTTTCCTCTCCCTTCTCCTACTTACTTTCTGGAGTCTGTGCAAGACTGATAAAAGATCACAGAGCAAAATAAAAGGCAATTTAAATATGGTTATCATCCCCAAAAGGATAATAAATCCCTAGAATGACTGAACATCACCAATGTATCGTGTGTGTGTGTGTGTATGTATGTATACACCTATAGGTCATAGTTCTAGTATAATCAGTTCCTAAGAGATTCTACTAAAAAAATTCCTCTCCAAGTTATTTCAAAGTTACAACACATGTTTTCAGAGAAACAATGTCAGGACGTCTCACAGGAGCCTAGTTTACACATGGTAGGGCTTACTTATAATACTAATTGCGTTAATGTTAGTTCTAGATCCTGGGAACAAGGGCCATACAGAACATGGCAGAGAGTTTCCTCAAATCCATGACGCTGGCTAATGGTGACATGGACTCCCTTCCACTTACTTCTCCACACTCACTTCTTTGTATCCACCTCACCCGCACCTCTGGGGTAGTTAATACCAGATTAGGTGCCATCCTTGTTACCCTCAAAATGCCTCCCCTAAAGTCTCCAAGGACTTTACTTTTTTTTAATGTTTATTTATTTTTCTTTTTAATATGAAATCTTATTGTCAAATTGGTTTCCATACAACACCCAGTGCTCATCCCAACAGGTGCCCTCCTCAATGCCCATCACCCACTTTCCCCTCCCTCCCACCCTCCATCAACCCTCAGTTTAGTCTGTTTTTTAAGCCTCTTATGGTTTGCCTCCTTCCCTCTCTGTAACTTTTTTTTCCCCTTCCCCTCTCCCGTGGTCTTCTGTTAAGTTTCTCAGGATCCACATAAGAGTGAAAACATATGGTATCTTTCTCTGTATGACTTATTTCACTTAGCATAACACTCTCCAGTTCCATCCACATTGCGACAAAAGGCCATATTTCATTCTTTCTCATTGCCAAGTAGTATTCTATTGTGTATATAAACCACAATTTCTTTATCCATTTGTCAGTTGATGGACATTTAGGCTCTTTCCATAATTTGGCTATTGTTGAAAGTACGGCTATAAACATTGGGGTACAAGTGCCCCTATGCATCAGCACTCCTGTATCCCTTGGGTAAATTCCTAGCAGTGCCATTGCTGGGTCCAGAGTAGATGTATTTTTAATTTTTTGAGAACCTCCACAGTTTTCCAGAGAGGCTGCACCAGTTTGCATTCCCACCAACAGTGCGAGAGGGTTCCGGTTTCTCCACATCCTCTCCAGCATCTATAGTCTCCTAATTTGTTCTTTTTAGCCACTCTGACCGGCGTGAGGTGATATCTCAGGATGGTTTTGATATGTATTTCCCTGATAAGGAGTGACACTGAGCAACTTTTCATGTGCCTGTTGGCCATCTGGATGTCTTTTTTAGAGAAGTTTATTTTCAGAGAGAGTGGGGGAGACGAGGCAGAGGGAGAGAGAGAATCCCAAGCAGGCTCCACTATCAGCATGAAGCCTGGTGTGGGACTTGATCTCACTACCATGAAATCATGACCTGAGCTGAAATCAAAAGTGAGATGCTTAACCGACTAAGCCCCCCAGGTGTCCCCCAGGGACTCTACTCTGAAGGAACCTACTACCATGCCTGTCAGCCAAATTAAAGTAAAACTCCACATCAACAATTTAGTTTTTTACAGATTATTAGGTGTACATGACTATGAATTGTAAGACATTGTTTGTTAAGCAAAGTGAGGTGATAGTTGTTGAGGTCTCTTGCACTACACACACACACACACACACACACACACACACACACACACACCACACAAACTTTAGGCATTTTATCATCTGGAGTATAAAGACAGAAATCCAGTGAACTAATTCTTTCTAAACATTTCACACCAAAAATCATCTATAGACTTTTGTCGTCCCATCAGACAGCTTCCAAAGCATTTCAAGTGGGGGTTGTTAGGGAAGAGAAATCACTGGCTTATGGTCATCGCAGCAATTGTCGGTGAGCAAGGGTGTGCAGACCATGTTCTAACTAGACATTCTGGCTCATCCCAACTACATATAAGAATAAGAAACTAATGAAAAAAAATTATTCCTGCAGAGCTGGAAGAAAACCAAGAAACGGCCCAGCTTCCATACATCAATTTTACTGAGGCTCCCATGATTCAAATTTTCTTTGATCTTCAACTATATGGACCAAAAAGTGTTCATTTATGCCTCAGATTTCTAACACAGTATGCCTTTTCAAACCACTCCTATTTTAACACCTAGATTACCTGTCATTCTTTTATCATTTCCAATCTCTCATATGGCAATTCCACTTATTTTGTTAGATCGCTAGCATTTTCACATTCTAGTCTACATGACAGCATTAATCCATAGAAAGTGTGCTCTGAATTACGAAGCTGAGTCCCTTTCATTACAGATTGGAAGACTAATCATAAAGGAGAATTCATTACATACTACATTTATTTTAATATATGGTACATGTGATCATATATTCTCGAGTCATAAAGTTTTAGGCTACACTAAAATAAATCGGTAATGCCCAAAGATTTCTAAAGAATAAATGGAAATGGGTATGGGAACGGAAGTAGCAGTAACAAACATGCCGACAGGTTCCAAAACGCAGACACGCTCCAACAGTGGTTTTTGCAGGTTATATTTTTCCAAGATGGGTTGCTAAGATAAAGGTGGAAAAACTCAAGTACTCCAAATAGATGGAAACCCTTCAGGCGTGTAAAACCTACTAGAAATGCCACATCAATCAGTCAGGAAGATGTATCTTTTTTTTCTTAGCTAGAGATCTAGAAATCTTCAAAAGTAATATACACACACAGCCCCATACCTTAGTCACCAACCATCACCAAACAGCCAGTGCTGATGGTGAAAGTCACACAACACACTATGACAGAAAGATGGCACGGTTCTCTCACTTGGATTCCCCAGTGGCATACCAAGCAACTTAATTACAGGGCTATACGATAAATTCTGATCCTACTTTCAAAGACATGCTTCCACAGATGAATGGTAAGTATCCTAAAGCAGATATAAACTAATCTGCCACTTAGAGGAAGCTGAAAAATATAAAAGACTCGGAAAGATGGCATGTATATTGGTTGTCCCCCTCTCCCCCAACACCCCTGATATCCTCATTCATCTCTTGGATGAAATTTCACATTAGAGTTTCATCCCGTTAAAGCTTAAAACCCTACAGAGGACGAGGGCTGAGAGGCAGGTAAAGTGTCATGAGGAGTCTGAGAGATGAATTTGCTGAAATAAGAACCACTGGGCACCCTTGTGGGAAAATGTGCTATTAAATTCTGGGAGAACCAAAAGAAAAGAAACCATGATTCCAGAGACAGGGCAGAGTTACAGCATCTATTCTACAGTGTGGCAAGTGAGACTAAATAACAGCTCTCCTTAAATAAAGGACTTGCTCCTGTCAATTCAGACTGGTTTCTTCTGCCTGATTAGAGGCTCGGCTTGTGGAGTAAGATCCAGTTTCCAATGTGGGCTCTACCACTTAAAGGTTGTGTGACTTTTCTCAAGATCCTTAACCCCTCTGAGCCTCCATTTCTTTATTTCTAAAATAGAATAGCGACACAAACCTCACGGACGTCTGGTAAGTATTTTATCTATCATAGTATTATAATCCGTATCAAGTGTTCATCACAGTGCCTGGCACTTATTAAGTGCACAATAAAGATGCTGACATTACTGCTCTGGTTTTTGGTTTTTGTTGTTACTGTTATCTTGTGGGGGCAAACACTTTGCACAGACATGTTTGTCTAACCCCCAGGACACAGTGGTAGGAGATCACTAAGTGAGGGAAGGGAGAGACCTGAGCTAGGACGGCCACAGAAGAGATGGAAAGAAAAGACAGGAGCACCTGGGTGGCTCGGTTGAAGTGTCTGACTCTTGTTTTTGGCTCAGGTCATGATCTCACAGATCACAGGGTTGAGCCCTCCATTGGGCTCTGCACTGACATTTACAGAGCCTGTATAAGAATTTTCTTTTTCCCTTTCTCTCTGTCCCTTCCCTGCGTGCTCTCTCTCTCCCTTACTCACTCTCTCTCAAAATAAATAAATAAACTTAAAAAAAGAAAAGACAGATTACAAAGATTAACAACTTTCTTGGAGACCAAAGGAGAGGACAGAGTCAAAACTGGCAGAGAAGCTCCCAGCCCGACTGCCTGGAAAACAATGCCACATGGCCAAAACCACTAAGTCAGGAAGGAAAGGCCATTTCAGGGGGAAAGGAGGGGATCTAGCAATCATTTACTCAATCAGCTGTGTAAAACAATGATCTAGAACTATGCAGTCTGAGACATTAATGCCTCACTACTTCAATAAAATGTAAATGAATTATAATTTAAAATTTAATTCTTCGGTCACACTGGCCACGTGTGACTAGCATCTGCTATACCAGACGGCACAGATACAGAACATTCCCCATCATCACAGAAAGTTCTCTTAGACAGTGTTGATACAGCCCAAGAATAAGCAAACTCCTTGTGTAAAAGGCAAAATAATAAACACTTTCGACCCTGTGGGCCCTACTGGCTCTGCTCCAACTTCCCAACTCTGCCATCACCACATGAAAGCAACATTAGTACGTTAATGAATGGGCATGGCTGTGTTCCAATAAAACTTTAATTACCAAAACAAACAGTGGAACACATTTGGCCCATGGGCTATGGCTTGCCCACCCCTGATCTAGAACTAGGTTTGGGGGCTTAGAGGTCCAAAACCCAGTGTTAAATCTCAAGAGTCCCTTACTAGCTGTAGGATCTTCAGAAGTTACATAAACTCTTGTGGCTTCAATTACCTAATATGTAAAATGAGAATAATACATCCCTCATTAAGATGTTGGGGAAGTAAAAAGATATCATGGGCACAAACATGACCGGCTTTTAGAAGGAATGTGGCTTCATCTGAGCATCTCTCTCCAACCCTCCGTTTCTGTGTACTGGCATCAAGGCCATGGGGCAAAAATACTATCAAACAGCAAATATCCGGGCTCAGAGTTCTTTCATCTGGGCATTTTTCTATTAAACCTATGGGGCATACCCACCACGGCTCTCATCCCGCAGCTCCTGAATTCCAAAGAAAAGTGCAGCTGACCAAGTCAGGGGCTTATTATACTGCAAAGGTATACTTTTCTTGGATTTGCTCTGACAAATCCTGAAATTTCACCTTTCCCCATCCCTAAGAGGAGGAGGTCCGAAGAATGCTGCTGTAGCAGCCTAAGGCACAGACACAGAGGTCTGAGGCAGCAGAAGCCAGGCCCACTGGCTCTCCTTCTGTGAGCTTTGCTAAGGCGAGGACAGAGAGCAGACAAGGAGGAAAAGCGAGACGGTTGCAACCTTAGGCCAGAATCAAGGAAATCTGAGGGTGTTCACTTCAGTGCATTGGAGAACAGGGGGGGCAAACCCTGGCCATGGCCAAGCGCCTTCCTTTGCGCTCACAGAGTCAGCCACAGCTTTGACAGCCTGGATAGGCCCAAAGTTCACGCTGCCTGAGCAAATGTGGTCAATCTCTTCCTTGTGCTTGGCCTGCTCTATCCACAGCTGTTTTTATAATACTTCTCAAAAACATACATTCCAAACATTAAGCAACGGCTTTGCTCGGTGCCTCTGTGTGTCTGGTGTGTGCGTGTATATGTGTGTGTGCATGTAAACATATGTGTGAGCCCCAGTCTCTTCCTGCTATCTCCCCATTACTATTAAGGGCACCACCATCTCCTCAATATTTTTCCCCTTACACTGTAAACATCACCTTCTTTCCTGATTCTTTTCAACGGTCTTCAGACTTCCCCCACCGATTTCTTCAAAATATAGTTCACAAACCAATCAGGCTGGACTGACCCAAGTCACAAATCCTGAGGAACCCCACACATCTGTGAGGTTACATGTGGTAAATCCAGAGAATAGGGAAATAAACCTGCCCGTTCAATGCTGGTGTAGAGCCCAGGTTTTAACTTCAAACTCTAAACTGGAGCATTTAACCAGCAACAAACCTCTCTTAATACTTATCATTTCAGCTGTTGTAGCTGAACCATAAAATTGAATTATTTATTTTTCAAATAAGAATGGATGGTTGTTTAATAAGTTCAGTATTATTGGGGCAATGACAGGGAAAATAAATGCTAAGGAAATGTGTAAGTGTTTCAAAAATCTCATTGGCAGATTTCTACAATCTTATTAAAACCTGGACATCTGCCCTTAACTCTAGACATCAGATCTAGTCAAAATTTAATAAAACACTTTGCGACCAGTTTTCCAACTTCACCTAATCTTCAATCTTCAGTTTGGTAATTTTAACCAGACTACAAGTTAAATTAAGAGGAAAAAAAAACAAACATTCAAAGCAAATTCTATATCCAAACTCTGTAAAATCTTTTACTCTTAAAATTATGAAACTATTTAAAATATTTACTCATGTAATTCAAATCAGCCAGAAATGATCCCTAAATTATCTGGATATTGTCAACAATGTGAGTTTTGGCCTGAAATTTCCAGATCCCTGCATTAGTTTTCAAATGTACCTTGTATGAAACATCATCTTACAGTCTAATTTTACCACTCACCAAAAAAGCCCTGTAATTAAGTGTCTGCTTCGTGATCAGAACTGTCTGTGAAAGAATACAGAAGAAGGAACTTACGTGTGAAATTTCCTAATCTGCATTTGACACTTTTTAAAAGAAAATAGTAGTGATTAGTAACAATTATCCAGAAGACTCAATGAACTCTCAGAATTCTGAAAGTAATGAATGAGACTGTCATTTTTACTTTACTACATTTGCCCATATTTCATTATATCTATGTGTCTCAGGGAGAGGTGCACAATTAAAAAGAACAGATGATACTGTCCATCAAGAACATGTCTTGACCAAATTCCAAGTTAACAGTGGAGGTCAGAAGGATGCAGCTTAACATATACAAAAGCCACATTAAAAAACAGGTAATAACAACAAAAACCTAACAGGACAGAAATACAGAATGCTCTTAAAATTATCCTATTTTCTGCCATGCAGTAATTTAAAATGTTTAAACTTCAGGGACAGTGGCTCAGTCAGTTGAGTGTCTGAGTCTTGATTTCAGCTCAGGTCATGACCCAGGGTCATGGGATCAAGCCCCGGCTCAGTGCAGAGCCTGCTTGGGATTTTCTTTCTTCTTCCTTTCTTCTTTCCTTCCTTCCTTCCTTTATTTTTTGCTTTCTCTTTCTCTCTTTCTTTCTTTCTCCCTCCCTCTCTCTCTCTCTCTCTCTCCTTCTGCACCTGTCCCCCACCCATAGTGTCTCACTCATAACTAAATAAATAAACAAATAAAATGCTTAAACTTTAATTGGATACAGCTTTTAAAAAATCTGCAGTATTCACCTACTTTGTAATAAGGGACATTAGTTCTTTAAAAAGTAAGGTTACCTTAAAAACAAAAAAGTAAGATAACCTTAAAAAATTTGCACTTGAGAACTTTATATGTAAATGCATCCATCCTAAATGTATAAGGTGATCTGTAGTGATTACATTGGATTAGGTTTTGTGGTAAGAGAGTTTCTTTGGAAAAACTATATTTTCTCTATCAATATTGGAACATGTGGTTTAATGAGTAATTTTTATCCTTGCCAGGCACAAGAGAGAAGCTTAGAGACAACATTTGGAAGGCAAACAGTCTAACTCTGGGGACACATTTTGGTGGTTTTTGAGGACAACAGAGAAGAATCTTTGAAATAGGAACTGAATAGAAAATCTGAAATGCAGGGCCTTCATAACTATTTCCCAGATTCTTCCAATGAAGCAAATACGGTGAAACCTCATTAAATCCAACACCAGTGACTCAGAATTTGGATTAATTAAAGACAGAAGCTGGGACAAAGTTTAACACAGTCTAAATAATGCTGAAAATGCTCATGAAGGACAAAACTGTTTTCATCTTTCAGGTATGAAAATTTTAAATAACTGGTTCATCAAAGTTTGTTTTCTCAGTATGCTTGTCCTCTACATTGATTTTTAGCTGTTATATTTTCCTGATTGCAATAAAAATTTATTTTGGAGAAAGTTCTAAAACATAGATGTTAGCATATCAGATCCGCCTCCTCCTCACTGTCATTTTTAATGAGATTTTCCTGCATGTTTACAATATTCAGCTGACCACTGAGTATATTTATCTTCTTCTGGATAGCCCCCTTCCTTAAAAAAAAAAAAAAAAAGATCCAAAATAGGAATAAAAAGTGATCATTACTTACGAACACAACTTGAAAAGGTAGGATCCGGGCCAAATCCCATTTTGCAGGTACATCTATAGCTGCCCATGGTATTCAAACACTCACCATTAGGGCACACGCCCTGTAGCTGGCATTCATTAATATCTGCAGGAAAACACAAGCCTTTTAGAAGGAGTCGTCAAGCCCAGTTGAACAGATCCTGGCTGTAAAGAGCATGCACTTTATTTTCACTACAATTGTCTCTTCGAGTAAATAGATGTTAGCTTTCAACACAACTGGTGCGAGTAACCTAAAATCAAATCAAACATTCACTGAACACCTCCAACTTATCTAACAACTATTTAGTATGCACCTACCCTTCCCCTGGTTCTTTTCTCAATATTAGAGATTGGTCAATGGGCAGAACGGACGAGATTCCTGCCTTCACAGAGTTTGCACTTGAGTGGGTATTAGGTCTTAAACGTCATACAGGTAAGGCAAAGACTCTTACCCTGTAGACACCTGCAGTCTAGCTAGACATACAACTACCTACAAATTAAAGAAAGGGAAAGCAGTTGAACTTATCACAATTAGAAGAAAGGTCATCAACTTGAAGAAGTCAAATTATGAAAGTGCGTGTGTAGACAGCAAGTCCCAGTGGAGTTAATTGGAGGAAGGGGAGATTAGAGCCCTGGGGCGGGGCGGGGGGGGGGGGGGATGGTCAAGACTTCATCAGGCACCAAAGGTGGGGATAGGTAGATGGATGGGGAGGAAGGGATGAGGGACCTACAAGAGTGACCCCAGAGCGTGGGCACAGAGACTGCAGAAGGGAAGGGGAATCAGGAAACCCTTAGTCAAACTGTTGGCTAGAAAAGTAGTTTCAGAAGGTAAACAGTTGGAAAGGGAGCTTGTTAAAGCCAGGCTAAGTTTGGATTCACTTTTACTGAGAACAGGGAGCAATCCTAAAGGTTTCTGAGCATGAGGAAGATATAACCAAAGCCAGGCTCCAGGGAAATTCATCTGGCCAACACATGGCTTGATGAGAGGAGACCAGAAGCTGAGGAGTGAAGGAGTAACCCAAGTATGAGATGTGACAAGCCAGGTTGGGGACGGTGAGAATAATCAGGAAGGAAGGAATGTTTCTTTTGAAAAGAACAATGGGCAGTGCATAGAGTTTGGCCAGCACAACACTGGAAAGGAACAGAAAGGAGTCAAAAATGCCTGGGAGGCATCTAATCTGAGAGAAGAGGAAAAGACATTGTTGGTTTTGTGGAAAGTTCTGAGGAAAAAAGAGGCAGATGAAGAGATTAGTTTTATATTTGAAGGTCACATGAGGATACTCAAACATAAAATTCAGCAGCAGTGGCATATTCAGGAATAAACTAAAAAGACGCCATGGCTAGAAATAGACTTGAGGTCAGCCACATATGGTGATTTCTATGGTCTGAATGTTTGCGTCTCCTCCAAATTCAGGTGCTGAAATCCTAACCTCCAAAGGTAATGGTATGGCGGGGGTGGCGGGAGGTGGGGATTTGCTTAAATCATGAGGAAGATTCTTAGCCCCTTCCATCATTTGAGGACACAACAGAGAAGTATGAAACCAGAAGAGGGCCCTCAGCGAAGGTGATCATGCTGGCACCTTGATCCTGGACTTCCCAGGAGTCTCCAGACCTGTGGCTTATGAGCTACCCAGGCGGTGGTATTGTTAAGGCAGCCTAAACAGGCTATGACAGTGATCCAAAGGGAAATCCAAAGAATTTGCAAGAGGAGAGATAAAAACGTGGTGCTTTAAAAAAAAAAAAAAAAAAAAAAAAAAAAGATTATAGTGTCATTTGCAAAGGTAATTAATTAAAAATAAAAAACAGAATAGGACAAGTTAAAAGTGAAGAATGAGTAGTCATTTATATTTTTATTCAGGATGGCTTACGAAGCTTAACATTAATGGATATGGTTATTAGCATTTCTATTTCCAATCATGTTAGCTTCCTTCAATCATCAGTCCTAATAAAACTTTTATTAACAACTATACAATTATTTTTCTAAATTAAAATTACACAATTGGCAGAAAAATATTACTAGCAGAATTGCCACATAAAAAGGCAAGTAGAGACCTCAGTAAATGATTATTTGCTTGTATTTCATATTCTAAGTAGCCATTGATACCTACAATGGACTTATTTTATCAGACACCTGCAGTTTTTCATTTCAGTGATAAAATACATTTTCAATGACACCCAAATGACAAGTTACCATTCTATCTGTTGTAGAAACTCTACAGTATTCTAACTTGGGTCCAGCTGAAAACTGGCACAGCTAGATTACACCTGGCACAACAGATGGTCTAGCACCTGATCATCTGATTCTTTGCCAGAGTGTACACTGTGCTGTAACACACAGTTATGCACAGCATGTAACTGAAAAGATTTCCAGGATCACTCATTCTCCTTAAGAAAACCACCATGAAGGACCAGGAAGAATGCCAAGTCCAGTTGGGGCTATATGGTACAACTAAAGCCCTTATCACATGTCCCAACTTAAACCTCAAACTTGAAGAATCAGCCAGTTGTGGTCAAAAAGGCTAGACACAATCTGTACTCTTCTGTTTTCCCTCATGTCCCCACTAGGGAGTGATTTATTAGGCTTCCTCTTTCCCTGAATGGTCTGCACTTCTGTTCACTGGATGTACCACTACACATTCCCTGTTCGCCTCTTGGAATGCCAAACCTCCCTGCGACTGGAGTTTTCTAAGAAGTGGTGTACCAGCCTCACTGCTGGCTGCCAGGTTAAGGTAGAGGTTTTGTCTTTCAATGGATAAATACCTGATGTCCAATAACTTCCTTGTGCCCACTTCCAATGTCCTCTCTTTGACTCTCCTCAACATTGCCCACTGCCCTCAACAATGATGCCATGGGGATGGAGGTCAGGAATTACGACTTCAAAAAACCCACTATGGCTACAGACAGGAATAGGAAAATGTCATAAAGAAGGGGAATCATGCATTTCCTACTGTCTTGATCCTTATCAGCTCATGCCAAAAGCACCAGAAACACCACCTCCCCTAAGTTTGGCCCCCCCAGAAGCATGCAACTTTCTTCATGACACACTCTCTTGGCTTCCAAAGAAACTCCTGCTTCCATTAACTGCCTCAATTTATTTTTTAACCTATTCTCCAAAATACCATAACATATAGATTAAAGTCCCAGGTTCTTTTTTAATTTACACACAGCAAAATATATCTTAAATATACAGCTACATGAACTTTTACATATATGTATGCATACATATATTTACGTGTGCACACGTACATACTGAATAACCACCATACAGACTGTGATTTAGAACATTTCCATCACCTCAGAAAGCTCCTTCACTGCCTCTTCCCAGTTAACATCTCTGCCCCCACAGATAAGTACTATTATCTATTAGTGTGGCCTGTTCTTCTACTGCATATAAGGGAATCCTACTGTGTATGTTCTTTTGCTTGACTTTTATTCATTTTAATGCCTGTGAAAATTCATTCTTTTTTTTTTTTAATGTTTATTTATTTTTGAGACAGAGACAGAGCATGAACGGGGGAGGGTCAGAGAGAGAGGGAGACATGAGATCATGACCTGAGCTGAAGTCGGACGTTTAACCGACAGAGCCACCCAGGCGCCCCGAGAATTCATTCTTTTACTGTTATATTTTTATTGTGTGAGGGTATCAAAATTAATTTGTCCATTCAACTACTGATTGACATTTGGGTTATTTCCAATTTTTGGCTATCAGTAACAATGCTCCTGTGAACATTCTGTGTGTGTGTGTGTGTGTGTGTGTGTGTGTGTGTGTGTGTGTGTGCAGTCTTATATAATAGATGTCTTTTGGTAGGCCAAGGTAGTCATTACTCTCAGATTTATTTCTAGGAGTTTCTGGTTCATTAGAGAAGACTCATGTTTACTTTAATAAATAATCATCGTGTTGTCCAAAGTGGTTATGCCCATGTCCAGCCCAGAACCCACTGCTCCACATCCTCACCAAATTACTGCCAGTCTTTTTCATTTTAGTTATTCTGGTGGGAGTGTAGTGTTGTTTCACTGTGGTTTTAATTTGTACTTGCAATATATTTATTGGTCATTTGGATATAAAAACATTCTCCTCTAAAATGCAAATATCTATGGGGGTGCCTGGGTGGCTCAGTCAGTCAAGCACCCAACTTCAATTCAGGTCATGATCTCACAGTTTATGGGTTCGAGCCCCACTTCAGGCTCTGTGCTGACAGCTCAGAGCCTGGAGCCTGCTTCAGATTCTGTGCCTCCTTCTCTGTCCCTTCCCCACTCATGCTCTGTCTCTGCCTCAAAAATAAATTAAAAAAAAAAAACATTAAAAAGCAATTATCTATGGAATGTTGTAGGTAAGACTACTTCCTTCTTAGTAGTCAGGGAGAGGGGCTGGTGATTCCCAAAGTGGGAAGGGTGTGTGCTCACCTGCAGGACATTCTGGGTTGTTACAAGAACTGGAGAACACACGGTGGGTAGGTACTAGGGAGCTCAGCATTCTAAAAGCGTGGTCAGTCCCCCTTGACGAAGAATTGTTCAGCCAAAAAGGTCCACAATGCCCTCGCTGAGAAATTCACACAGAGATGGTGAAAATCTTAGTTTGTAAGTACAGAAGGGACCACTTTCAAGGGAGGATGAGGAATGAGGGAGTGAAAGTAGGTGCTGGCTACACAGAAGACCTGAAAGCTTTCATTCACTTGACCCAGTATCCGTATCTTCCCCGTCTGACAATCTCCCACTGTCGTGGAGACTGCTATGGTCTTAGCTAAAAGCACAAGAGACAGGGTCCCCCAAATCCCTGAGCTGGGGACTGTGTGGTTTGTGACCTAGAAGGCTACCATCCTAGCACTACTGAGTCTGACCAGGTCTCTGACAAGATTCATGAGACTTCACTGTCATCTGCTGAGCTGGTCCCAGAGCCCTGGGTACCTGGTACACCTGTTTTAAGCAAGGCAGTTGTCTTTCATTTGCTTCAAGTACTGAGCTTCTATAATAAGAAGATGCTTGTCGAGAAAATGTTTTAAAGTTTTGAATCTTGACCTTTTATTTCTGTGACATCATATTGCAGGTTTCAACAACTTACTCACAAATGAAACCTTCAAAAGCATTCCATTCATAAAGTGTTAATTCCTAATATACAAAATTTTACACCTAAACTTAGATCAAAAAAATTTTTTTGCTACTTCCTTCTTCCGTCCCCTGCTTTGCTCCCGAGAACACTTACTAGGTGTTAGTTTATATTCTCTGTACTTAAAAAACAAAAACAAAAAGGTAAAAAATCAAAACTCCCATAGTTTTTAATTTAGAACCTCAGAAATTAATATGAAATATGAACAATTAATGATCCAAATGACTTTCTCAGGTAGCCAAGCTCTTTAAATTTTTCTAAATAAACTGATAAAAATCACAAATGCTTTAAGAACGTATTTAACTGAACATGTTATATCTGGACATGAGAAGTTTAAGGAGGACACTAAGAGAAGATGTTATCAGGCAAAAGTTTAACAATTATATGAAACATGATAGGCAAATTATGAATTTTAATTCTATTTACACTTCAATTCCTACGGTTATTTTTTAAATCAAATAAAAGTTTCTAACTTGATTATCATTTTCATAAATAACTTATATCTGACAAACATAACTGTTTCAGATCAGAAGTATCATATAAGGGTCAGCCAAATTCCCTTAAAGCATTTTGATTAAATTGAAAGTATTTTAGTTTTTAAACAAACAGATCAACAAATGAATTTGTTCATTGTTCTCCCTCTGTACAGCACTGATTTTTTTCTGGCCAACTATGGAAGTCTATCCTTTCAAGGAATGGTATAACCACTGGAGACCTCACAGTTTTCAGAGTTAAAGAGTAAAGATCCAAGGGAATGGCTGAAAGGAGTTGGTCCTCTTATACAGCCAATCTTCATACCTCCCAATCTGAGCTGCTTGGTTAAGTCTAAGAAGTTGACAGAGGCAGAAACAAGAGGAGAAACTCATACAGCCTCATGAGCAACTTTCCAGTAGGCAAAAATCCATAAGGATACAGGTAACACAGAGGAGACTAGCTTGAAACATTTGTAGAGGGTCTCTGCCCACGATAGCCTACCATGGCTTCTAGCCATAACAAATTCAGTAATACAAAACTGGTCTTCTTGTAAGTCTAAAATGGTTGAATATTAGCAATGTCACATGATTCAACCCAATACAACTGAAATTGAAGGCATCTATTACCCAGAGAGCAGAAAAATACAGAGTAGTTGGAAAGTATGCTTAATGAGAGACCCTTTAAACAACCTCATATAACACAGCTTTAGTATTTGAGTAGTAGGCAATGATACAATCTTCTAGTACCATGACACAAGGATCCTCATGTGCCTTTACATTTGTATTACTCACCTCCTCTCATGGGAACTTCATGACAATTCTGGATGGTGAGCAACACAACAGTCATTCGCATTTTATAAGCATAATTTTGTCCAAGATCTTATTTTTTAAAAGGGTTAATTAAAATACATGAAGGGTTAACAATCTAATCAGAGGCATATCCCATTAATACCTAGTTTTACTGTAATGAGGATGCTAAATTATATTACCTAGAGCAAGCCATTTTGTTTCTCTTGATCTCACGTTCCTTTCCTATAACACAAAAGGGCTGAGCCAGATAATTCCCAAGGTTACTTTTAGCTTAAATATTCAGACTTTAAAACAATCTGCCAGGACTGAAAATACCAAGGAATAAATAATGACAGTTAATGCATAATATATTATGAATAGCATAAGTGTCCTTATGGGAAATAAACACACTTTTATGTATCCATTCTCCTAAAGGAAAGTATGTATGTTTAACAGAGTAATAATTTACTGCCTTTTTAGTGACGCAAGTTTATACAGGAAATGAGGCATGTCTAATAACCAAAAGGAATTAAGTCCAAGGTGAGAAAAGGGCATGAAGATCTTCACATTGTGTGAAAATATGAAGCCTTCTACAGATTCTGCTGTGTATATTCAGGTTTTGCTGATGGAAAGAAATTCCAGCATATAAGTTGGCAATATAACTTCCAATTGAAAGCAGAAAAAAATTCCTCTCAAGGTAAATAAATACTTTCCCTTGCCACACAGACCATTTGGCTATTTTGCATGCGTTAGATACAGAATGCATCCTCTAAGAGGACATATGTATCCTTAAACTCCCACAGAAGCAGGTTCACTGGGGGTACACATATCCCTAAAGGCATGTGACAATATATCACAGGTACACACAGGCTTGGGTCCTTTTATTTAAAGGAATCGGTTTCTAGATCTTGAGCCTTCATACATTTTCTTCTCTCAAAGTGATCTAAGAACACACATGCCCAGTCTCTTTTCCTATCCTTCCTTCACTCAGTGCCTTTGTCTTCTTTACAAAGTCAAGGTGTATCTCTTGCTCATCTGGAATCTTTCTATGCTTTCTAAGTACACTGCCCTACACGATAGAAAATTCTCAAAGACACCAAACATTTGAACATTTCACAAATATATCCCTCCTGAGGACGAGTCACAGGAAAAGTGATAAAGTCTGGTTTGCTCAAGAGGGCCCAGCTTTCACCAATTAGGTTAGACGGCAACATTATTCATAAGTTGAATGAGTCAACTCAAGCTCCAAAGTTTTAAAAAAGAAATTTTTTTTTAAGTTTACTCATTTTTGAGAAAGAGACAGAGTATGAGCAGGGGAGGGGCAGAGAGAGAGAGAAAGAGAGGGAGACAAAGAATCTGAGGCAGGCTCCAGGCCCTTAGCTGTCAGCATAGAGCCCAACACGGGGCTTGAACTCATGAACCGTGAGGTCATGACCTGAGCCGAAGTGGGATGTTTAACCGACTGAGCCACCAGGCACCTCTGAAGCTCCAAAGTTTTGAAAACACTATGTTCAGGGGCGCCTGGGTGGTTCAGTTGGTTAAGCGTCCGACTTCAGCTCAGGTCATGATCTCACGGTTCGTGAGCTGTCAGCACAGAGCCTGGAACCTGCTTCAGATTCTGTGTATCCCCCTCTCTCTGTCGCTCCCCTGCTCGCGCTCGGTCTCTCTCTCTCCCTCTCTCTCAAAAAATAAACAAACATTAAAAAAATATGTTTAAACCACATATCTAAAACAAATGCCCAAGAAATGATTCTACTGCATCCACTTAATTTTAATGGGAAAAAATGTAGATGTAAGCTTGAAAATGTGTGACCACATAACATTTTCCAAATTATTTTAGGAGATAAGTGAACCAAAAAAATGTTTGAAGGTCAATGTTCCAGAGCAATTTTACCCAAGGTACGTTATGTAAAACAAGCTTTATGAGCCTATAAAAGGGTCCTGTGGCCAAAGATGTTTGAGAAACACTGCACGTTGTACATGCACAAGCACATTACAAACCCCAAGAAGTCCTTTGGAAAAAACTCTGGGTTTTCTTTAACTTGGTGGTTTTTTTTACACCTTCGGCCATGGAGCCTTTTTGCACACCCTGTCTATTTACATCCCTCCGAACTGGTGGTCCGTGAAGCACATTTTGTGAAATGTTGCTCTCTGCGGCTAGTCTGTTTCAACCCAGGCCTCACCGCTGCCATACCCTTCCCTCCTGACCTGTAACTGTCCCCCGCTTTGTAAATGATAATCCGGCACAAGATAGATTTGATCACTAGACTCACTGAGAGGAGGTAAACCACTGGGAGGGCACTCCCTTCCTTCCAATTCTTCTGTCTTCAGGGTAACATGATAAAAGAATTATCAGAGCCCAGAGAACAGCTTGTATTTATTTCTTGATACATGTGTGCTACACATGCAAGATGCTAATCACATACACATCTCTGTGGGTCTTGGATCTCTGACTCTAGTCTACAGACACTACATTAATTTCTCCTTGAAACATTCACAGTAACATGAATCCATCATGGGCTTTCCTCATCGCTCGTGATACAACAGGCATCTTCCCATTGATTTTATAGCCCCAGAGATTAAGGTCAAAGAGCTATTGGAAAATACAATGTGCTAATGACTCACTTCACCACTGTCTTTCCTGAAGAAAAGTGAATAAAATAAACAGACATTTCCTTTTTGAATCCTATCCCAGTGATATAAGCACGGTAAGAAGACACATTAGGAAAAGACTCTCAAATGGAGAGGAATGGGTCCCAAATTGACTTTTAAATGCTGAAATAGGATGCTCAGGACCAGACCAAAATGGTTTCAATTCTTCCTAAAAACTCTGTGCCTATTTAAAATATAAACTGTGGCAAGAGTTCCAGGAAAATGCCTAGGACGGTGGAATAACCCCTTCCAATCAGTAACACATCTATCAATTCCCTCCTAGTCGGTGACTATCATAAAACTTGATTCAGAATCACATTAAGTACCTACAATTTCTGGGATTAAATCACTAAATACAGCCGAGTGTTGTGATGAATTTCTGGCAGGCTAAATAAAAAGAACTTTAGGGGCGCCTGGGTGGCTCATTCGGTTAAGCATCAGGTTCTTGATTTCGGCTCAGGTCAAGATCTCATAGTCACAAGATCACACCCCACGTCAGGCTCCGCACTGGGTGTGGAGCCTGCTTAAGATTCTTTCTCCCTCTCCCTCTGTCCCTCCCGCATGTGCATGTGCACATGCGCTCTCTCACTCTCTTTTTCTCTCTCAAAAGAAAAAAAAAAGAATTTTAAAAATTTGTGAGTATTTTGAAGAACTTATTTATCAGGTCTGATGGGCTCTAGCCTTAACTTCTACCTACTGATTTTCTACTATAACTTCCCAAACATATAGCAAGAACAAGGGATTCTAAATTTCATACTTATACATACATTATTCTCATATCCCTATTTCCCATTTCTTCCTACTAAGAAATAAACATCACAACAATCAAGTCCTTTCTGATAGTGGAACTGAAAGCAACTTTAGAGACCATGCTAACCGTAGGAAATACTACGTAGACAGAAAAGTCCAAGAAGAACATGTTGAAGGTAGGGGAAAAGGTATTTTCAAGATTTTAAATGGAAGCATCAATGGATATTATCACTTCACTAGCCAGAATTTCTAATATTAGGAAATGGTACTGGCCACATGCTGTTGAATGGAAGAAGCCAGACACAAAAGAATACATACTGGATCATTTGAAAGTTCATAAAAAAACCAAAACTGATGTATTCTTGTAAGAATAAGCTACTGATTATTCTGGAAGAAAAACACATTGTTCTACACATAGGCTATATACAGATACAAAGTTTTTAAAAAAATATAACGAACATTGGGGTGCCTGGGTGGCTCAGTTTGCTGAATATCCGGCTTTGGCTCAGATCATGATCTCATGGTTCACGAGTTCAGGCCCCACAATGGGCTCCATACTGACAGCTCAGAGCCTGCAGCTCAGAGCTGTGTCTGTGTCTCCCTCTCTCTCTGCCCCTCCCCCACTTGTGCTCTGTCTCCCTCTCTCTCACTCAAAACTAAACATTAACAAAAATTTTTAAATAAATAAATTGTATATATATACATATATATTGTATATGTATATATGTATAATGTATGTATAGACATATATTATGTACATATATACATGTATGTATATATATATATATGGGGGGTGCCTGGGTGGCTTAGTCAGTTGAGTGTCAACTTCAGCTCAGGTCATGATCTAATGGCTCATGAGGTAGAGCCCCATGTTGGGCTCTTTGTTGACAGCTCAGAGCTTAGGGCCTGGAGCCTACTTGGGATCCTGTGTTTCCCTTTCTCTCTGCCCCACCCCACTCATGCTCTGTGTGTGTGTGTGTCTTTCTAAAATAAAATTTAAAAAATCAAAAAGTTTATATATATATATATATATATATATATATATATATATAACAAATGACATAGTTTCCAGTATAATCCACCAGAATTTTTTTTCCCACCAATACTTTGTCAATATGGCTTTATGAGCAGATGTAAAGTGACCTCACATAACACACAAAAAAATCATTTCCTTTTTTCCCAGAAAAAAACGCACTTCTGCTTGCTGAGTCAGGGTAATCCATCAGGGTGTTTTAGACTGACTTTCAAAATGACCCCAATTCTCCACCTCTCCATGTATCCATGCCTCTTGCTATGTCCTCACCTGAATGTGGGCTGCCCTTATTACTTCAGTCTTTCAACCACAGGACAAAGTTGAAGTGACAATGTGTCAGTTCTAAGCCTAAGACTGTAAAGCTTTGTGTGCTTTCACTCTCTCTTGAACCCTGCCACCAGCCTGCGAACAGCCCGTGTTAGCTGCCCAGAAGATGAGTGACTGTGTGTAAGACAGCAGATTCATCCTAGCCGAGACCATCCTGTACCATCTAGCCCCAGGCACCCAGCAGCAGATCACAGATGCAAGAATGAGCCTGGCTGAGATCATCCGCCCCTGGCCTGGGTCAGCAAACCTGCCCAGTTGCACCTAGAAGTGTGGCAACTACATGATTATTTTATTTAATTGTTAACTGACAGGGGAAAGGAGAAGAGACAATCCTAGAAAAGAAATGCCTCAGAATCTAAATGAACTATAGCCTAAATAACAGTACAGAAGCATCAACGCAAAACAAAAGCACACAAATAAAAACAAGAGTATTTAGAAGCATAAATATTCTGCTTCTTAAAAACTTCACGCTGAAACTGAAGAGGTACAGGGAAGCCTGGGTGGCTCAGTTCGTTAAGCGTCCAACTTCAGCTCAGGTCATGATCTCATTGGTTCGTGGGTTCGAGCCTCATGTTGGGCTCTGTACTGACAGCTCAGAGTCAGGAGCTGCTTCAGATTCTATGTCTCCCTCTCTCTCTGCCCCTTCCCTGCTCATGCTTGGACTCTCTCTCTCTCTCTCTCTCTTTCTCAAAAATAAATATATATTAACAAAAATTTAAAACTGAGGGGGTACGACTTACATGATGTGATAAATAATGTGATAAAAAAAAATTTTACACACCAGATACATTTACAAGGCAACATGCTATAAAATTAGACGATGAAGTTTGGACAACTCTATGATTTCTAAACCAATTTCAAACCAGTAAAGAGCTTAAGAGCTAAACATAGAATGTGAAAGTATCAGCGGGCATCCACTATCATTCTCAGCTCTACCATTTGCTGAGCAAGGCTTTAGGTCATGGTTTCCCCACCTGCAACAAGTAGGTGTGGTCATTGTCAAGACCTTAGAGATGAGAAAACACATTAAAAGTACTTTCATAAACTGCACACTGCTATATAAATGTTAAGAGCACAGGGAGGAGTACTCAGGCTGCAGAGGTAAATTCTACCACTCTCCAGCTACATGACCTTCCATCGCTTAATTTTTTGGAGTCATAAGACTCAGTTTCATTACCAATTTAAAAGAAAAAAAAAGGGGGCGCCTGGGTGGCACAGTCGGTTAAGCGTCCGACTTCAGCCAGGTCACGATCTCGCGGTCCGTGAGTTCGAGCCCCGCATCAGGCTCTGGGCTGATGGCTCAGAGCCTGGAGCCTGTTTCCGATTCTGTGTCTCCCTCTCTCTCTGCCCCTCCCCCATTCATGCGCTGTCTCTCTCTGTCCCAAAAATAAATAAACGTTGAAAAAATAAATAAATAAAATAAAAGAAAAGAAAAAAAAAAAGGTAACACTACTTATCTCCCAGGGTTGTTCAATTATGACACACCTAAGCATCTGACACAATGGCTCCACCAAATAGGCACTGAATAAATGCTAGCAAAATATATAAATGGGCAGATACAAAATATGCAAGCAATGATGACCAGAAAGGAAATCTATTTTATGAGAAAAAAGAAAACTATCAAGTTATTCTCGTGTAAGTAATATCATAAGGAGACGAGCCTCACATTAACAAAATCAACAGTAATGAGAAATGGAGCAGTAGCTGGTCTAGCTAGTTCCAAAAAGTTGGGTAAGAACTAAAGAGTATTAGAGGAAGAACTTAGGTTATATACAAAAGGCTTATTAAACTGGGCCTGAGGAGCGCCTGGGTGGCTCAGTCGGTTGAGTTTCCAACTTCAGCTCAGGTCATGATCTTACAGTCTGTGAGTTCGAGCCCCGCGTCGGGCTCTGTGCTGACAGCTCAGAGCCTGGAGGCTGCTTCAGATTCTCCCTCTCTCTCTGCCCCTCCCCGACTCATGCTCTGTCTCTCTGTCTCAAAAATAAAATAAAAAACATTAAAAAAAATTTTAAACTGGGCCTCAGTGCTAGTGAACTTAGGATCACAGACCATGAAGTCACCTGCTGTCAGGATCACCATCACTAAAAACATCTTTATGTCTGTACATGGTCATTGTCTCCCTTGTACCTTGTTCCAAACGTCACAAGAAGGCAGCCCTGAACAGGCTGGGTGGGCAGACCTTGAGTGAGAGGGAGTAAGGATGCAAGAGAGGGAGAGCACAAAACTCTCACTACTAAGTTAAAGCCATTTATTTTCACTCCATGCAAATTCTCACCAAAACCTTTGAAAGAAACCACAAATGTCAAGGACATAATATACATAACAAACTGTATCAATGTTCCTCTATTTAAATATAAACTTAAAAGAAGCTTACAGTCACTAGCCACTATATCAAACAAATTTTGCATTCAGCCTGCCCCCTCCCCATACCGTAATAATTAATTCATCCACCTTCACCTACACCTGTGGGATTCGGCAGGCACAGCATAGCACATACTCTCCCATGCCCATGTCTTAATCTCTTCTGGTCCCGATGACTTTCCCAACTCCACTATCATCTTTCCCAAACTGCAATTATTTTAAGGTAAAATTATTCCTACGTAGAAAACTCAGACGAAATTATTAAAACCAACAAGAGTTAGTTCCGATAAAACAGTGAATATTAAATTACAATCTTGCTCACAGCCATATTCAATATAAAGTGCTTGGGGAGAGCCTAAACAGGGAGGCAAGGGAGGAGAGGAGGCTCTCTACTGCTAGTGAGAAGGGAAATGCACATCCTCTCCAAAAGTCATGTGTACAGGATAAATCACAGCTTGGAACCAGTCATTTCTCTTGTAAAAAGAACCACGGATTCACTGAAGCTTTACGTTCAAGTACGCTCATGACAGTATATGTATTAAGAAAAAATAGAAACTAATCTGAAAATAGCACTTTAGAATAATTAAATGAATTCTCCAGTATCCATTAACTAGGATACTACGTCTGCATTAAAATAATTCTTAATAGATTTAATAACATGAGAAAGTATTATCTATTAAGTAAAAACAGTTTTCACACTTATCTGTGAAATATGATGTAAATATCTATCTATAGATATCTATAGATATATAGCAGGAACTACAGCAAAATGCACCAATTTCTGAAGGTGATAAAGGTAATTTCTTTTCTTTTTTACATTTTTTTTTACCATTTATTCATTTTTGAGGGAGACAGAGCGTAAGTGGGGGAGAGGCAGAGAGAGGGAGACACAGAATCAGAAGCAGGCTTCAGGCTCTGAGCTGTCAGCACACAGCCCAACACGGGGCTCAAATTCACGAGCTATGAGATCATGTCCTGAACTGCAGTTGGACGCTTAACCAACTGAGCCACTCAGGCACCCCAGGTAATTTCTACTTTTTATACATTTCTCTAGTTTCTAAGTTTTAAACACTAGGTATGAATTATTTTATAAATAAAAAAGACAATGTGTTTGTTTTAAAGATTAGGTTTTTAAGTGCTATCCAATTTGCTAACTAAATGGGAACTTTCTGAAATTGCAGTGTTCGGTTCATTCCTTAAGCACTTACCACCTGCCGTCTTGATATTTGAGTTGTAAGTAAGAACAGGGATCTTCATGAGGGCAGGAATTGAGTCTTATTATATTCTAATATTTCTCAGAGTATCCCCATTTAAATCATCATTAAATATCTATAAAGCAAGTGAGCTAATGAATGGCAGATATTGATGCAGATGGGCTGCTTAATTCAACAGGGAAAAAAGACTACCTGTGGATAACAATTATATAACTTGGAGCTTTGTTTTCTCAAAGCCTTTTCCACATCCTCAAAGAAAATTTATAATACATACATACATTAAATATCACACTCCATTATTGATATCTTGGATTTTAAAAAGCTCAATTCTGATATGGATATATGTTAAAGAAATGTAACACAGTAAACTCGCGCTTTGGCAGTCTCCCAGGCTCCAAACGCTTAGCAACTGAAAACGAACTATTAAAAGAAGATTAAAAAACAAGAGAAACATCTTAGTAAATCTGAAATGGCATAGAAATACATGGTAGTGGGTGGAGCTACTGAATTTCTGTGTCTACCGCCCAGAAGGAAACAGGGGCAGCCAGGATTTAGCAACGGAAGGTAAGACTCCGAAAGAACCTGTGCAGAAGCATTCTTCCTCAGCAACTGAAATCTAGCAAAACTTGTCAGCATGCTTAAAAAGTTAGATGAATGAATATATTTAAACGGAAAGAAACAAGACCAGGCAGCTATGAAAAATTATTAGCAACCTCAGAAATGGAAAACAATCTTAAAACTACAAGTCTAATGGATCGGACAGAGTCTAGATAGGCTTAATAAAACAAGACTGAGAAAACTGTAAGATGGAACTGAGATACTCATTCAAAATGCAACCAAAAAAAAAAAAAAAAAAAAAAACGAAAGGATACAAGCACAAAAGACTTGCTCAGAGACATGAAAATTAAAGACGTCTCCAACACTAGTCAATAGGAGTTTCAGCTGAGAAACATGGTAGAAAAACAATATTTGAAGAGATAAGAGTTCATCATTTTTCAAATGTGAAGACAGACATGACTGTTCAGATGGACAATGCACTCTGTCCACTGAGCAAAATCAAAATAAATGCAAATATTGACACATCATGATAAAACTACAGAAAACAAAGAATTCAAAGATCTCAAAAGAGAGAAAGAGAGATTACCTACAAAGGAAGAAAGTATCAAAAAGAAGTCAGAAGACATTAGCACAATGTGGTCAAATGTATTGCTGGCAAACAACCTGGAACTGAACACCTGACCAGTGTCCTTACAGAATGAGCTCCAAACAAAGATATTCTCAGACATAAAAAGTATATACTTCTCAGTGACCCTCACTTAAAGAACTGTCAAAGAATATAATCTTAAAATACAGACTGGCAAATAAAAATACAGGACACATGGGGCGCCTGGGTGGCTCAGTCGGTTGGGCGGCCGACTTCGGCTCAGGTCATGATCTTGCGGTCCGTGAGTTCGAACCCCGCGTCGGGCTCTGTGCTGACAGCTCAGAGCCTGGAGCCTGTTTCAGATTCTGTGTCTCCCTCTCTCTGACCCTCCCCCGTTCATGCTCTGTCTCCCTCTGTCTCAAAAATAAATAAACGTTAAAAAAAATTTTTTTTAAAAATACAGGACACACAATTAAATTTGGACTTTAGACAAACAAGTACTTGTTAGTATATATGTTCCAACCAAATTATTTGCTATTTATCTGAGATTCAAATTTAACTGGCTATCCTGTATCTTATCTGGCAAACCTACCTCAAAAACAAAACCAAAACAAAACAAAAAACTCATGAGCCCACAAAACAAGCACAGGATACAAGAAACAATGCTGAATGAAAAACCTGATAAAATGCCAGTACATTCATTTAACTATGAACTGGATTAAAAAAAAAACTTCGATGTCCATTAACTATACCTTTGAAAATAACTATAAAACGGTGACTCATTCTGTTACCCAGCGCTATGCCAGAGACCACGTTTTCTACAACCAAATACGTTTTCTTGAGGGTCTCACCTGCACTTTCTAGTTTTCCCGAAGTACTCAAAGACCAGCCTTCTTCTATATCCTTACCATAATACAGTCACAGTATTTTGTATTCATTAAGGTGTCTGAAATAGATGCTATTGCCCAGCCAAGCTCTTCATAACCCCAAGTCCCCCAAGTATGGCTTACTGATACACAGTATTAAGATTGTGAGTTTCATTTAATCACAGAGATATGCCCCTGAAGAAAAAAAAAAAAAAAGTCCATTATCTTTTCTATATTCCAAACAAACTGTGGTTTCAAATGCACTTTGGGGCACCACCTTAAAGGAATCCCACACTTGGGACTGTCCATGCTAATGGATACAATGATGCCCTATCGTATCTGTTTTGTAAATCCATTTTATTGAAGCAGAATAACTGGTGTAAAAAAAATTGAGGTGGAAAGTTACGTGGACAGCTCTGTCATAGCTGCTGTAATGGGCTCATCTCGAGTCAGCTAAAATTTAGCTAGCTGGGAGAGTGAACAAAGCAAACTGTGTCCTGCTGATTTCCAACTGACTTAATTACACTGAGTCCAAGGTCCAGAGGGATGCCTTATTCACCAGGCCTCTCCTCAGTCTGTAGCTTAGGGGAACCCTGCCAATTAATGTTTATGGATCACTGAATATTCGTTAATGTTTGAGATTATCTATGAAAAAGGAATATACATACACTGGATTATGAAAGTGCAGACATCTCTCACTTACATATTGTGGCGTTGCCCACAGCACCTCTCAGCACATGCTAAAACAAAATGTATAGAATAATACTAGGTTGATTTCATACCTACAGCTCATGAAATGAATGATTTCTGTGTATCCAAAGAGGTATTTGCTTTTAACAAAAGACTTCACTAAATAGATTGCTCCCCAAGTGATTTCAGAACCAAATTGCATTTTATTGGATTTACGCCTCATTTTTAAGAGCTCATTTATCTCATGACAAAGTTATGGGCAAGTGAGAATACTCAAAATGCAGGGAAGAAGTGAGCTCCAGAGTCAAGGAGTATGAAAGCAGGCGCTCCTATTACCATATTCATGGGGTATTATTCCATTTAATTCTAGCTCTACATCAAACCTTAGCATAATAATCAAATGACAAATGTTGTTCTAGATCTACCAGGAAATATGCTTGTATTGTTTGTTATGATAAATGAAGCAAATTATAACAATTCCATAATGTTAAGGGTAGTGAGGGCAGGTTTGAGAGCTCCATGTGTGTGTGTGCAATAAATCATTCCTTTGAAAAGATAATCGCAGCACCGCTAGAGAGGAGAAAAAAACCCAACTTGGAGGGCAATTATTTGAAAGCTCCTCAAATTAACTTGTGCACAGTTGGTTCTTTGTTACTGAGCCCACATTACTAAACGTTGTTTCAGGACATTAGTTCGCCTAGGTGAAGGAAATAATGTAATTCTAGTTATTAATCACTTTAATTTTAAATGTGCTTTGTAAACTGAGAAGACATTAAACTCTAAGAACAATGTGGAACGCACAAGTAATTAGCGGTTAATGGGCTCCTTTTGAAAAACTCTGGGATAACAAAATCTAAAGCTTCGAGCTCTAGGAAAAAGGAGTGTACATATGTAATGTGAGAAAGTTCTATTTCATTTTACTGACCAATAGTGTCACAAAGGGAGTGAAATTAAGCCCTTCTCTCAAAAGTAATTTTAATAGATTATGATGAATGAAATCATATTATTTTATGAGTCAATCTTCTCTGCAGTATAATTTAGCGGTGCCTTTTTGAGGCACCATGAAATAGAATTTTCTGTGATACTTCACTCCAGATTCCCTGCCAAAAAGTCTGACACTGTTTTGCAAATATCCTCCTGAGACAAACGTAAGCCAGGATTTGGTGTTACTGTCAGGGCAAAGAACGAGATGGAACCATTTCCTGTGCTCAGTGTGAACAAAACTTGCAAAAGGTCACTCCATACCATTCATACCAGAAGAGATATATACAAAAATAACAACAAAAATCAAGCAATTATTTAAAGGATCCTTCATTCTCTTTTGCTAAGATACGTGGCCGATGTTTACTTCTACTTCCATCGTGGTATTTTTACAAACACTGTTAGAACCTTGAACCAGCTAGAAGAAGGAATATGTTGGATAACCATCCTTTCTTATTACAATAAATCTTATTAATATTGATTGCATTACCTTCTAATACTCCTCACAACAGATGGCGTACCTTCTAACAGCATGGCTAGTTCTAAAGAGCTGGTATCTACATTAGTTATACCTTAGATACATATAAAATGAGTAAAGGAGGCCATGTTGCACACAGAAACAGAGGTGGTTTGGGAGTTTAATCCTGGCTGAGCCTCTCATTCTCTGTGCAATCTTGGTAAAGTGACTTACTCTGTGTCTTGGTTTCAACTGGGATTAATAATGTTGAAAGCCCACCCCACCCCTTCTTACCCCACAAAAACATGCACATTCTTCATAATTTGACATCAGGAAATTAGGAGCACCCAACATTCTGGAGCATCTCTGATAATTAGTTATAGCAGGTTTGCAACGTGGAAGGATAAACAAGGATCCGCCTCCTTCTGAGAGGAGGCAGACACACCTCATCACAGGGCACACTTCAGGAAACTTCCTATCGAGGCGCTAAAATGTGTATGACAGACCCAGCTGTCATTTCTTTCTTCTCATCCATAGCGTCTATCCCAGGCAACAGAGTAATGATAGCCACCAGACACCTGGAATGTACCTACAAAGTCTCCCAACCTCATGGACTGTGCAGGACAGAAATTCCCTGGAGCACCCCGTGGCCAGTTGTTTTTAAGGGTCTACTGAATTATGCCCAATGCAGGAAGCTCACTACTTCCAAAGGCATTTCAGTACAGTGTTGGAGAATGCTGTTCCACAGAAAAAGTTTGCTCTGAGTTGTCAATATGCCTCCTTTTAACTCCATTCTATTATTGACTGGTTTTTGAAGCAACTCATGAAGACTTATTTTGTGATGCCTGGGTGGCTGAGTTGGTCAAGCATCCAACTCTTGATTTTGGCTCAGGTCATGATCTCACAGTTCATGAGTTCAAGCCCCGCATCAGGCTCTGCACGGACAGTGCGGAGCCTGCTTGGGATTCTCCTTCCCTCCCTCTCTCTCTGCTCCTCCCCCACTCACATTCTCTCACTCTCTCTCAAAATAAATAAATAAACTTAAAAAAAAAATAAAAAGCAAAGACTTGTTTTGTAGGACAGTGGATCCAACATTTAAAGGCATGTTTATAAGGCAGCCATTCTATTTCTCTGTAATCTGCTCTTCTCTAGGGCTAAACACCCTCAGGATTCCAGGCCCCTCATAAGCTCTGTTGACTTTATTAGCCAAAAGACAATGAATACCAAACACCCAAACCCCAAATTCAGTCTGACTAGCAGAGGACAAGATTGTTACTTCCAAAGCCCTGCTCATTCTGCTTCTACTAATGCATTCTAAAAATGGGCTAGGGCTTGTCATATAGATTTTCATCCAAATCTGTGAAGCAATCACTTCATTTATGCTGTAGAATATATATTTAGTCATCTGTTCATTCAACATCTTCATTCTTCCATCCATTTCAATCTTCCATCCATTTAATACAATCTCTTAAGGATATCTTAAATTCTACTGATTCCTACGTAATATTGATTAATCTATTATTCCCACGTTACTAAGATGTTTCTTACACAGTGTCTTGGGTGCCCTCTCCCTGAGCAGTTAAATCGAACTTTCAGGAGGATTACCATATTTTAAGGCAACACTTTTTTAAAATGCATGGTACACCTATGTACATTTCAAAAGAAAATTCTTTTCTTGCTAGAGCTCTACAGATCATAAAAGTTAGATAGATGCAATATGGAACAACCTGAGAAAATTCTCAGGTAATTAAGACAGTCCACTGACATAACCCTTTTAATAGGAATTAATCTAGACTTTGTAGCATTACCTTAATCTACCCTGTCCTATATAAACACATACTGGTCAAGGATATAGAGCCCCAGACAACAAGTTGGAAAATATGTGCTGTGTTCTTAATGTGGATTTTGGTTCACTAATGGAGGCTCTTTCTCCATTTTAATATACACACATTTCCAAGTTACTAATAACTCCTTTACCCAGACATTTAAGGGGAAATTAGGAGCATTAATTGGACAAACCACAGAGTAAATGAAACAAAATTTGATATCATATGTGGGTACTAAACTAGGTACTCGTAAACCTGAGTTACAACCCCAGCTCTATTTAGCCTCAGGAAAGTCACTACACCAGTCTGGGCTTGAATGTCCTGGTCTGTAAAGTACAGACACTGGGCTACGGGATCTCTGAGGTTCCCCCTGCTTGTTCAAATCTGCTATAAGGTGCAAAATAAACTGAGCAAAAGCACTCAGGACATTTCACATTTAGCTACAGAGCTTTACCTATTGCCTAGGAAATGTGTATGCACCCTGACATTTAATACTTAAATACTTTGAGGTGGCTAGCAATATTCTGATGAGAGGGAAATAAAGGAACTCTACTACCCAATCCTGTGTCAGCAAGGAAGGCACACTGCTAGGTACACATGCATACTCATATGCATGCACATGCACCCACGCATGGAAAGGCAGTGACCAGCATGGAGACCATACGGTGCTCTGTTAATATAATCCAATCTCCTGTGGATTTCATCACAAATTAACATAGGGGGGAAAAAAGTTCCATGACGTTTAAATGCTATTAATTCTAGCAACCATACACTATAACTCTTTGCTTCCTTATAGATAAATTGAGTGAGCGAGAGGTAGTTCATTGTTGTGACTTTCTCATATGGGGCTAATGAGAAAATTGTGGTCAAATAACTTAAGATTCCTAAAAAGCCAAAGCAACAGAAATCTACACCAATGAACTCAGTTAAACTTACCTTGACAAAAGGTGTTGTTGACCCGCTTATAACCTTGCAGACATTCCATCATTTGGTTATATCCATGATACGCTGTAAGGAAGAAAGAATGCGTTGTTACACGCTTAAATTCTTACAGTCCTAAACTGCCTGTTGTGATAACCTAATCCACAGAAGTCATCAGTGGTCTGTATTATTCATTTCTAAGATACCCAATTCAATGTATATCAGTTTCTTTTACATTATACTCACTTATAAATATACCACTTATTTTGCAATGTATATAGTCCCAAGTAGTTGTCAGCAAACCTTGATAACGTTAATCAAAAGAATCATAAGAGGGGAGCCTGGGTGGCTCAGTCGGTTGGGCATCCGACTTCGGCTCAGGTCATGATCTCGTGGTCCGTGAGTTCGAGCCCCGCATCGGGCTCTGTGCTGACAGCTCAGAGCCTGGAGCCTGTTGCAGATTCTTTGTCTCCCTCTCTTTCTGACCCTCCCCCGTTCATGCTGTCTCTCCCTGTCTCAAAATAAATATATGTTAAAAAAAAATTTTTTTAAAAAAATCATAAGAAGGTTTAATATGTTCTACTAGTTAGTGATCATTTATATTACAAAGACTCTCTCCCTGCCCAGTAATTTGCTCCAGGCATTTGAATTTTCTTATAAGTAGGGTAAACATACATCCTAGTCTGTCTGGAACAGTCCTGGCTTATGCCAGTTGTACTAGCAAAGTGCATTAATAACAGCACTTCACTCCCCAAAGTGTCCCAGTTTCAACAATAAATAATATGCTCGCCTAAATACTGGCTCACATATCTTGGTAATGAGTGATTCTTCCTACTATGAACCTGAGAAGAACAGGAAATGATGAGAGGAAGCTAGGAGATGAGAAAGGCCTCTGTGATCAGTGGTATGGTTCATCGCCCAGAAATTTCACCAGCAATATAATGTGGCAATTACCAAATTATCAACAAACCCTAGTCACTGAAACTGATGCTCTTAAGTGAGGCCAAAATGATTTCTTGGCATATGGATACAGCATAAGCTCAGGGACCAAGCAGACCTAAGTTCAAATCATGGCTCTGGCTATCCATAGCTCTGCAACTTTGGGAGACAAGCTTTCTGGGATTCAAATGGTGATTCTGTACAATGGGAGTATTCCCATCTACTGAGCAGGTCTGGGTCGCTGTGGATTTTAGACATAATTTATACAGATGCCTACCACAGTGCCTGACAAAAACCACTCACAAGATGACAGATGCCATTATTTCCTGCCATAAGGTAGTCTTTCATTACGATCATGAACAACAGATAAAGGGCAATAATCAAAACAGGATGGGTGGTTAGAACACTATAAAGACCTGAACAGAGTAAAGAGGGAAAATTCAAAATAAAAAGGAAATTTTCTTTTGGAAAATAAAATTATTTTGCCCCTAACACATGCTGTTTATTCTCACCACTAATGGAACAGGGTGAGTATGTACGAGTGGTGTTCCTCTCTCCTCCTTCACTTCCTTTCTTTGTCATATGTCCCATCTCTTCAGATCTTTCTAAAAGCTAGGAAAAGGTTACAGTGAGCAGTCTTGGAATAGCGAGTTATAGGAGGGCAGAAATTGGCATGTGGGGAATCACCCCAATTCAAGCTCCTTGGCCACACAGCTAGTCTTGTCCCACAGAATGAAGACCCTGGCTGCCTACACAGATTCTGGGATCTCTCTCTGTGAACTGTTCAAAGGCAAAAGAGATGGTATCTTGTTTTAAAAGTTTCCACAGTCATCAACCTCAAGGCAGAGAGCCAGACCAGATGATCTCTTCAGGTCTCCCTCAGCTTAGGATTCGATGTTTCAGATTCTAAATTTTCTCCTAAAAACTTCTAAAGGACAAGTGACTTGTTCATGCTAAGTACATTTTTAATAGAGTACAGGGTATTTAATGAAATCGTTTACAGATTTAAAATTAAGTTTTTGCAGTAAAAACTAAACAACAATGAAAGGTCTTTCTGTATGCGGCTAAACAAAAACTTCAAACATTAAACAAAAGTCATTTGAAAACTGAAGTTTGAACTACTTTAAAGTGAAAAAAAAAGGTGGGGGGAAGGCATGGAACACAAAACCATAGCATATAAAGCCAAGGAAAGTCTGCTGCCTTCCAAAATGAATATGATTTAGAGAGTAGTACCAACCAAGGAAAGGAAAGTTTTTAAATGACACAGGAAGAATGTGACCCTGAGTGTGTTTCTTGGGAGTGAGTCACTTAGGACAGCACAAAGTAAATGTCAAGATGTTAATGGTTTACTTCAGTCATAATCCACATTGCCCTTCCTGAAATGAAATCAATCTCTTCAATTTTATACATTACATGAGCCAACCTATGAATTTATTTTCATCAGCATTTAGTAAGAATAGCAACTTTGTACGTTCATATTTAGCTTAAATTATTACTAACACTAAAATGGAGAGTTAACAAGACCATTTAAAGCAGGGAATTTATGCTCAGATAACACAACTGTAAGTAAAAACGACACAAAGTCAGGAGTAGAAGTCAGGGATTAAAAAAACAACAAGAATGGAAGATTCTCTGTACCCCTAACTTCTGTCCCTATCTTGCAACTTTGGGGCTGGGAAAAATGGAGGAAAGAGAAGCAGTTAAGCAAAAGACACAGAGAGAAGGAGAGATAAGAAAATGGCATAAGATAAGAGAGAAGATGCAACAAGTATGACAGAACATGAACTTGGCCCCAGAATGAAGCTGTAAGAACTGAACTTCTCTTTCTGAAGTCCTTAGACTTAGAGGTGGGAAACACACCGCCTCCTTCACAATGTTCCCACAGACAAACTTACACAGTACGTGAGGGAAAGGCCATGAAAAAAAAATAAAAAGTTGGGGCGCCTTGGTGGCTTGGTCAGTTAATCGTCTGACTCTTGATTTCAGCTCAGGTCACAATCTCACAATTAATGAGTTTGAGCCTGCATTGGGCTCTGTGCTGACAGCATGGAGCCTGCTTGGGATTCTGTGTCATGTCTCTTTCTCTCAATCTCTCTCTGCTCCTCCCCTGCTTGCGTTCTCTCCCTCTGTCTCCCTCTCCCCCTCCCCCCACTAAAGTAAACATCTGAAAAAAAAAGTAATCTTTTTTCAACATTTTAGATATAGACACTTGCCTCATAAGACTCAACAGCAAACGACTCAAGCTGGGAATCAAACTCAAGTCTACCTAGCTCCAAACTCCATGCTCTTTTAAATCATACCATATCTCTCCTGGATATCCCTTTGGTCACATTGCCAGAATCATTTTGGCACATGGATCTTTCAGTGAGGAGGAACTATCACACTCAGCCCACTTGCTGGAAATCCACATTACCAATCATTATCAAATCAGCATAGAAAGTCCACAGGGGACATTCTTAGTAATGAAGGTCTCATTTATTTGATTCATTCCCTAAATAAAGAATTCATTATTTACTGGAAACTTTAGTGGGTGGTTTCACAAGTTAGTCCTCCAAAAGAAAAGAAAACAGAAGCAGTATCAATGAAATAAACAAAAGTTTAGGCATCAAAAGATTTAGAGAACAGGTAAGTTTGAGAGACAAGGAAGTCCAAATGAGAGGCAATGAGACAATTATTTGTAACCAATTATAATGATCATAGAACAAATAGTACATAAGTCATACCTGTAGAGCAATGATTCCAAGATGACAGATTCTAGACTGAACACAGGTGTGAAAGGCAGATGAGAATATCAAATCAACTTAAGAAGAGTAAATAAAAATTATCCAACTGAAGCAAATGAGAAATTTCTTGCAACATGAAGTGTAAAAACCTACTATAAAAATCTTCAGTTACAGGAGGCAAAGGAAGATAATGGAGGAAAAATATCACTTGCTTTCTTAGGGAAAATGTGATGAGTTAAGTGTATTACAAAAAACAATTTACTTCTGTCTTTCAAAAAAACCTCTATTAGAAATCAGCCAAAGTTAATGCTACATTCAAAAACTAAAAATAGGGGCACCTGGGTGGCTCAGTTGGTTAAACATCTGACTCCAGTCAGGTCATGATCTCACCATTCATGAGTTTGAGCCCTGTGTTGGGCTCTGTGCTAACAGCTTGGAGCCTGGAGCCTGCTTCGGATTCTGGGTCTCCCTTTCTCTCTGTCCCTCCCCTGCGCATGCACTCACTCTCTCTCTCTCTCTCTCTCAAAAATAAATACACATTAAAAAAAAATTTTTTTAACTAAAAATACTGGCATAATTGGGAAAAAAGTAACAGAGGAACATAAACCTGGATTTATTCAAATCAATAGGTTCTAAAAACTACGATTTATAGACTAACCAGAAGACGGGGTATCAGTGTAGATTCATGTCACAGAAAACTGTGATGGTATAAAAGTGGTGACTAAGAAAAGGCAGGGAAAGTACTGTGTTCTAGAGACTGTAGACCTGTCTTGTCCAGATCAGCAACCAATCATTTCTCCATTTTAGCCTTTTTTCAGTGAAATATGAACATTTATGGTATACCAAATGGCTGTTGTGGCTATTGATAAAAGTTTTGATAAAAATTGATAAAAATTTCACTTAAGGAATTTAACCTAAGGAACAGCAGCTTCATTAACTTTTTGTCAGTTTTTGAAACACGAATTTTAATTTTTTTTTAACGTTTATTTATTTTTGAGACAGAGAAAGACAGAGCATGAACAGGGGAGGGTTACAGAGTGGGAGACACAGAATCTGAAACAGGCTCCAGGCTCTGAGCTGTCAGCACAGAGCCCGACGCGGGGCTCGAACTCATGGACCGCGAGATCATGACCTGAGCTGAAGTCGGCCGCTTAACCGACTGAGCCACCCAGGCGCCCCGAAACACTTATGAATTTTAAAGACAGCTTCTTTTCTCTTTGCCTGAGGAAAAAGAACCTCATTTAGCTTACTGCTCTCTTAAAATGCTTTTTTAGAAATAAGTGATCAAACTGGAGAAGGCAACTGATACCTGCTTTTTACAACACAGAATTGACAGTAAAGCTTTCGTGTACCAGCAGCAAGATTTCTGGACGTGCAAATTGTAGCACTATGTTCTAGAATTCTCTAAGAGTTCTTTGAAAGTCGAAGGCTGTCTCACCAATGAACAGTTATCCTAAGGAAAGCGATACGCTACATTAACCTTCAAAGGAATAATGAAACGTCACTTACACGGCTTCTTGGGGCATTTCTGGCATTTGTTAAAGCCCCATGAGGTACCCACAGTTCCACAGCAATCCTCCTGCTTCGAAAGGCCAGGGAGCGCCTTGCCACACTGCAGTGATGAGATGTGAAATTCGAAGGTTAATTGAGTGCAGGATGCCCCAGCTCTAGAACACTGCTGTGCTTCACCGTCACATTATAAAACAGTTCCCTTCTTATCGACACAATTATAGAGGGGAAAAGAAAAAAAAAAAACACAAAAAACTCAAACTTCGAACCAAAACACCAGAACAGAATCCATACAACACTAATGAACAAGCATATTTCTAAGAGCTTCTTGGCATTGTAGAGTCTTAGGAGAATCTGTCACTGCTCAGAGCACTTTATAAAATGCCTATTTCCAATGCTACCTCCCCCACCCCCACCCCCCACTTGATTTTCCTTTGAGAAGAACCTCAACTCACAAGTTCAACATAAACTTTTAAAATTTAGTTTAACTGTCTGTTGGAACCTCTGGTGTGGATCATGGGAAGCAGAGCTCTGAGGGTATGGCATGTGTGCAAACGCGGAAAATATGGCACAGGTCCCATCTACAAGAGTCTTCGGGGCTTCCTATAATACCAAGCCTTGGCAGGAAAGGACAGTACAAGAAATGATCATTGGCTGTGCCAGATCAGCTTTGGCAGAGATGAAAGCTCCAGACAGCCAAGTGGTCTGACCCAGGGAGGTCAGCCAAGCAAGGAAGGTGCTGGCAGGTTTCAGCAAGGACAGTAGGTAGAAGAGCAGGGCTAGAGTTGTCAAATATCAAGACGCATCTCATCTCCTGGTTAATCACACGATGTCTGAAGAGCCTGAGAGGCAAGGGTCTGAAGTCAGACCAACTCAATGGGGTCAGGAAGGACCAAGGCAAATAGATTCTACTCTCTGTACCCATTCTGAGGCCACTCAGGCAAGAAGGGCCACGTGGCTCTCCACCGATACCCCGTAGGCTAAGCCCAGACCCCGCATCTGAGAAGTTACTCTGCCTTCCTCTGCCTCAACCTCTAAAAAAAGAACCCACTGGACGGGTTCCAGTGTCATTTTTCCGAAAACGAATCTGATGACATCACTCTACTGATTCAAACCCCTCAATGACTCCCACAGTCTGAAGACTGCAAACTCCCTGGGATGGTACACAAGGGTCCTCCCTACCCTGCTTCAGAACATACGACTTTCTCTGTGTCCCCCTGTACCTCCCCACATCTAGCCTTCAGACACCCTAAAAGATTGTTTATTTCCTGAACAAATGTCTTTCCAAGAGCAGTTTCCTTTCCTTGGCATATACCCTACAGCCATCCTTTTCCCTTTGGCTGGAGAACCTTTACTGTGACCCACAGCTCTGAAGAACTGGCACCATGAAGCATCCAGTCTCCTCAGTTTCAGCGAGCGCCTCCTCTCTCCGTACCCCACAGCGCATCCCACACGGCTCCACTGCCTCCACTATGCTTGTGAATTAAACACAGATGTATATTACGTCTCTTTATACCCCAGTACACAGTGCCCATGCTCGATCACTTCTGAGGGACGGAAGGTGCAAGCAATCTAAGGAACTATCAAACAACCTAGCTACAGGCCACCAAGCAGTGGCTCTCTGCAGACCGAGAAAAGTTAGCAGTTGCACCCAGGCTGGTTGAGCACAACATGGTGACAAGAACGTCCGGGCAGGTGGCGGCCCTCAGAAGGGCAGCGGGTCACAGACACCATTCACTCAGCAGACTTCTGGGTCCAGGCAGATAGCATTCTGCCCGAGGCTCTAAGTGACTACCTGTTCGAATTGTAAAACCAAACCAGGGAAGGCCTGGCACAGGGAATGATAGTGTTCAAGTCCTCAGGCTTCTGTGGTTTTTTAGGGATTTCAACAGGATGTTATGTGCTCTCAACAGCAGTCAATGATAGGGGTTGGGGTGAGGGAAGGGCAGGGAGATGGCAGTGGGGGGAGGGGGGGGTGGTGTGAACACTCCAACAAAGGAGAACATGACAGAAGAGAAGCAACCATGGCTGGATTCGGGTAGTTTCCAGACTCCTTCAGCTCAGTCACAGGAAGCTTACATCCAGAAATGTTTATTTCCAGTTTTATCAAAGAGGTTTATGTGAGACACCAGTGTGCTTCGGATATGGATCATTCTTGCACCAGACTCTCCAGGCTCTTCCCTTTAATCAGGCAGAACTTTCAGCACTTGCTGATTTTATATGCGCAAAATTTTAGCAGCAGTTAAAATCCAATTTTCACCTCAGATTCCTAGAATGTTTTATTTGGTAGGGTAAAAATAAATTCCCTCTCTCTCTCTCTCCTCTCT
Source organism: Leopardus geoffroyi (assembly GCF_018350155.1). Lineage (NCBI taxonomy): Eukaryota > Metazoa > Chordata > Mammalia > Carnivora > Felidae > Leopardus > Leopardus geoffroyi. Next base: position 113,453,971 of record NC_059336.1, read on the forward strand.
TTCTCTCTAACAGGCTTCAGAAAAGGTACGAGGTTTTCATTACAGGATTCGGGCTGCTTTATCCCATGGCTTTGTTTTTGCAGGTCCACAGCCAAAAGCAGCACAAACCATCCAAATCGATTAAATAAATGACGGTGTAGGTGGTACCACAAAACCGTGTGTTCCTCTCAAAATTGGGTCTACACAGGATAATAACAGGCTGCAAGGGATGAAGTCAGGCTTACAGCAAGGCACAAAGTCTCACACATGCCTCTTGAGGTAGTTAATTATGAAGAGGCTTCAACGTGAGCCAGAAACAAGGCCTGAGAGACCTTTGAGGCCACAGGCAAGGCTCTCACACAGGAGACTACCCAACACTGTGAGGTCTTATTTGGATGGAGGAAGCGCCTAGAGGAAAAGAAGGAGGAAGAGGATGCTCTCTCCTCCACAGTGAAGGTCACATTGGAGAGAATTACGTAGAATAGGATGAGGTTTGCATTCAGAATGTTCTTCTCTCAGAGTGGTAGACTCTGCTTCTTCGTGAGACACCATCCCAAGGACCCATGACTGGCTCTGCCGAACTGCGTTTTCATGCCCAGACTGAGGTGATTTTTACAAGTGAAAAACACAAATGGAATTTCTCCTATGTGACTCACTCACCACATTTTCAGAGAAAGCCTGTCTCTCATTTCAAGGCGTATCTTATGTGTGAGGAATCCAGAAGAAACGTGCTAAAAAATTTACAACCAATATTTAGCCATTTCAAGCGAGAAAGAAAAATCTATCCTGTCAAATGAGCATCGAGCTGCAGCTCCTCAAAAAGCTCACCACCTCAGGTTGCACACTGGGGGGACACAGAAGTCCACACGTCCATGCCAGCATTCAGCAAATGCACGATCCACCTAGAGCAGCAAGCAGAACGATGCCAGGTCTGGCAACCAGGTCCTGTGGGCATCCAGTGAAGAAAGGAGAGTAAGACTATGTCCGACCGTGATGGCACAGTACAGATATGTTAAAGAAGGCTAGCTGCATGATGAAGGTATTAGTAGGACTAAAGAGAGGACTTAGGTCATTCAGGAGGAAACCTTTTCAACAGCAAATGCTCCTCAACGACAGAAGACGCTGACATCTTCACTGGGAGCAGAAGCTGGAGGACCATCTGCCAGGAATGCCCAGGATTCAAAGCAGATGGCTTCAATGGTTTCTGCCAGGGCGAGGGTTCTGTGTTCGATACATACTGACAGGTCGTACGACGTGATTTAGGAAATACAAATTACTAGACACTAAAGCCAACCATGGAGACATGTTGCTCTCATGTCTACCTCAGGAGTGTGTCTGGGTGGGTGCACTCCTAACCATCTCTTCTGTCTCACCTCCTTCCTCATATCAGTAGCTCCAGAGACACTCACCGCAGGCGGAGCTTCCTTCTACGAGACTTATGCAAACTAGATAGAAAAGAGAAGAACAAACAGACCTACTACCAGCCCCACTTCACCAGTGCACTGACCATGGTTCTTAGAAGAGTGAGTGCAAGAAAATAATTCACTGACCTTTCCTACCTTCCTGTGTTACCAGAACGTCCGAGAAAGTAAAGCTATGCAAGAATCATTACGATTATTCCAGGAATACCCATGTTTTAACTTTTACAACACAAAATTATTGCAAGCAATGGTGCAAAAACCTTTAATTTTTAAATTAGTTGCTAAGAATAAACAGATTGTGGGATCATGTACTTTTTAAAATCTTGACCTAGTTGAGAACACTTCTGACTTCAACTCAGTTTTGAGGTACTACCGTGGCGCTTTCCTGACACTCAAAGTTAAGCTGTGATTGCATTTTTTACATCCCCCTATAAATATAGGAGCAGGAATGACAGTTCAAAACTTAGCATTTGGCAACCAAGGCCCATAATTTTTGTCACCTAAAAACTCACCACTGGAAATGTTCTAGAGATGAACAATAATTTAAAGAGATTATGATAAATATTGGAGTGTGGTTTCATAAGATCTCATTTTCCTATGTTAAAATTACTAGTACCTATAATATCCTCGTTCTAAGAGTGTTGCCTGTGTTGTGCCAGGTTCTGGGGAAGGAAGGTCCAGTAGGGAGTAAAAGAAGAGAGTGCTGGGCTGTAGTCAGTAAACCTGGATCTAAATTCCTACTCTCTTGTGAGTAGAGATGTCCACCAGATTGTCCAGCCTCTCTGGGCTGGTAATGGGACAGTGGGACAATAATCTCAACTACAAAGGACTGTGGTGAGATCAAACGATGCATGTCCAAAAAGGGCCGCCCTATCCCTTCTGCCCCTCTATGGGGATTAGAAAAATGTGACCCTTAAGATGTGTTCTGCATCAGGACACAGCGCTCAGTAAACAGAGCATCGGCTGGATCCCCATCTGCCCTCTCAGCTGAGTCTCGTGTGAGTACAACCCATAAAATGTTCAAATGCTGGCCATGTGTTAGCCTCTTATCATAAATTTGTTAAAGGCGTTCAGATATTTCAGTAGTAAAAGGGCCACTCCACAAAGACGGCCACCATGTCATGGCCACTACTTAGCCTTCCTATTAAAGAAAGACATTTAAGGGGCACCTGGGTGGCTCAGTCAGTTCAGCATCTGACTCTTGGTTTTGACTCAGGTCATGATCTCAAGGTTCGTGAGTCTGAGCCCTGCATCGGGCTCCTTGCTGACAGTGCGGAACCTGCTTGGGATTCTTTCTCTCCCCTCTCTCTCGCCCCTCCCCGACTTGTGCTTGCTCGCTCTCTCAAAATAAACTTAAAAAAATTGTAAGACATTTAAAAACAATAATATCAAAATACTCTTAAGAATTATCCCTATTACATCTATAGAACTCATTTTACTTTGTTATCAGGAACCATTGCATACTGATGCATAAAGTACTGAGTTTAAACAAAGAACGTTTCCTCAAAGAGAAAAAGGCACTGGAGCCAAAGACACAAAGAGAACTTAAAAAGTTAAAGTAATGCAGATTTTTAAGATTCACTGAAGTAAAACATGAAAGAACAGAGAAGGCTGACTCACTGCAGCTCCTGCAAGAGTGCTGCAGGGCTGTGTTGGGCAGGGGCTCAAACAGGCAGTGACTCAACGGCTGGACTGGAGAGCCAGATTCCAAAGAGATGGAACAGCGCTGGATAAGCCCAAGACTGACCACCAACTGGGAGAGGACCCAGGCACAGGTGGGTGGGAGGCGAAGGGCAGAGGAAGGCAGGCCAAGGACGAAGGAACAGAGACAGTGGGTGGGGAAAGTCAGAGAATGAGGTAGAGCTAAGCCATGGAGAGTTTTCCAAATCGGGGATTTCATTTGTAGTTAGATACCAAAATTAATCAGGAGAGAGGGAAAAGGAAACAGCATAGTTCATTTTCCCAAAGCAAAATGTTTTGGATGGTATCCACTGAAATATTTGGCATCTTTGAAGTAATGGCAAACACAGAAATATTGATAAAGAGGAAGAAAAAGAGGGGGAAAAGATTGTTTTTATGAAAGTACAGTTTTCCACATCTGATACTTCCTCTCAAGAGTAAAAGAGAATTAACAGCAAAGAGTATATCATTTATGGGGGAAAAATATGAAGAAATTACATTTAAGGTCAACATGAACAGTTATCAGAGGACCAAAAAGCCCAAAATTGGCTAATTATTAAAAGCCCATTAGCTATACTACTCCTCAAAGAAAGAGTAGAAGGGAGGTTTTAAGTTAAGCACAGAACAAGATCTCTCCCCAACAAATGCTATCCCCAACAAAAGATGTCCTACCACAAAGCAAATACCCAGGCATCTCCAGGTCCATTAGAATCAGGGCTATCTGAATGTGAAACCGATCTTTCCACACAATCACCTTCCCTGTGGACCAAATGAGAAGTAGTGTAATAAAGATGACCCATAACTGAGTAAATGGTAAGAGCATATCTTCTGATGTTGGACCAAGACGGGTCCTCACTTTACCAATTAACCATGTATTTTACTATGGGCAAAACATTCAAACTCTATAAAACGTAACTAAAAATGCCCATTTCCAGAGAGCTCTCAAGAGGACTGAGACAATACGTATAAGACAGTCAGATAGCCAGCATGTACCAGGCTCACAATCAATATTAGACCCTTTTGTCCAGGCCCCTCACCTAGAAACTTGGGTTTATTTAACAAAGGACTAAGTAACCCAACAATTATTCAGTATCCCACATGCCAGATTCAATTTGTCAAGAAAGGATACATGAAGTAATTTAGATATAGAAATATGAAACGAGGGGCACCTGGGTAGCGTCAGTTAAGCGTCTGACTTCGGCTCAGGTCATAATCTCGTGGTCCATGGGTTTGAGTTCCACATTGGGGTCTGTGCTGACAGCTCAGGCCTGGAGCCTGAGGTTCTGTGTCTCCTTCTTTCTCTGCCCCTCCTCTGCTCATACTCTGTCTCTCTCTCTCTCTCCCAAAAATAAATAAACGCTTTAAAAAAATTTTAAGAAATATGAAAAGAAAAAGAAGGTATTATGTTTTTCCTAAAAATGTTCAGGTTTTCACCAAAGTGCTCAGGCTAGTGAAAAGTGCTCAGAGAATTAATGCTGTGGAAAGATGTGTAATCATGTGGATTTCATTTTAATTCTCCTCGAGAAACACAACATGATGTCACTGAATGACAATAATTCAACCAGTTAATATCAATGTTCAAGCAGCAAATTTCACTTTGGGGACATCCAGATCTTTTTGGTCACCCACCACGTCTTGGTAAGAAGACCAAGACCACGAAGCCAAAATAACAGAGCCCACTCTGCACCTCTTGACCACGAGCAGCCATGGCTTAATCATAAAACCCTGCAGAATGTGGAACTCACTAAGGTCCCAGGAAATACAGCTGTCTTTTCAAGCTAAGCTAGTGTTACAGACGGAATGTGTGCCTCATCCCCCAAATCCCTATGTTGAAGCGTTGACCTCGAACGTGATGGTACAGAGAGCAGGGCCTTTGGGAAGTAATTAGGTTTAGATGAAGTCATAAGAGTGTGGCTCCCGGGTGGGATTAGTGTACTTACAAGTAAGGTAATAAAGACCACAGCATAAACCACTGACTGACTGACGGAGACACACACACTCTCTCTCTCTCTCTCTCTCTCTCTCTCTCTCTCTGTCACGTGAGCACGTCAAGAAGGTGGGTGTCTGAAAACAGGAAAAGAGCTCCACCAGGAACTTAATCTGTGAGCACCTTGATCTCAGATTTCCTATCTCCCAAACTGCAGAAAATAAGTTTGGATAGCTTAAGCTACCCAGACTATGGTATTTTGCTATGGCAGCCTGAGCCTACTTACACAGATAGCAATGGTTCCTTATGAACACCCCGGGACCACAAGAGATGGGCTAAGCCAGGATGGAATAGTAGAAAGAACACTGGAGTAGCAACCAGAAAGGCTCAGTTTCAGTCCTCACCAACCAGAGATACGAGATGTGAAGCAACTAATTCACTTCTCTAGACTTTAGCTTCCTCATCAATAAAGTTTTAAGTACAGACTAATTACTAATACTCATTGATGTGCCTAAATTCTATGATTTTATAAAGGCTCCAGTGCAGGGGTAGAAGATAACCGGAGGTTGTAAGTGGAATGGTTTCCCGTGTCAGGGAAATCCTATGAAGGGCAAGTTTCCTTAAATGTCTCCTGCCTGCCGGATTGATACAGTACATTCCATGATGATGCAGACTTCCTAGGCCTAGCATCACACCCTGACCTAGATCAGTGTGATCAGTGATACTAGGATGGGCCTCCTCTTCTTGACCCTACCCTCCCAGCTCACCCCTTTTCTGCTAATCAGTGCTCACAAAAAAGCAGCTCTATCTTCCTGAAAACAGTCATGGCTTTTCAACAGCCACTTTCTAGATTAATTATAATGAATCATATATGATTATCAAATAGGCAAACTATCAGAAATTATTCAAGATGGTCATGGAAATGCAAATTTTGCCTATCCTGAGCTGGGACCCATTGTAAGGTCACATTGTGATTGATCAACCTACACGGCATGGGTGTCTCATAAATTACTCCAAGCATGCATTTGACATGTTCACCCCCACCCAGACCCAGAAAACTTTATCCCAACATTCTGGTACAAACTGAGGTTTTCTGGCAAACAGAAGCTATACCCTCAGTACTCTATCTGGTTGAAGAATGGGAATCCCTTTTTTGGAAATCTTGGACTTCTTTTCATAAGAACCAGAATGAGGTCCCTTATGGGAAAAGTTCCAAGTACACACAATGGGGTGGATGAATCCAAACTTCTATCACAGCTCTTTATTCCTATCATCAATCTTTTCGCTATGATATAAACATATCTCCACTCCGGCAAAGTGACTTCTGTCCGTCTTCTGACTAAAACAGTGTTCTTATGGCCTCTGGGCCAACCATGGCTCTAAACTAAACTGGAAAACCTCAGGAGAGCTCTTCAATGTCCATGCACTAGAACATTAAATATGTTTATTTCTATGCGCCAGTAAGAAAGAGGGTCCAAATATCTAAGCCTATCATTAATGCAACTAGAGCAACATATTTGATCAACTTGTCCTAAGGCCTGTTGTCATAAAGGGGAATATTGTACGACACAGCACTGGCGGGGTAACAGGCATTGTCTCATAAGAAGAGGAAAGCGCTTAAATACTTCCAGATTTTTTAAAGAACTTGTAAAAAATTTGCTTTGGCTTGAGCAGAACATTCTTTATAAGCAAGGTTTTTTTTTTTTGCTTTTTTTTTTTTAATCCACCCAGCTTTCTTTTATTAGAGTAATTAAAACAATGTTAGGCATTTGGGGTATCTGATACAACCATAATCCTCTGATATTTCAGGCTATTGATTTTACAAAATATCTACTATGACTAGGGCATTAACTGCTGGAAACGTATCCACGTTGATTTCTGACAGTGTATTTGTTTAAAGCCCGCTGAAGCCAAACCATAGGCTTCAAGGAATTCCAGACAACTACTTTAGTTTATGAAACGATATTTTAAAAGTTACGCTAAGGCAAAAATGGTTTTAAAAAGTAACATACAAAGGGAAAAAAAAATTCTTAAGCATGAAACTTACAATTCTACTTGACATCTTTTCTAAAGAAACAATTAAATTTGGGCTATTTTCTCCATCTCTACAATGATTTAATAAGCATTTCATCAGTTATGATATATGTGTGTTGCTATTTTTACACCGTAAAAAGAATAAGTATTGTGATGATTATATTCTGACATCATAATTCCCGTTACCCTGTCCTTACAGCAAAACAACACAAATCACATCATAAATCCTAGCATTAGATGGTGAGAACATGAAATTTATTCAAAGTTCCATTACCGAGGATGTGACTAAAAAGACAGACTCATGCTCAGGAGGAAATCAAGATGGGCATACAGGCAGGGTTGTTATTACTATGGCAACTGGATCACTCCCAAAATGATGAACATAAAGGCTTCTTTTCCCCAATGCTTATTTCTACAACTGTATTGAAGGAAATTTTCTATATTAAGCTCCGGTGCTTCTCAGTTTCTTTTCTTTTCTTTTCTTTTTTTTTTCTATGTAGAGATACTGCAAGGAACAAAAAACATTTCAGGCCTCATACCGCTGTGTAAATTGCAACACGTGCCTCATCTGGTTAAGCTTTCAGTTTTTCTGTGTTTTATCCAAGTACACAGAACTCAAAACTAATAATTACCTGTGGTTTGGTTGCAAATAGTGTAGAAAAACTGAACGCCACAAATCATATTAATAGGTTTCTTGAGTTCCCCGGGAGCAGGAAACCAGGTCTGTCTTGACCACATTCTGCCACTTGTGGCAGGAACATTCACTGCTCACCAAAGAACCACTTGTCCCAGCTTCCCGGCATGTGCCAGCTTCCTAACTGCATCGGTCAGCTCCGACTACTGTAACAAAATATCACAGACCGGGGGGCTTGAAGAACAGACATCCATTTTCTCTCCGTTCTGCTTAAAATGCAAGATCAGAGCACCATCACCGTCAGCTCTAGTGAGGTCTTTCTTGCTGGCTTGCAGGACGCTGCCATCTTGCTGTGTCCACATAGGGCAGAGAGAGTGAGCTCTCAGGGGTCACTTCTTAGACAGACACAAATCCTATCACATCAAGGCCCCACCCTTACAAACTCATTTCATCTTAATTACCTCCTTATTGACTCTATCTCCAAATATAGTCACGCTGGAGATTAAGGTTTCAACATATGTTTTGGGAGGGCCACGATGGAGTCCATAGCCCTGACAGGCGGGGCCAAGTGACTCACTCTGAACAAGGGTTGTGGGAAAAGCAATGTCCCTTGCAGCACCTCTCTCCCCCTGCTGTAGGAATTAAACAGGCCACATATTCCGGATAGCACAGTCTTAACACAGTGGAAACCCATCAGCCTGACACAGAGCGATGGCACAGAGCTCCTGGCTTACCCCTTACACACCTAGCACAAGCAAAATGCAAGCTTTTGTCATGTTAATTTATTACTACAGCACAATCTATTCTGCTGCCAGCACTGAGCTCAATTCCTAAATGGCCCTGCCCTCATGAAAAGCATAGCCTTGTGGGGAAAAGAGGTTCATAATCAACAATTTTGAGATAATTAAATTCAAAATGGTCTGACTGGATTCCAAATACAGTAAGTAGAGTTCAGACAGAAGACAGTACATGTGGGTGAAGGACTTCAGAAGACTTTTGGGAGGTACCAATACAGGCTGGATTTGAGAAATCACTGTAGGTCCTTTTTTTTTAAGTTTCTTTATTTAGAGAGCACGAGAGCGCAAGCAGGGGCGGGGCAGAGAGGGAGAGACAGAGAATCCCAAGCAGGGATCGTCAGCTCAGAGCCCTATCTGGGGCTTGAAATCATGAACCGTGAGATCACGACCTGAGGTGAAATCAAGAGTCAGACACTTAACCGACTGAGCCACCCGAGCGTCCCTAGTAGGTCTTGACGTATCTCATTTTTGTGCAGTTTGCTCTGTCCATAGGCCCTGTGCATATGTAACTATTGGTGGCACATAAGATGGAAAAGAAGAAAGATGAAAAACTTACCAGTCAGAGGACCGCAGGGCTAAAAGTGGCCTTGGTAGTCTTCTCAGGCAAACCAGTTATTTGAAAAATGAAAAAAAAAACAAAAAACAAAAAAAAAACAAAAAAAACTGAGGGCCAGAGAGACAGGGAGCTTGCAAAAACGGAAAAAGATTATGGACATGGAAACCACCTCCATCTCTGAGTCTCAGGCTTCACATAAGTAAATGCGAGACAAGAATACCAACTTTTCCCTATTTTAAAGGTCAAGTAAGGTCATAAATGTCAGTGTTCTCTATCAGCTATCAATTTTATAAAAACACAGCATCTTACCAGGATGCCTGCCCCTAAGCCACAGAATGTTCAAACCATTTTCTTAACAGCTCCATTAAGGCCTGCACATTCTAAACCAGACCTCTTCAAAGTGTCATCTTGAAAGCATTGCTGTTTTTGTTCAAAATATTTAGAACTCCTCTGCGTGGATTTCAGAATTCTCTTCAAGGTTGAAGACATGCTATTTCAAATATCCAATGGTACAAATCCTTGCTTTCTGGAGGCTGAACTGACCCCAGGAAGCCTTCAAGCCACTGAGAACATAGCAAATGAGGGAGCTGCACAAGATCACAGACAGACTAATTTTCTCATGCAGCTCCATTAACTAGTTCCGAAAAATCCCTTCGAAACGGAAATTTCCAATCTGTTGGCCCAACAGCCATTGCTAGAATAAATGCACAGTCTCATAAAAGGGCCTCACTGAAAAGAATATTCCATTTGATACACTGATAAGTAAATTTTTTGATTCACAAAAGAAGACAAGAGGAGAAAGAAAAAAATGGAAGGACGAGAAAGAAAAAGAAACCTGTACTGTCCTCAATGTGGGAGAAGGGGCAGGGCAGGGCGATGGAGTCATTGTCATCTCTCAACATAGGGCAGTGTTGCTTTTTCTCCACAAATTTATGGGTCAGATTCCAGAGGACTGGGGTTTATTTTGGTTTTTCTGTACCTGTGTGTGTGTGTGTGTGTGTGTGTTTGTTTAAGTAAACCAGAATGATTCTACTTTGTTTTAGCATTATCTCAGTTCTAAGGGACCGTGTTGGCAAGGCCAAGAAACAACAGACCCAAGAATACCAGCTGAGTCTTTAAACATTTTTGTAATGTATAGAGCCTAAGTCAAACATCAATTCAAACCTTGGGCTTTTTTAAGTTTATTTATTTATTTTTGAGAGAGACAGTGAGTGTAAGTCGGGGAGGGGCAGAGAGAGAGGGACAGAAGATTTGAAGTGGGCTCCCTGCTGACAGCAGAGAGCTTGACATGGGGCTCAAACACATGAACTGTGCGACCATGACCTGAACCAAAGTCAGACGCTTAACCAACTGAGCCACCGAGGAGCTCCAAACCTTGGGCTCTTAAAACTACTTCCGGCATATTGTCATCTTCAAATGGAATGACCACAAAATCATATCACTTTGCCAAATTCAGAAGTGACATAACATGCTTCCACTCCAAACTGCCCTATAATTAATCCCAAGGCCTGTTCCTCAGCAAAAACAGGAATCTAATTATTAATAGGGGTATTATTTGAGTGAGCCCTAGAGGCATAAAACATGGAAATTTGATATTTCCAGTCATGATAAAGGCACTGTCACTGCCAATAAAATGAAAAACATCTGAGAGGAGGTGCTTGAGGAGGACCAAGAAAGCATAAACTTGGCTATTAAAGAGATTAGGGTGAGGGAATAGCCAAAGCTATGCACGTGCATAGGTGCAGACATTGGCCTAGGTAAAGACCGGTATCAGGCAGTAGGAAGGGTAATGCGTCTAGGTCGTCATCCATTCTCTCGAGTAGCCTACCTCAGTTCTAAGAATCTATATTTTGATTATCCTAATGTCTTAGTCCCACATTCCCCAAGTAAAGCTAGCAGTTTCCCTGGCCACTGGCAGAAGCCCAGAGACATGCAGACACATTCTCTTTCACATACAGCTCCTTCTCCCTTTGGGTCTTTACTGATCTTTTAAACTCGAAGGAAGAGAGGCCCTGAACGAAGTCCGTCTGGCAAAGGCTGCTGGAACCAGACCAGCCAACACTGGAGAGCTCCAGGCACCCATCGCTGACACGTGTGTGACACCTTCGGTGATACCTCCGCAGTTGACACAGGTAAGGTTTGGCAAGGGTGGCCGTTTTAGAGCCACTGGAGACAACCAGACTCACTAACACTCAATTAAATATTTCTTAGATTATGTCAAAGGAGTATTTGAGTGGGACACTGAAGAAAAACCCAGATGTCATAGGAAGTGCCTGGTGTTAATGGTTTATTCCACCTGAAGGAGGCCAAACTTCAGTAAATGCAATCAGCATACCCCATTGGGGCTCTCTGCTCACAGAGAAGGCAGATGTCTGGTAGCCCTGGCCCTGCCTTTCCCACTCACTGCCCCGCAGTACTTCTGCAAGAAGATGAAGGCCAAGTTCACCAGGGACAGACCTGCCCCCAAAAGCATGTGGCTGGGGAAATGGGTAAGGGGTGAGGGCCACATGCACACCTGTACCCAATGCTGACCCAGTTCTCCTTCCCACATAAGGGATGATATGTAAGTGAGAGGCCAAGCGTCTTTGGTAAAATGTCTTAGTTATTCCTTCTTAAATGTTTTACTTATTTTTTGAGAGAGAGAGAGAAGCAGAGAGAGAGGGGGACAGAGGATCTGAAGCAGGCTCTGCACTGTCAGCCAAGAGCCTGAGATGGGGCTCGAACTCACAAGCCAGGAGATCATGACCTGAGCTGAAGTCAGACATTCAACCTACTGAGCCAACCAGGCGCTCCTAGCTATTCCTTCTTTAGAAGTCTCATCGATTTATGTAGCTTGTAGACTCAGTTTAGGGAAATAGCCAATGTGAAGAGTGTCACAATGACTCTAGCATCACCCCTGTCAGAATATCCTAAACCACGTCTTTTACCCTACTTTTAGGCCTCATCCTCGCAATGCTCGTAGGTCACAGCAGAGGGGACTTTGTGGAAATTAAAGAATAGGTTTCTAAGCAGAACATACTCTCCCAGCTCCTTTAATTGAGCACTGAATTCTCATCCTCACTGCGAACAGATTTGCAAAGTCTACAGTCTGTCTGTAGTATCAATCCACATCAGTATCTATCCATAGGTATCTTTTCTGCCTTGTGGAACTGACAGGCCAAGCATCTGCTTCCCTACTTTCTCACTGGCTGTTGTGTGGTAGAAACCAAGAAATATTCTTCTTCAAAGTCCTGTCACAGAAAATTGAGCCTTTAAAAAAATTTTTTTTAGTATTTATTTTTGCAAGAGAGAGAGAGACAGAGCATGAACAGGGGGGGAGGAGATAGAGAGGGAGATACAGAATCCGAAGCAGGTTCTAGGCTCCAAGCTATCAGTACAGAGCCAGATGCAGAACTTGAACTCATGAACTGCGAGAACATGACCTCGGCCGAAGTTGGATGCTTAACCGACTGAGCCACCCAGGTGCCCCGAAACTTTTTAAAAAAGTACTTTCAGGGGCACCTGGGTGGCTCAGTCAGTTAAGCGCCTGACTCTTGATTATGGCTCAGGTCATGTTCTCACGGTTGGTGAGATCGAGTGAGCCAGGGACTGGGCTCTGCGCTGACAGCATGGAACCAGAGCCTGCTTGGGATTCTTATCCTCCCTCCCTCTCACTGTCTCTGCCCCTCTCTCCACTGGCGCTGTCTCTCACTCTCAAAAGAAATAAATAAATTTAAAAAAAAAAAGATAAAAAGTACTTTCAGCCATGTAATTAGGAGAGTTCCCACTTTGATGAGATCACAGTTTCTTGTTGATTTCTCCATGATGGTTACTTTAAAAAAAGTTTTTTTAAACAAAAGTCAAGTCCATTTGTTTGGCCCTTCAAAAATTGTGTGTGTGTGTGTGTGTGTGTGTGTGTGTGTGTGTTAGGACTAAGATTTAGAGCCTGAGGATGTTATGGAATTTATCTGCCAAAAGAGACCTATCTCCAATTATATAAACTTTTTCTCCAATGGCCCATCCGGTTTCCATTTTTCCTGTCTAAAGAGAACTGCTGGAACAACTTCTAGAACCTCTAGGAGGACCCCCAAATAATTCTCAAGTCATCTTAGCTCAGTTTTGCTCCTGCTCTTCTTATTTGTATGACCGGGAAGGAAAGGAAATAAAGGCTTTTCCAGTAATTTCAGGATCTCACAAGTACTGCTCTCTTCTCTCCTTAATCCACATAAGGATTATTATTTTTTTTTTGTAGTGAATACATATTAGAGTATTTAAACGAAAACGCAGAGTTTGTTTCTTACGGTTTTGTTTTGTTTTTTTAACTGTTACGGGCATTTTATGGTTGCAAGCAGGTTTGGGTGTTGCTTGAGCATCTTTATCTGTGCTAAAGCACTGTACTAAAAATATCTTTTCTGTTTAGACCTACTTCAGGTTTTCCAGTATTTCTGTTCTTCGTTAACTCAGGTGTTTATATGTGGAATTTTCTGTTCTTTTGGCATGCGCAAAAGGAAGGTCTTGAAGAATTTGGATTTTTTGTCTCGTCTTGTACGTCTGTGTCTAATTAAGGGGCATGTTCCCACATTTAAAACAGCACATGATTGCACAACCAGGCAAAGGCAGACCCAAGCATGGACATTGGACCCCAAGCCCTACCTCGTGATTCTAAACACTTCTCAGACAGGGTCTTTTCATACCATCTGGCATCATTAGGTCACTGCAAATGTTTGTTGCCAGCAACTGGGCAACAAATAAAACCTGCGTAAAACAGACACTCAAATGCCAAGTAAGTTTCAAATTTGGGTCACTATTAAGGGAACCAACTTAAAACAAAGGAAACCCTTGTACAACAGAAAAAGTATACATATTCAATGTCCCTGTGATGCAAAAAGAAATTGAGGGGGTATTTTCTGAAATTTGGCCTCTCCTTAGAGATGAAAACTAGCACGGAAATGTTCACATTTCCAGCATGTGAAATAACACAAGATTTTCCTAAAAATAGTTGGTAATTTTAACCATCGGAAATTGTAATTCTAACTTTATCTATACAGTGAGTAGACTTTCCAAAATGTTTTCAAATATATACAGAGAACACCCCCCCCCCCACATCTACTTCAGGCAGCACAGAGAGATAACTGCCAAAATTATGACTTGTTAACTGCTTCAGATTCAATTTACATTCAAGAAATCCATCCTCTTAGCCACACCATGCATTCTATTAATTTCTACTCTTTTAATACTTGAATATGAATTTAGCAATGCCTGTATCCAGCTCGATTCACACAGAAATCAATACTCTATGTGATCTAAAGAAGAAATTATTTTTAGGACTTCAAAGATGGAACATCACTTTCTCCAACAGTAAAACGATAGGCCTGATTCCTCCCCCAGCTCTACCCTCCCCCCCATATCTTGCCACACTCTGTCAAGTGTGTGACATTATAAATTCCCAATCCCATTATTCCTGCTCTTTTCTCTTCATAATACAAGCCAAAGAAATGTCCCCTGTTCTCACGAATTTATCACCACTAGAGCTATTTGCTGCTCAATGAATCTTCTCCACTCATCTGCTCTCGCTCCATCTCTGAAACAGCATTAGACTTCCTGACTGATACTCAAGAACGCACCACTCTTGATGTCAGTCAAGGATGGGGCTGCTTAAAACAAAGATGTAGCTACTCATCTTCATCTTACAACCCTCCCCCAGGGTTAATCATCATTGTGAGCATTTATCTGATTTCTGAAGCAAGGAAGTTCAGAATGGTCCAACTTATCACATCCTTTTTTTTTTTTTTTAAATCCCCCACAACAGCCAATAATCAAATCCTGATGCTTGATTCTTTACAAAGGCTCAGGAATTCATCTTTATTTTCAAGTTAACTTCTTAGATTGGACCCTGGTCAATTCACAAATGGACCGAAGCCAACGTCTCTTCCATGGCCTCCTCATGTCTACCATCCCCACATCCACCCACCCCGTTCTTTCCTAAGTTGAAACTTTTAAAATTACTCTCTAAAAATTCATAAAATGTATCAAAGTTACAGCTTTTGAGTTCAACTTAAAATTTGATTATTCTAAGTCTAGAAAGTTATCATTTTTGTTTCTTTTCCTCAAGAAACTTTCACATATTCTGAGACAATCACTTGAATGCCTACCTCTCAGGGTCAACAACTATTACAATTTTGTCTTATTTGTGTATGAAATGCATTTGAAAATAAACCATAACCATCATGGCGTTTTACCCCTAAAACTTTTAACATTCATCTCTCAAGAATAAGGAATGGTCCTACCTAACCCCCACATCATTATCCTACCTAAATAATAGTAATTCCAGAATATCATCTAATATCCAGCCCTATTTAGATTTCTCCAATATCCTTTGGAGCCAGGTGTTTTGTGTGTGTGTGTGTGTGTGTGTGTGTGTGTGTGTGTGTGTGTGCGCGCGCGTGTGTGTGTGTATTTCTAAGAGTTGATTAAGGTTCATATGTTACATTTGTCATTGGGTCTCATTTGTCTCTTTCTAGAAAAGTCACTCTGCTTTTCTTGTTTTCCCTCATGAGAAGATTTTTTTCTTTAAAGAAGCCAGGTTATAATATCCTACATTATGAATCTGTCTGCTGGAGGAGATATGTGTGTGATGTTTTTAGTTTGTTTCCCCTTTGCCTATGAGCTAGATAGGTTAGGTGTAAAGGCTTTATTAGATTCAGGTTAAATATTTTTGCAAGAATACTTCAAGGATGATGTGGAAACTCCATACTGTGTCACATCAGGAGGCACATAATGTCGGTTGTCCCACTTGAAACAATTCTGAATTTGACTGCATGGTGAAGGGAGGCTTCATGAAAGTGTTACCTTGATACTAAGTCATTTATATCACACTATGCCTCAGGTGTAAGGGGCTTGTTACCTGTACAAATGCATGCCAGGAATCCCAAGCTATTTCACTTCTCTGGTCTTTCCTAACACTCCCTTCTCCATTTCTTGCCATGTTCTCTTTCCTTTAATTCTTCTCCCCCACTTCTGTGGGAGCTTGCCTTCCTAACCAATCATGCATTTTCCTCTACCACTGAAGCAATTCCTGACATTCCACTATACAAAGATGCCCTGAATTTAAATACATGATCATAGCTCATGTTCAACTTTCAACCCCAAGTTTACTAACTATTAGAATGTGCCATAGACACAAAGGCAGTTTCTGCCAAATTTGTTTCGTATGTGACCTCTCATGGTAACACATAAACACAGTTACTGATAACTCTAAGGCATTCGAAGTCTCAAGAGCCAAAATCTGCAGCTAATAAGAGTGTTCCCACTAAGCAACGCAATGCACATCGAAGGAGCATTTACACAGTTGTTTCTGCAATTCATTCAAAAATCTACCTACACCACCTCGTGGAGCTTTGTTTGCAAACTAACTATAGCTAGAAAGCACACATATTTTCCAGCACCTCTGTAGGGACACGTCTTATATACTATTGACTATTTGCCAGAAATGTATTTTTTTAATGTCTCGATCATCCTAATTACACAAATTACTGGACAATCATAGGCACGCAGCAACATTTCTCAGTAACAGTAAGAGTGTTTTCTTGAAAACAGGTCTTATTTTGAAGCTGGGTATTAGTGACTACACATGCAAAATAAATTAAGAACTGAGATCATTGTCTGGATCATTCTGACCAGAAGTCAGAAGAGTATCCAGATAAGGCAAAAGTATTCCATGGAGTTTGAATTATTTGGGGAACTCTACCAATTATCCAGCTCGCTTTGACCGTACTGTCCAGCTTACGCTTGAAAGTAAATAGTTTGTTTTTATCCTTTCTAGTTCGCAATCCTCAGCCTACTATTATACAAAACTGGTAAGTTTGTTAATACCTCATTTTCTTGCTTTTTAGGCTCTGTGTCCAACTTGGAAATTAGGGAGAAAGATACTGGGCACAGAGTTTTAAAAGGACCTGCCTTTTCCTTTCTCATGACCAATCTAAGCTGGAATGGCTAAACAATGCAAATGGCACCAATATCACCCTCTCTCTCCAAGGCTACTCTGGGGCAACATTGTGAAGTATGAAGTTTATCTTCAGCCCCACTATCCCTACCAAAACCTGACCTTAGCACAAAATCCAGTCTTTACTTCTAAGCTACATTTAAATTGATGATGTTCCTTCTCCAAGAAGCATTTGCTTAAACCTGGTCTTCAACTGAGGAATGAAAAGGTTCCCTTCAGTGAGCATTTCAGGTATCTGTAGGCAGACAACAAAGGTGGCGTTTGGGGGATCAAGCCTTCCTTGCTTTACTAAAATTACAGGACATAAGCAATCATCTACTCTATTTTTAAGTTTGACTATCTGGATAGATAAGTACCTTCTGAGCTAATATTTGCAGAGTTCTACAACATTTGCAAAGCAGACACATTACATGTCTCATCTTGACAAACCCCCATATTCTTATCTCTACCTTACAGATAAGGAAGCTGGTCTCCTAGCACCTACTGCTGGGGCCATAGCTCTAGGCAAGACCTTTAACTCTATTCACATGGGTTCTCTTTTCTAGCTGGGTCTATAAACCAATTTTGTTTTACTGCCCCAGAAGAAAGATTACAACCCTACCATACACTTGTCTAGTACCTAAAAAGCATTTTCTAGGTTTCTAAAGCAGTAACAACTGACTCTATTACCTACAAATACTTCACACACACACTAATTTTCTAATAATCAGGTAACAACAGAGGAATAATAATACATTTATCTCACCGACTCTTCTCATGGGGGATCCAAACCATATGAAATGACAAGAGCAGAACCACAGGAAAAAGCCACAACATTATCATATGATCCGAAAGCAAGTAGCACAACATGGTTGGGGTAGAGGAACCAATATATTTATATTGTCTTTGCTATGTATATTCAACAGTGAGTTTTAAAGAAAACTCAGCCTTTCTCTCACTTTATGATATAAATATAGGCCTAAAGTGACGTGCAAATTCAATATTAAAATGCACGTCAAACAATTCCTGCATTGCCATGGTAGTTACGAATTTTTATTAGCAGAAAGAAGATGCCAAGGTATCACTGCACAAAGGGGTCAAAATTCCTCTGTACCTACAACCTACAAACTGTTGCAAAAAGGCATAAATGTTTTCAAACATCTTTGCAGAATAATACATCTCACATACCATATCTCATGCCTGACTTATTTTATTCACAGATCACCTTAAGTGAAAAAATATATAAACAGGCAATCATGGACTTCTGGAAGCATTTCTGGAAGATCACTACTTAATATTATAGACTGAGTTCAGCAAACTTTTTCTGTCAAGAGCTTTACAGGCCTTATTTCAGGATTTGGGGACCCCATGATCTCACCAACGCTATGTAACTGTTGCCAACAGCATGGAAGGACAGACAGTATGTAAATGAATGGATGTGGCTATGTCCCAATAAACCTGTATTTACAAAAAATGGGCCCAGGAGTCAGTTTGTCAACCCCATCTATTGAAAACCATTTTGCCAAGTCTGGCTTTCCTATTAAAATGCCATATCTACAATGCATTACCCAAATGGGAGGGGCAATGTTGCTTACCTGTGACCCAATGGTTTCCTGGAAGCACCGGCCAAGCTGCGTCTTAGCAGCCACAGGGTAGACGTGGGGAATGACCTGCTGGTGAGAGTACGTGGAATGTACGGTCTGGGTCTTCTGGACGGGAAGCCCTTGGTAAGAGATTTGGGATTGGCCCGCTTGAGCTTCTTTTGTCTTCTGGCCTGTTGGGCCATCAATTCTTGAAACCTGATGTATCTGAACTGAAGCCTCCGGAGGGTGTTTCACATGGATATTGACTATGTTGGGAGGAAATTTCACTAAAAGAGATTAGGAGAAAATTTTAGTCATGAATAATTAACAAGTGAGTTAGCATGAGAGCAAGTACAGACACCCACATAAACTTTATAGTACACCTAGTGTGTATGTATTTTTGCTGCACAGCCATCAATTCTGGAGAATAAAAGGGTACACTCAAAACACAAATTAAACCTGGATTTGTGTCTTTTAAAGAGTAAAATTGGACGTATAAAGAGACATTAAAACCTTTCACAGTAACACATTCATGAGACAAGAATATTCTGGGGGCGGGGCGCTGCGTGGCTCAGTCGGTTAGGCATCTAACTCTTGATCTCGGCTCAGGTCATGATCTCGATGTTCATGGGTTTGAGCCCTACATCGGGCTCTGCGCTGATGGTGCAGAGCCTAGTGGGATTCTGTCTCTCCTCTCTGCCCCTCCCCTGCTGGTGCACGCACACGCATGCGCGCTCTCTCGCTCCATCTCAAAATAAATAAACTTCATGCTGCCTGTGGTCACAGGTGGGTACACTTTATCAAAGGACAGTAGTAAAGGCTCAAGAGTTTACTTTTGCATTTCTCAATGTTTCTATTGCCAAACTTGTAAGATTTACCTTTCTATGTCAAAAGAGGAAATACAGTTCCACAAGGCATAATTCCCTTATCCTGAATGTCATGGCATGTCCATACCTGTGGGACTCCTGAACTATGGAAACTACTTACACGTGATATTTTATATCTGTATTTACTTTCTGCAACTTCCAAATAAAATTTCACCTTCTGATGCTAACTAACATTCAAGTTTTAAAGACTAAAGGCCTTAACACTTCTCTGACCCCTTTTCAAAAATTGTTCATGTGTAAGAGATGCCAGGTTTGAAAGAATGAGTTAGTCATAGAATTTCTAAGCTCCAAGTGACCTACTTTACCTTCCTCTACAGATGAATAAAGTGAAGCCTAGTGAGGTTAACTGATTGTTTATAACTAAAACCAAGCGCTCTTCAACTACAAAATAAACTCGATACTCACCAGCAGGTACTAGGCAATCCACTAGCTCATTAGTCCTATATGAGTCTGAACACTGCCTTGCTCATCTTTCTATTTCCTAGGCCCTGCCAGAAACATGAATGTAACAGCTCTTGGTGCTAAGAGCCAGCATAAAAGGATGGGCTCCTTTTTACTTTATTTCCTAGATACTAAATCTCTATGGCCTAGAAAGTACTGCAGCCACATACCTGAGCCCATATTCTTTCCCTGCCACCATTTCCCAGGCCACAGATCACATACTTCTTTCTGTTTCAATACCAGTCCCGCCATCTGCAGATACGTGCTTCCACATGAGTTAGGCAGGTTAACAGACATCTGATGAATGGGCAAAAAGAAAATAAATAACCTTACCTTTGACTCCTTGTTGGCTAGTCATGGTCAGAGGCAAGGTATGTGTAGAGTGGACGACGTGCGTTCCCAATGCCTTGCCTGACTGCTGAGAATGCTGGTAAAGTTTAGGCACACTGGCACCATGGACCGGGATCTGACAAAGCTTCCCTGTGAAATTTGGAGGGCACTGGCATTTGTCTCTTGAACTGCACTGGCCACCATTCATACATGGAAGATGGCAAATTACTACAAGGGAAAAGAGAAAATGGGGAGAGATGGGTAGTTTCTGAAATGCTAAGTAACAACCAATCAACAGAATCCCCAAAACCCACAGCCCATGATAATCATCATATTCCTGATGACTTTAGTAACAGTCAACAAAGAAGTCACTACACTATGAAAACAATGGACTATTACTATCTTTTTCTTCCCACCTAAAGTCATTTAACTCTCCAATTGCTTGTGGTTGTTCTCCCTGACAAGGGGAAGAATTCAAAGTAGCCACTCAGGATTTTTATCTATCACAGTGTCTTTTTCAGTATCTGTTGCATCCTATAATTACCTTGATTTTGTAGTGTATTACTTGTTTGTTAACTGTCTCCATAGACTATAAAGTCCTTGGGAAAAAGTGATCTGTCTAGCTTAGTGATTTTTATATCCTCAGCACCTAGAGTAATTCCTGGCACACAGCAGACATTATTTCCTCAAAGAATAAACAAAGAAACAAATGAGTGTTAAAAGCATCTCTTGATACGGGTATTCTCTTCGTAAGACATGGAACTAAGTGCTACCCAGAATCAGGGAGGAGAAGAGCCTGAATCCTGCTTTATAGGAATATGCAATCTCCTTGGGATAGACCACAGTGAAACTGAGAAGTACCAGAGTGATTAGTAGTATGGGCTTTAACTGATTAAGAATAAAGAAAGATAAAAGGACACGTGGGGTAAAGAATTTTAAGAAGAGTTTTAAATTCTGGCGAAATTCAGCTTTTAGTCAACCTCCTAATTAACTAAAATTCTTCCTATCAGCCTCTTAACATAATCAGACTCCTACCAACTTGAACAGTAAAAGTGCCTCAACTCCATTTCCCTCCAGCTTCTACTCTCTTTTAAGTCTTCTCCTCTTTTAAGACCAACCTTTCAAATGAACTGCCTTGACACACTACCATCTAGCTTGGACCAGGCTGTGCTTCCCTCTCCCTACCTCTCTTCTACATGACACTACTCTTACCAAGATCACTCACGGGCTCTATGTTGCTAAACCCAATAGATGGATTTCATTTTTCCCTTGGTTTCCATCACATCTCACTCATCTATTCGTGCTCCTTCCTCTCAGACCATTGCAGAAATATTCTTTGTAGACTCCATTTCTATGCCTTTTAAGTACTCGTATGCTTTAAGGCTTATTCTTAACCTCTTGTCCTTACTAATTCTACACACGCTGTTTCTATGATTTTACTGTGTTAGATGGTGATGTCATCCAAATTGGTATTTCCTAACCAAAGCTTTCTGCTGAGTTCCAAACCGTCTACTACAATGTATCTTCGTGTAGATATTCCACACGTGACTCAAACTGGAAAGGTCCAAAATCGAACTCCTCACCTTCCCCCAATACTTCCATTCACCAAGTGGTCCTTAACAGAAACCAGACTGCTGCTCCCCCATTTCACCCATCCAAACGTCCAGGCCTAGAACTCCTCCCTTGTCAACATTCATCAAGTACGTCCATTTCTCTCTCATCACAGGACCTCTGTTCCTTGTGAAGCTTTATCACTTATAAATCTCACCTCATTCTCTTTTACTCCACTACACTGACTTTCCTTCATTTCTTCAGTTTGCAGAGAACCTCTTGGGCTTTATCCACCCTGTGTCCTTGGCTTGAACCCTCTTTCCCTTCTGTCCCCCTCAGCTACCTAACTCCTACTTATCTTTTAGACTCTGTTTAACCCTCACCTCTTCTAGAAGCATTTCCAATTGTCCTTCATCTGGGTTTGGTACCCCTCCTCTGGACCTCCATGGGTTCTCATTGGCTACTCATCACAAGTAAGCTCACTGAGCTTACTACTGCATGAGTTAGTTGTCTGACTACCTTTCTGTATGCCTCATTCAACTAGAGTTCTGCGATCACGGGTTTCCTCTTGGTATGTTTTACTTCCAGCATGTAGTTCAGCTTTTAGAAGAAAGCTGGAGAGGCACCTGGGAGGCTCAGTCAATTAAACATCCAACTCTTGATTTCGGCTCAGGTCATGATCTGACGGTTCATGAGACTGTAACCATGTCCACCTCTGTGCTGAGAGTGTAGAGCCTGCTTGCGATTCTCTCTCTCCCTCTCTCTCTGCCCCTCCCCTGCTCTCTAAATAAATAAACAAACATTAAAAAAAGAAGAAGAAAGCTGGAGATCAATAAAATACTGGATGAAGCAATGAAACAATTCATGCCTACCACTTTGGCAAATACCATTCTAGGTACCACAGAAGATTCAGTCCCTGCCCTTCAAGAACAAAAAAAAAAACCGAGGAGCTAATACATGGTAACTATCATTACAGATCAGCATATAAGTGACAATCGGAAAATATAAAACGTAAATCCTGTGGAATATCAGAGAAGAGAAAACTCATTTCTGGGAAAGTCACAATAGACTTTACAGGGATAAGTCTTTGGGACTTTGGGATAAGTCTTTGAAACTGGGCAAGATTCATAAACACAGAAGAGCCTTTTGGGAAAATAATGTGTGTAAAGAAGGAGGCAGGCATATTTGGGAGATAATGAGTATGGCTGTCTTGTTAAAACCTTGGGTTCCTGAGGCAAGGGGTCAAGTGATAAAATGGGTTGAGTCAAGTCAGACAATGCAAGCTCTTAAAGTCCTCCTGGTAAGAAATGTGGGTTTTATTCTACAATCAGTAAGGGAGCTCGGAAGCTTCAAGGAGAGAATTCAGGAAGACTCAAAGACTGTTCCAGGAAGACTCCTCTTGTGATGGCATGTGAGAGTAGTTGGAATAGTGAGTGAAGGTGGGGAATTCAGTTAGGGCACTACTTGAAATACAAGTTGACAAACACCCAGATTAGGATCACAGCAATGAGACCAGAGTCATACACAAATACAATGATAGAAGGAGAAATCAGTACAGCATGGAGATGGGACACAGGAAGTGACAAACGGGCTGCAGAAGAGAGGAGACGACGGAGGAGGAAGGAAAGAGTCAGGAAAATGACCAACGTAGCTGCCTAGAAACTGTGTCCGGGGCCTGCCCATGCTGGATGGAATGTGACATATGCTTTCTCCAGTGCCTGAGGTGCTAGGGAAGAGAAGTCAAAGCTGACTCCATGTTGAGTCAAACACTTGATTAGTCCTAGTTCACTTCCGATTTCAATTTCTAGAACACTTGGCTACAGTGGGTGTGCTCAACATGTAATGGGCAAGGAGAGCCAGGCCAAGATTTAAATATACTACAAACAATTGACCAGAATAAGGCACTCTTCACTTTGCATAGTTCCAGTACTCTTGGATCTCAGTGGCCACAGTTTAGTTACGTAACACCAGTCTCCCCAATGACACAGTTCCAGCTTTAATTGTCACAGTATATTAATGCTGAATTACATAAAGCACAAACTACTGCTAGCTTTTTCCTGCGTGAATGACACTCGTGGAGCATGAGCTCTCATCAGTCGTGCTTCTTCCAAGTCTGTCGGCAACTGGTCCCGGCACATATATTGTTCAATTCGTGCACAGACAGCAAACAGGGAGGTGCATTGCCCCCTCATCTCAGGGTAATAAACTCATAGGACATTTTTACACAAGTGCATAATCAAAAGAGGGTATGGGGCCAACACAAAATCAAAGTGTAACGAAGAAATAAAAAGTGGTAACAGTGGAACTGAAATTGGAAAGTGGTGATGAGGGAAAAAAATGAAGATGTCCCAGAGGAAGTGACATGGAAGGAACGCTCAGTTCACAGCTGTGAAAGCACCAAAGATAACATGTTGGGAGTGGATCCAAACTCAGGAAGGACCAGGACAAGTCACTGTAGCAGAGAAAAGATACTCCACGTCGTAAGTTACACAACGAGATGAAAGCAAACTATTCAAACTACTCTTGATAAGTTCTACTCAAAGAAATAAAACACTAATTCTTAGTGTTTCTAACATTTTAAATTAGAGGGCATTAACATTAGTTGCACTTCTTTTTTTGCATTCCCCTATACATTTATAACTTACAATGAGGAAGCTTTCGTGTTTTGACAAAAAAATTTTAAAGGTCACGGAACTGGTCATTTTCCTACTGATTATTAAGGTCATTTTGCACAGTTTCAGTTATGTGGTCCCATAGTAGCATGTAAGGTAGATTCCCTAGGATCTATACTAATATAACTTCATCTCTGTCTGTAACCATCTTTTCTCTTCAAAGAAACGTTAACCAATTCACTTCTGTGAGACATTTCCCGTATCAACAGATTTTGAAATCTAATATGAATTTAATTAGTTTTGTTTAAATCTACCTTTAAAACCCTGAGGCAGGTTTCACATAAGTGTTTCAAGGATGCACCAGTCTAAGAGGATACAGCAATAATCCAGAATAGAGGTCTAGTAACCTTGTGTGTCTCTCTCTGTTCATAAAGGAAAGTTTCTGCCTGCCTTATTCTAACCAGTGAGAGGGCACTATTTATAACTATTTATGATTGAGAGGTAAACTATCTATTAGCCTGTTCCAGCATTTTCTAAAATCTAAATTACAATATCAAATTCTTTGCCTCAATTCAGTAACTACACATTCAGTGCTTTGTGGCAGGCACTCTTTTTATAGTTCAATAGTCTTTTATGTCAAAGAAAACAAATTTAAAAATCAATCTACAACTTCAGGATTTAACTATGAATCGTTTCTTTCTGTTTCCAAATTCACGCCGCTCTCAAAACAATCATCTAGTGATATACAGTCTGTGCTGCCAGTGTTCTAGAAAAATCTCAACACATGAAGAGGAAAAAGACTAAGTTATCTTTAAGGCTGACTTGAGAAGTCTGGTTGTAAGTCTAGCTATGGCACATATATTTTAGAACGTGTAACCAGGAGGTGTAACGCAGAATGCTAACAAATCCCATCTCCGTGGCGGCCTGACATTTTGCCGGCCATCACCATAATTCACGATACTGCATCACATGGCCACCTAGGACCTACTGCAAAGAACAAGAGGTATATGGGTCCTCGGCCTGTTATTCCAGAATGTGTGATTTCATGACAACCACTCAATGTATCTCACACTACTACTATACCAGGTCAAAATGAGCCAAAGGCTCCATGTTGGAAGAACAGGAAGTTGGAGGTTTTAAATTTGTCAAGTATTTGAGTGTGTTCCACCATTCCCTCTGGTCTAGAAAACAACTTGCAGTACTCAAAAAATCGGGATGACCCAACAGTCACATTTTTCGCCACAAGCTGGAAGTTCAATGGATAGATATTAACAATTTGTATACAAATATGCGCCAAATGAGTTTTCTCAAGACGCATACTAAAAAAGCCATATTCTCTCTTTCCTGTTATCTCAGTTGACTATAAAAATACTTGAGCTGCTTGTCCCCAAAAGGCGCCCTAGGAATGTACTTGACTTTCCTGCAGCAACGTCCAGGCCCCTCCACCCACCCCCTTGATTCTTGTGCCAGCAGACAGACCGTTTCAAGTTATTGCTGCTAAGGCGGGACAGGGAAAACAAACCTCTATCTGAAGAAAAACCTACATCTGTCATTTCACAGAACAGACACACACATGACTTTGATTTGAAGAACTACTTAAAGTTTCCCACTTGTCTCTGATTAGAAGAATAATGTTCCCTTAAAGGGTTTCAGCATTTTTCTTGATATCCC
The DNA here is from genome assembly GCF_018350155.1 of Leopardus geoffroyi. Classification (NCBI taxonomy): domain Eukaryota; kingdom Metazoa; phylum Chordata; class Mammalia; order Carnivora; family Felidae; genus Leopardus; species Leopardus geoffroyi. The sequence goes on from NC_059336.1 coordinate 113,480,034, forward strand.
TTGGAGTACTTAAAACACACACACACACACACACACACACACACACACACACACACACACACACACAATATTTTTAGAAAGTAAAAGTTATCACTTTATTTCTTCCCCCAAACATGCCTACACTGCCAGAAAGTGGGTGAACAGTGTAGTTGTTTAAAGCTTTTGGGTAACAAACATTAGATGATAATTAGATGCTACAAACTACACTTTAAGAACCTAGTCCACTGTTTTCTTTATATATATATAAATAAACAACTTGAATGTTTGCCTTTGAATTCAGTAGGCAGCACTAGAAAACAAAATGAAAACAAACAAAACAAAACCTGGAGCTGAAAGCGAAGATGCTGGTCACATCCTTCTGACGCCAGAAAGATGGCGAACTGAGGGGGCCCAGCCCAACACAGGAGCCAAGGGAGAAAGCACAGAGATTAGTGGGCATTTACTAAAATCTAAGTGTGGGTTTTACAGAACGTAGAGACTTACAATTATTGTGTTCTAAAATTGCCTACAGCCAGTTCTTGGTTATCTGTCCACTAACTTCTACTGACTCCCAGACTCCACCAAGAATACATGTGAGATCCAGTGGCCAGAACAACCTGTCCAAGGAGGTGGCCTTTAAGCCTAAGAGGAGAAGAACCCAGTGATGTAACAAGCTGGCAGAAGAGTGTTTGCAAAAAGAAGAAATAACAGGAGCCAAGATCCTGAGGGCTTAGAAAGGCCTAGAACCCAAAAGGAGACTGATGCGGCACAAGTGTGGAAGGCCAGGACAAAGTGAGAATATCTGGGGTGGAAGGACCAATACAGGTCAACTTCCGGTCTCTTCTCACAAGGATATAGGGGAACCAATAAAAGTAGATACAGTGAAACAGAAAAAGTATAAATAAAAACTTACAGCTCAGGGCCAGGGCGGATAGCAATTACAGGAGTCTGAACCAGGCAAAAAGAAAGAGGAAGGGTTAAGTAACAAAAAGTAGGATCTTCTATTGTATACACATGAAATGTGCACTGTAAATGTGCATTGAGTTCCTGGATCTCACTTTACACTTTTCAGTAACTATTTAGCTAGATTGAAGTTAAATTCCAGAAGGTTTAATTTAAAACTCATTAAATATAGAATCATTCCATTAGTAAGAGGATTTTTTTTAACATGTGAGAGAAGAGATCCGTGCTCTTGGTAATACGTGCAAACGGGAACAACAGAGTCCAAGGAAACCTTAGGCAAAAGGGCAAAGCTCTTGTTAAAAACGCGCCCACACGCAGTCGGTTAAGCGTCCGACTTCAGCCAGGTCACGATCTCGCGGTCCGTGAGTTCGAGCCCCGCGTCGGGCTCTGGGCTGATGGCTCAGAGCCTGGAGCCTGTTTCCGATTCTGTGTCTCCCTCTCTCTCTGCCCCTCCCCCGTTCATGCTCTGTCTCTCTCTGTCCCAAAAATAAATAAACGTTGAAAAAAAAAAATTTAAAAAAAAAAAAAAAAAAAAAACGCGCCCACCACACTCTCCCCACCAGAGGGAATCTCTTTGTTTCACCTGCTTCGGTAATTAGGAAGACCATATGCATCCCATCCCCACTTATCAAATACTGGCTTGTGTTACCGGGCTCCAGTTAAAGGCAATGCAGATCTCAACAAATGCAAAATATCAACCTTTAAACAAACAAGAATTCCAAGAATGTCATTAGTTTTTAATGCTGTGTGCATTAGCAAATGCTTCAGTACCCTGTTCTGTTTATAATCCAGGAGATTCGAAGCCGTGCCATACACATGCACTCTAGAGCTTCCAATTTGGGATGAAGCCATTCATCATCTCAGCTTTGTTTATGGCTTTCTGTCCCTTTATCATCAACCTCACCAAAGCAGCGAGCTATCAAATGTGATCTGCTCTAATACTCTGCATAACCTAAAGAGCTCCACTTACCGAGGATATCACAAAATTCTATTTCATACCCTTCACACACAGAAGCTGTCAGTGTAGCTATCTCCTAAAAATTCCCAAACACCAGGGCTCTTTAATCTTTGGGGGGGGGCGGGGGGGGGGGGAACACAGCAGCATTTGCAGACTGCAAAGTAAACACAAGAATCCTAGACACCTTGGGGTGGGTGGGTATCCTATAGAAACAATCTTTGAAAACTGAAGCAGATTTTTTCATTTTGTGGGTTACGGTGTCCCCATCTGCAAAAAGGGACAGCTCCATGATCCAATCTACAGGGGTTTTTTCCACTCCTGAAATTCTGGTTCTCAAAAGTCTAACCAAGTTAGTTAACACAGTGCCATCCAGATCTCCTCATCTCATCTCCTGTGAATGGCAGGGCTTAAATTTTAAAATGGGAAGAACGTGTATCCAGACCCTTGCAATTTGCGTAGATGTGACTGAGGTTATTCTGTTAAGTGGTGTATTTTACTGAATTATAATGCATAATCAGACACCAATTCAAATGTAAGTTTCATTCTTATTGCCAAAGCAGTTAATAAAATGCTCATGGAGTTAAGAAAAGCAGACTTCATTTGGGAGAATTATATAAACATACCCCTTTGGGGAAATGGTAATCCTGCCCCTCTAATGGACAGTGAAACAGGTTTCATAAACATGGTAACAGGCTTCATCCTCAGAGACCCTATATTCTACAACAGTACCGCTGCAAAAATCTGCATAGAACCAATGCCATCTTAATTACTGCAGCCTGGCATTGTCTTTGATATCATTGCAAAATGCTCTCCCAAGAACCAAGCAAAACCACTTAAGCCTTGTAGCAAGTACTACCGCTTAAGCTACATACAACAGCATTACAAATAAAGGTTAAAACCTTTTTCATTTATTTTATGCTAATTTGCAAGCTCTGTGGTGTCTCAAGAGACCAAATTCGTACTCTCAGTAAGTTCAGTACTACCTGCTTGTTATTTGCCTATTCCTGAACCTCAGGAAAGGACTTAAATTAAATCTGAATTTAGAATTTTAAAATATTTGCAAAGTCAAAGCCTTGACAATACATATCTGTCTTGAGGACACGAAGTTGCGTTAAAACCTCTGACATCACAGCAAATCACAGAAAGGACTTAAATTAAATCTGAATTTAGAATTTTAAAATATTTGCAAAGTCAAAGCCTTGACAATACATATCTGTCTTGAGGACACGAAGTTGCGTTAAAACCTCTGACATCACAGCAAATCCAAATTCTTGCAGCCCTTGAAAGTCTGGTTCAAATATGGCCTCCAAAAAAGGGAATGGTCCTCCAAAGAAAGGAGCATGATGCATAAGAAGAAAGAATTGTAGAGCCATTTGCCACTTCATGGGAGCACCTAACAACTTGTGTCACTTATCACTCTGCCTTGTATTAGAATCATTTTTTGTTCTTCCTTCTTGTACTTGATTTTGAAAATGGTAGGCAAGAGGCCATGGTGTTCTCATCTTTGCATCCCCTGTATCTCATCGCATGGTATTTTACAGATAAGAACTCATAAAAAAGAAAATGTACATCAATACCCTAAAAATTCCAAATGTAAAAGAACACAAAATGTATACATTTCTTTAGACACTCTCTTTTTTCTTGATACATGGTAACTTTAGCATCCCCTGTAGTTTCCATCTTGATTCCAGGAAGCACTGAGGTTTCCACAGAGGTGCTAGAAATTATCTCCCAAAAACCTAATCCAACCACTTTATCCTACAGATAGTGAGCTACAGAGACTGAGTGTCCTTAGGGCACCATGGCTGGGTAGTCACAGAAATGGCACAAGAACGCAGGTGTCCTAAATCCTGGTCCTGTGCTCTTGCCACACAGCCCTTAGGAGGGAAGACCCAAGAGATGTCCCTCAAATCTCACCACACAACACAGTCTTATCTCAAGCCCTTTTAAATTCTTCTTCCAGGGGTGCCTAGGTGGCTCAGTCGGTTAAGTGACTGACTTCTGCTCAGGGTATGATCTCATGGTTCGTGGGTTCAAGCCCCACGTTGCGTTCTCTGCTGACAGCTCAGAGCCTGGAGCCTGCTTCAGATTCTGTTTCTCCCTCTCTTTCGGCCCTTCCCCCACTTGTGCTGTGTCTCCCTCTCACAAAAATAAATAAACGTTAAAAAAAATGTTTTATAAATAAATAAATTCTTCTTCCAGAGGCTTGTTTCTCATAATTGATCATAATAGGGTTTGCTAATAAAGCCTTAACACAGATGGGAGGGTTTATCTTGTTGCAGATGAGGCAGACTCATGAACTTTTCCAGGGATCTAAATACATAGGTTGAATCACACCAGGGATCCTTGTTCTTTTAATAGATACATGGGTTTTCGGGGACATCAGAGGACAAACATCAGAGGAAGACTACGGGCAGATTCAAGAACACTGAAATGAAAAGGGAAATGAACAGGACTCGCTGCACAGCATTAGACAATTTCCATCACTGAGAAAGTTCGATTGCCCAGTGCTGCTCGATCACTTGTCCCCAGTGAGCTCAGAAGTGAAGGCCAGAAGGTCAAAAACTAATGTCTGCTCATTCAATGAGGATTTAATGTAGATCTACCAGTGGCCATGTCCTATTCCAAACGCTTGGCAAACGTAAGTCAACAACACAAATTCCCTGCCCTCCTGGCACTTAGCTTCTGTCATCTATGGTCCTTGTGAGAATGTGGGCATACGCAGAATTGCTTTAGGGCCCAGGAGCCAATCAGCAGGACAGGGTCGGAGAAAGAGCTGCTCTCCCAGTTCTGCAGGCTACTACCACCTGTCTGGCTCTTTCATGGCATGTGAAGAGGCGTCAGGCAGGGCAGAGAGCTGGGAGTTCTGGAGAAGGAGAAGGGGAAGGGTAGGGTTCTCTCCTGGGGCTCCATCTGGAGTGGACCTCGAAGGGTCCAGACAGGAAAACCTGAAGGGATGCTATGTGGTGAATGCAGCCACCTGCACTAGGTGACAAGCGGGGCACCCTCAGGGATTTTCAGATATACTCGCAGGGAGAATGGGGGCAGAGGGGATGAAGTTTCTGTGTCAGGAGGTAAGGGATTTGGGCTAGCATACTCTGGGTTTTTCACAATCACTATATTATCCATACCCATGAGCAGGCGAAACCCACAGGGACATCCAGGTGACAGGTATCATGACTATAGTTCACATTTGCAATCTTTTGCTACTACACAGCCATATTGTTCCCTGCTATATATTGCTATACAGCTTTAACATTTTTAGGAGCTACGTAATATTCTATTAAGTTGACAGATGATAAATAACATAGCCATTCCTCTGTTGGTTTAGACTGCATTTCTTTTTAACTATCACAGATAAAGCTGCAAGGAACATCATCAAGGATATCTTAGTATTTATTGTCTCATGCATTAAATTAGTATTTATTGACTTTAGTATACACAAGGTAATGCGCTAGGTGATACAGTGAACAAGAAACACATTGATGAGCCAATTATACCACTGTATTTGCTTCAGCATGACAAGGACAAAAGAGCATAGGCATTAAGAGGAAGGGACTGGAACCAGACCTCCAGGGGGTACAAATCCCAGCTTCATCATCATTAGGGGTATGATCTTGGGCAATTTATTTAACACTTCTCTGTCCCCCACGTCTTCACCTATGAAGTGGCAATAAAAACTGTACCAGCTTGGCTGGGTTCTTGGCTTGAATGAGGTCATATATTCCAAGCACTTAGAAGTGAGCACACAGTAAGCACTGAGTGAACGTGGGCCTCTGCAAATGAGCATCAACTTTATGAATAGGGTGCAATGGGAATCATACAAAAGGGGAAACTAAACTAGCATTATGAAAAGGAAGAGACATGCATATCCTTATAACTAATCAGGTTATGCACTAAACTGTGTATTATTTCATTTGCTACTTTGTTTGTAGAATCTAGTGGAGTTGGTGAATTGCTGAGTATATCAACAGATGAATCTTCCAGAAAAAACATATTATTAACATCAACAGCACCTATCATTGACATATCAAATTTTCATCTATCTTGTCAAAATTGGATTTCACTTCTAAATATTTCTACTAGTTTAATAGTTTCCAAATGCTCACTTCAGAGCTGTAACAGTTTACCTGTGATCAGATTATACTATCACAATGCTAATTTTGCGTGTCTTTGGTAAGGATTTTTGACATTTCCCCTACATATTTGTTTACTGTTTTTATTTCCTCTTGTTTGACCTGTTTATTTGTGTTTATATATTTTCTGTATCCCTTAGAGTCTTAATGATTTTAATTACTTTCATGTTTTATGGACAATAGATTTCAAGATCTTGTTTGTCCTTTGATGAAATAATCTTTATAAATACATTTCCTGTTCCTTTTAGCTTAGTATTTATTGGATACACATACTCTATTTTTTTCATGCAATTAAGTTATTAAGCTCATTTCTCTCTGTTTCTCGGTTTCATTCCTTTAAAAGCTACTATACCTCCAAGTATCTGATAAATAACCTATTTCATGCTAGCTTGTTAGATTATTTTCGTCTCTTTTTTGCTTAATTGTATAACTCATTCCATCTGGAGTTTTTACCCAGGGGATAAATATGGATTATAACTGATTTTGCTTCAAACTGCAATCTAAATATCTTAATATTTGTTATTACATGAAACTTGCTTTCCCACTTTTTAAAGATAAGCAGTTATTTTGAATAGAAGGTTTCAAAATCAGGAAAACATAATGTGGTGGGGGGAAAAAAGAAAAGAAATGTGGCAGTTTAGGGTGGAGTTGGGGCTGGGAGACCGGGGAAGAATGGGGAAGAATGCAGAATAAACAGCAGTCGAGGCACAGGACTAACACAAGAGTGGAGAAACATTCCCTGTGAAACATGAAAGAAGAAACACACTGGGTAATAAAATGAAATGGGGTCTGTAAAAATCCAGCCAGATGCCAAAAGGGATAAATTCTGGGTAGACAATGTTTGGGAACCACTACTATAAACACAAATCTACATGGGCCGTCTACGGCTTCCTTTTATCCCCACCTTCCATGGATCATTACTTTCCCATGGCTTCCACCTAACTATAGGGCCACAGAGAGGATATGCCACAGTGAGGCTTATTTCTGTAGCCTCGTCTTGTTTCTTTTAAGGAGCAGGGAACTCTTTCAGCCTTCTCCTTCTGAGTAGTAAGCAGTCATCGACAAGCCTCAAGGTCGAGATGCAGCACCAAGAGTCAAAATCACCACAATGAAGAAATTATCCATTCCAAAGACGGTTGAATTATTCTGTGAAGCTGTTGAAGGGACAGATATTTGAGAAGCTCAGTGTCAGATCTTTCTAGATCTGAACAGAAAACCCTCAGGTGAGACAAACGGCTCCCAGTGGCTGCTTTACATACTCAAGAGCCCAGATAGATTGTGGCCCTTAAGCCTCTATGTAACACAAAATTGCCAGAGAAAAACCAGTTTAGAGGCCTCTCTAGACTGGTGGGTATGCTATCCCAAACAATGGTGGTCTCAAAGTTTTTACACACAGGTCACAGGCTGTAGACATAGGTGTAGACAGAGATTACCTACACTCAGAGTCAAAATGGGCTGAACAACCACCTGACCATGACCACTGCCGTCATGATTACACAGGGAGTTGCAACTTCAGTTAGTAAGGAAACTGTTTGACCTCCTTGACTCTTAGACTCACAGGCCTTGTTTGAGGCTACTAAAGTGAGAGATAAAAGAATGGGTTTTTACAAATACTAACTTTCAATTTTATAACCTGTTAAATTGAAAAAAAAAATTTACCCAGGTTTTGTATCTTACACAGCATCCCATTTTTTTTTGTTTTGTACCTGTGTTCAGAGAAGAATGAGAGCGTCTAACAGAAACTAGAAGGTGATCTACGGACATTATTATTTACACGAATGATACAAAAAAAAGTTCTCAGGTAGTTTCTCCTAGATCATTCCTACTGAGATATAGACTCATTTGAGCTAAAAGCTGAACACATCAATAGCCTGTATATTTCAGAGATTCTGAGGATCCCCTGCAGAAGACCTCAAAATCTAATCATGGCAGAAGGGCCGTTCTGGATCTAGCTCTTGCTACCTGTCTAGTCGATTTGCACAATGTTGCTGTCATGTTCTCTGAAGTTCCATTTATAAACCCATGCTCCCTCTCACATGTCTGGTTCCATCGAGGCTCTTTCCTCTCCCCTTCCCAACTTACCATCCCAACCCTAATACCTCAACCCAAGGCTCTAACTCTACCCCATCACTGAGGCCTCCCATGATGACACGAGACAAGACTGATAGATCCCACTCCCTGCCACATGGTGACAGCAATGAATGTATGTATACAGCAGCCTGGCACAGACAGCAATGAACTGTAACTGTCCAAGGGGACAGTCTGACTTCTCCAAAAGGTCATGAGCTCCCAGAGGGAAGAAATCCTGTCATGAGGACCGTTCCTCTCTCAGCAGCCCATCCCTAGAGCTTAGCAAATTGCTAGTCTCATGGTCAGTACCTGATATTTTTTGAATGAATAAATGAGCAAATGGAAATTTTTACAAAACATTTTTTGATTGTGAAGCCAAATGAATGCCAAATTCTAGATTTTTTAATAGTTTACTTTCCAATTTCTTAACTTTGTCTTAAACTGACCATCAATATTATATTAGTCATTTGCTTTTATGGTCTTTCCAAATCATTCGATTTAATTTTCATAAAAACAACTCCCTTTTTTGCACTCATTTTGACTGGTTTATATAATATTTCATTAAATGATGTAATTTCTAGTCAGAAACAAAAGAACTGACCCTTTGTAGCCATTCAACTCAGACCTGGGAGGTAAAGTGTGTGGGGTGAACCGTCAGGTAGGAAAATTCAGCATGTCATGGGCATCGGTCAGTATATTTTTAAAAAGGAGTAAAGGGAGTTGGTTGATTTGGAAGGTTAGTTAGATGGTGGTAGTTTTAGAGAGCTTCTACCACAGACTGCTTAAAATCGCAGAGCAGAACTTTCCAGAGTCAAATGCTAAAGCTATTCAAAGCCACGTGATTCATTACTGACTGATGAGATGAGCCAAGATGTCTCCTTCCATTTAAGTTAAATAACCTGATATGTCAAGTTCAGGTTATTAAAATATGCCTATTCATTCCTCAGGGCTCCATATATACTTCCTGGATCTGGAACATTCCATTAAATCAAGACAATATGTATCAAAACTGACTTCCTGAAGATAATTCTTTCTAATCCCCAGTATTGGCCCATGGGTATGTTTCTAATTAACTCTCCTGAGATGTAGCTCAGCCTCAGACTAAGTTAACTTTTGAAACATCTTAGTGTACACACTAATACTCAGTTACCACAATAAAACAATTGGAGGTCTAGATTTTGTACAGGATAAGAATCAGAGACATGGAAGAAAAGTAAATTAAAACTACCATCATTAATCAGGACTAGAAAAATTTCCAAATCCTCCTGGCAACTTTCCTAAATAAACCAAGTATCATCAGGGAAACTACTTCGGTATACAAAGAAGAATTTCAGAAACTTTTCCCTAATATTCCTCCTGTTTCTCGTTTCCTTTTATGGCCTGTCAGACACTGAAGTTAAGGAAACTATATAAGGATGTTTTAATTCGGAATCAAAATGCACCACACAACGACTTTTACTGATAGACAATGAAATACTTCCACAAACTACAATCATTTCTCTGTAGTTCTGATAAACTAAAGCATTTACTAAAGTGATTTCAACATGAAGGTGAATAGTATATAACAGATCCAATCCAAACAGTAAGAAAAAGTCCACACGTTACTCTTAGAGGCGTACTTACTTTTAGCGTTATGCTGTTCAGGTAGAGGTTATTTCCACAACTGAACTGGTAACTTGAAAAGGCTAATGGGGAAAGAGGGCAGCATTTCACACCTTTTATACCTATGAATAGGTTAAATACCATTGGAGCGTGAAACCTATCAGATGCCAAAGATGTTATTTTCACAAACAAGCCATTTGGAACCTAACACTTTCACCTTTAAAATTCTGTTAATTCTTGGGGTGCCTGGGGTGGCTCAGTTGGTTAAGCATCCGACTCTGGATTTTGGCTCAGGTCACAATCTCACGGTTCATGAGGTCTAACCCTGTGTCAGGCTCCACACTGACAGTATGGAGCCCGCTTGGAATTCTTTCTCTCCCTCTCTCTCTCTCTCTGCCCCTCTCCAGCTCACTTGCTCTGCCCCCTCTCAAAGTAAATAAATAAACTTTAAAAAAATTCTGTTAATTCTCTACCTGGAGCTGATGTATTAAGAAACTTTACCACATTATGTAAGCATTTTCCACAGGATTCACTTTTTTTTGGTCCATTACTTTTATCAGGAAATAGATCCAGATATTATTATTATTTTCATTATTATTATTATTATTATTATTATTATTATTATTCCTGGATGTAATAAAATCACCTTCACTACAGAGATTTTTTCTGCAAGTTGAAAGTCTACTGTATCAGAAGATCTCTCTCTCTACTGGGAGCCAAGAGACATGAGTTCCAGGCCTAGGTCTGTATCACACAGCTAAATAACCTTCAGCAATTCAATCCAGCGCTCTGGAACTTGGTTCTCTAATAAGTGAAACAATAGATCTAACTGATATATGCATTTCCTTCTTGGTGCTAAACTTTTGTGGTCTTATAAGCTACAAAATGTTAAAGAATACTGCTTCTGAGCCACAAACACAGGAGTCCCTTTCTTCTCTGTCCTATAACCTGCACATTGTGACCAAGTCCTACTGCTTCTCTCTCTCCATCTTTAATAGCTCTCCTGTTTACTTTTTTCTCTACATTCCCCAAGCTCAGACTACTCTGTCTCGTGTAGACTATGGCAAAGCCGTCTTGATTTTTCTTACCTCTCTCCATACTATGTCCAGAATGTACTTTCTGACATATATACTCAGCTCACTACCCTACATGGTTTTTCTGTGGCTCTCTATCCCCTGCAAGAAAGAAAAATTGTTTTCTCAATGGAATTCAGGTAAAAACCCCAGGGGGGTAAGTGCCTCATGGGGGCTGTGGTAAAAATTAATGACTCTACTCATGGTAATAGTGCATTGAGTACCAAGTGCTGCTGTCTTATCTCCAACAAGTCCTGCTTTGAGCATTTTTGACCACAAAATCAATCTACTTGTGATTTCTTGGAACACAGCACTCTCTCTTTTTCACCCATACCAATGCACCTGGCCAAATTCTGGAAGAATTTACCCCTTCCCTTCTTCTTCGGTTGTTGGACCTCACTTCCATTTCATGTCCTCTCCTTCCGTGAAGGCTCCCTTGATCGCCCCCTGCAGGCCTAGGAGAGCCTGCGTGTGCATCTAGAATGCCAAGGTAGGTGCCCAATAATTGTCAGTGGTTTAAATGAACTTCAGTGGAGTCAGCTCTCTAGCCGTCTGACAGAAGGCCAGAAGCCCCCTAGTTAAACTCTTTCTGGATGTATGCATGAACCAATTAAGAATTCTTCCCAGTGCAGCTTTTTGTGTTTCCTTTTATTCCAAATGACACCAAAATAAGTAGAGTAAGAACGCTTGAAGGGAAGAGATAGTTTCGCCAGCATTCCATGATATTTTAGACCACCTCCAGGGCTTCTTCCACGATTTAGAAAGTAGCAATCCTGGAAAGATTGAACAATTGTGCTCCCTTGGTCACAAGGCTCAAATACGATCAGAACTTTTAATATTATACCCAGAATATTTTTAAACTTCATTTTGTATTCTTTCCATAATTTTTAACACAGTGGAATATTTCCAATGTTAAGTGATGATTCAAGGTCTTTTAAAGCTTCCTATCTCTTAGGTCTAAAAGGAACACTCCCTCACTCTCTTCTCCAAAATCCTTTGCCTTTGCTTCTCACATACATTTGTGCCACATCTGTGAATCTTGAGTCTAACGACAATAGATAGCGCTTGTCTGTATCTAGCAGGTCTCTTCTGAACCCTTCCTACAAAATTCAACTAATTGCTCCCTTACACTGTTCTCCTTATAGGAAGCTTCTACTACCACGCAATATGTGTGGACAAACTTAGAGCTTGTTCCTAATCTTCATGAGTGATTTAGGATGAGATCTCTTCCAGCTTCTAGCAAGCTGATCGACAGCCACACAGAGGAAAAAGACAGTGAATCTTATTTGTCAACTACATGTATAACCAATATGGTCCAGATTAGGAAAGCTTACACTTGATTTGAAGAACAAAATTTCTGCTTTCACTATTTGCATAAAACTGTACAGACTTCTTACAATTAAAATGGAAGATTCTAGTTTTCACAGCCCAGTACTCCATGGAAAACACAAAGAACAGAGATTGACAGAATTTTCCAATTATTATATATATAATCATGACATCTAGCCACAATTCCTACAAGAAAAATAATGTGTAAGGACTCATTTTGATTTTAAAATGTTGTTTGACCACTATCTTTATACACTCTTTTGCATCAATCTATTGACATACATATGAACAGATACAAATCGATTTAATAAACAAGCAGGAATGATAAACCTCATTCACCCTTTATTCTGACACCTTAAATTCAACACAACAGCCACGAAAGGTACAGAGGAATAATACTATTCTCTCCCTCCAAATTTGCTCTTCTGAGCTTGACAAAACAAATTATTCACCCATGGCTGTCACTCTATTCTAAAATTGATGAGTATCCAGTAAGTTCTTCCACATGTGTTTCTCAGACGCCTGTGAAACTGTCAGGGACTGCTAGCAAGCATGCTCACTGTTACCAAGTCACTTCATTTCCATTTGAAAGGAGTAATTCAAAAGTCAAGGGAGATACAGAACAAAGGAAGATTGAAAGAGGACCATCTAGAAGTACAGAAGAGATTATATAGTAACTAACCAAATGATCCAAAATTTCTGATTGATCAGTAAAAGCTCTCATATGAATGTTTAGTCTAAGATGTAAGCTCTTCAATATGTCCAACATAAACCTGTTAAAAGGTGTCCACTTTGTTTATTAAAATATATTAACCCTTTTCAGCTAACACATCTAGTACATAAAAATGATGGCAGTAATAGGTCTATCTTAAAATGCTTTTAGGCCAATATTGACATCATCTAATCTTTCACATGAAAATGTTTGCAGAAGGCAAGGACAATGAAGTTTCAATAAGGAAATGGCTATTTGCCCTCTATTTAAGGGAAAGATACTAACAACTGTTGGTCTTCTACTCCTTTTAGGGTATTATATTCATTATCTCATTTACTCCTTACAGCAACCCTGTGAGTGACATAGTTTTACACCAAACCATAGAAGAGATAACAGAGATTCTAAGACCTTTAATATTCTTCTCAAGGCACACCATTAATAAATGGCAGAATCAATATTCATAGTCGACCATGCTATCTCCAAAGTGTGCACATTTTCCTAAAACATTTTGGAGCGATCAAGAGGTGATGGAAAGGCTCAGTCATCATTGTTATGACTAGTGGCTGCTGCAAACACCCACGGAAGCAGCTGAATCCTTCTTAACACACTGCAGGGATCAGCCATAGGTAATTAGATAAAATCCACTTTCTATCCCTGAGTACTGCAAGGATCAATAATAATGAGGCAGAAATAGTTGCTACTAATCACAAGGGCCCAACATCTAATTATCAGCGTTGCCTATAATATGTAGTGACTCTCAAGACAGCTGGAAAGGCCTATTTCTATCATAGGTCAACCACTGTACTGAATTCCCATCCTTTTAATAATGATTAGTATAATAAATTGAAAAGAACAAATGAAAACGTTGTGCCTCATCTGTAAAAGCTTAGAAGCTAGCTAGAGGAAACCAAATTTACACAGGCATTCAAGCTCTTGGGAGGCCCACCCAAGGACACTGACACAATCAATCAAAATATCTTCTTGGAAGGAGCAATGCCCGAACCACATGAATGACCCACTCCAAAGAATTCCGAGGCACTTGGATTCCATTAAGTTCAAATTCTACTATTCATCTACCAACAATTAAAACAGGCAGGTCTCTTCAAGACCCTAATAAATTTTCTCCTTGTGGCTATAGAAATGGAAATTGTCCACAACTGTTATTTTTACAGTTGGATTGAATATTATAATTCTCTGGGTTGGGTACTTAAACTTGCAAGGCTTCACTTTTCTAATCATTGAATGAGAATAATACACCTACTGTTCTGAGGAAGAAGAGATTACGTGACAAATGTTTACAACTATCCTACGTGCACAGAGGGTACTTGATAAACATTAGTTCTCCTTTCCTTCCAACTCTGGACCAGATCTTACCCCAGAGTTGTAAGTCCAGGAAGTTTTCTTCTGCAGCATGCTACTGAATTATCACACCAGAAGATAAAGAAGCCTAAATTGGATCTGTGCATAGATCCAAGAAGCAGAGTCAACACGTAGCTTCAGCAGAGACCTCCAAACACGAGCACGAACTGGAGCTCCTGCCTTCCTATTATTTAAACGTACTATTTAATGAGTTAAATAATCAGACACAAAGATTAAAAAATAGAAGAGATGAGGAGACGTTCTTTCCCTAGAAATGGAACCAGGGATGCTGTCTTTTAAAGGCGGATGGGGGTGCTGGCTACGGTGGCTTTTTGGCAACTCAAACACAATCTCTTGGTTAAGTGGCTGCTGAATTGGCTAAGCCCGCACTTAGTAGCAAGCACAAGGTTCAGAGAAACTATTACCATTCCTTTAGCTGTAGCTCACAAGGACCCATATTTTTCCACTACTCGTGACAGGAAGCCCCTGAGTTGTAGCGTACATGGTGTCAGCAGGCTGCTCCTCTCTGTGAGGACTAGCAGGGCTCAGTCAAGGCCAAGGGGAGGGAGCCAAGCTAAATGCAGCTGTTGCTATATGGCCACAGTTCACCAGGCTGCAGCTTTGTTCCCTCACTCAAGAGAGGCACACTCGGGGCTAGGATTAAGCAGACCCAAGCCCCCCACATTCCCATCTCATTGCATTCTGTCTGGCCGTGAGACAGAGCAGCACAATAGACATTCCATCTTACCTTAACGGAGCTCTCCAAAGAAATGTGTTTCCTGCCTCATTACATGATGTGCTACACTAAGTCTGTGTCATCAGTTTCGTAAAAAAAAAAAAAAAAAAAGGTAACACTGTGTATTTCTACCATTTTGAAGACCAATAGATTTTTTTTTTTTTTTTTTTTGTCTTCACAGCTACCCAGCATTTAGGTACAGATGGTACATTTGAAGGATCAGGGTTACAGGGGAGGGGAGAAAGGGAGAGAGGAGAAGAGAGGGGTAAGGAAAGACAGAGAAAGAGAGAGGGGAGAGGAGAGACAAGTGGAAGATTCATTGATCTGTGATATCAAAAAGTTATTGCCAGGGGATTTTAGTTTATATCTTAAGTTCCAGGAAGCCAAAATGTTCTGGGTAATACATGTGAATCACTGGAAAGAAATCTTCCATTTTCTGGCTAAAAGGTGACTCCTTTGATAACCACAAAGTCATGAATCATAGATACTTTATTACTCGACTTCCTTTCAATGAGCTAAGAAAAAGTTACTCAAGACCCCCTCTAGGAATTAGTTAAGGAAAAGTGAGTCTCCTAGGCTTGAGCTCATCTGGGATGTCCTCTCTGAATTTCTCCCCTGGGTTCATTTCAGAAGATGGCATATAGCTGTGGCATCCAGTCTTAAGCGGGCCCTGCAGAAGGTGGTGTGGGCAGGAAGCTGCCTTCTGTGGCTGGGACAGGAAGGCCTGTCTGCCAATGTGTTGGGTTATTTCTTCAGCATGACTGCTTGCATTTTTAATTCTTAATCCTGGGATATCTGGGTTTGGTATTCCAAACATCAATCTCTATCTGAAGTTTACACAGCGTAATCTACTCACTGTTTTGTTGAGCAGAGTTTACATAATGATGGGGGAATATTCTGTTTTTGCATGCATATATATACATATACATATACATATACATATACATATACATATACATATACATATATATGCATGGATATTTTTTTGCGTATGGACATCCTGGCTTCCCTGAGGGCCTCTCATCTTGTTTGGATGGGAATGGGGCTCGCAGGAAGGACGAGAGCAGAATCCATCTCTGATACTCCCTCCTCACATACACAAACCACATCGGAAGTCACCAACCACGCCATGCCGTCCTTCGACAGAAGGCCACTTTAAGAAATCCCCAGACAGAAAACCTTAAACCTCAAAATCTCATTAAGCAATGCACTGAGAGTCCTAAATATGAGTCTGAACCAGAGCTCCCTCACTAGCTGTGACCTTGAGGCAGCCCCCTTCTGTCTCTGGGCACCAGTTTTCTGATGGATAAAGCAAAAAGGGTGAACTAGATGCTGTCAGCTCTAAGGCTATCCCACTCATAGGACCATGTGGTACAAGTGTATGATCACTGGCTCTCAACTTTTCAGAAACACACTAATGAGAGTTAAGAAGCCACCTCTGGAATGCCATTTTCCTTCCTTGGCTGCTGACGGTTTTCACAGCTCTTCACTCCCATACATGTAATAGCCACAGTTTAGTTCTTTCTGCAGTAACAACTTCTTAAATAAACCAAGACAATAACAAGTCTCTGGAATCCAAACACCTTTGATGTCTGACTTATAAATTTTTCAGCCTCTATAATTTTAAGGTTAAATTATATATTAAATTTCAAAGGCCAAGTACTTCAGAAGAGGGGGAAAGATTCCATGTGCTTCCCAGGCATGCCCGGAGTCCAAATAAAAAATCTGCTCTTCAGTCACCAATGGCGTGCCCATCGGCTGTGTAAAATCTGTCATTTGTGGAACTGTGATATGTTTAAATTATTTATGAAAACCCCAAATAGCAAATTACATTGAATCAAAGTTCTTCGGATTGTCCTAACATTTATTAAAGCTATTTACAGAAGACAATTTTTTTTGTATCAGACTTAAAACTGCAGCTAAGTGACATAAAAATATAGACACACTAGGCAATGCAATCAATTTAGGATGTTTTTAAGTTTAATGATGTACACAAGAAATTGCACATTAAATTGGTTACATTTGTTAATGCCAATCTTATATCTTACAGCATATTAAAAAATGCTTGGTGTTACAGTTAATGAATCACATTGGACTTAATCAAAGTGTGCCGTATGGTAATCAAGCAACTAATAACAACACTGAACATATGGACATTGCTCTGATCAGAAAGCATTTTTAAAAACCATGCTTCATTTAACCCTCTGAACAACTTTATGAGGTGGGCATCATCCTTCCCATTCTACAAATGGGGAAAGAGGTTCACACACACATGTGACAGCACTTCAACCAAGACTCAAGATTCAGTGAACAGCTGGAGTCAGACGCAACGGATGAAAGTAGTATGTGGGTCTGTCCAAGCTCAGCAGAAAGAAGATGGGTCAGAGCCTTTGAACGCACTCTTTCCTCTGAACACTCCCAAGGCTTCATGCCAATGCTGACACAGAGGGGACTGAGACACCATCACGCACAGGGCAGGGCAAGGCCCTGGGTGTCAGAGGGAAGCCTAGCTGTGCTTACTCACTTGCTCTGTGGCCTTGGGCAAATTACTTAACTTCTCAGTACCTTAGTTTCCTCATCTAGCAAGTGAGAATAATGACCTGATGTTTCAGGGCCGTTGTAAGGTAAAGACAGAACACGTATAAAATGTCTAACACACCCCATTCATGCTCTGTCTCTGTCTCAAAAATAAATAAACGTTAAAAAAAATTAAAAAAAAAAAAAAAAGGGGCGCCTGGGTGGCTCAGTTGGTTAAGTGGCCAACTTCGGCTCAGGTCACGATCTCACAGTCCGTGAGTTCGAGCCCCGCATCGGGCTCTGTCCTGACCGCTCAGAGCCTGGAGCCTGTTTCAGATTCTGTGTCTTCTTCTCTCTCTGACCCTCCCCCATTCATGCTCTGTCTCTGTCTCAAAAATAAATAAACGTTAAAAAAAATTAAAAAAAAAAATGTCTAACACAGCAATGGACATACAGAAGGTACTCAATAAGTGGTAATTTAAAATTTCTGATCCACTCCAAAATATTGATATGCCCCTCATCAACAAAATCCAGGCTTAACCCTGGTATATCCCTCAGAGTTTGCTGTCTAGTACTGAAGAGGGGTCACAGCAATTAAAGAAGAATAATTCAGTACTTTGATTTAACAAAATCTTTATCAAAAACAAATTTCTCTATCAATTATACGTAAGGAAGAAGAAACACACTGATAACTCTGATTACATAAAAAATCTTAAGTTTCTTCATGGCCTAAGAAGAAAAAAAAATACTATAAATATAAGTTAAAACACCAATAATTCTGTGGGGAAGAAAAACAGCAAAGGAGAAAAAATTTTGGACCAGTGGGTTCTCAACCAGGAGCAATTTTTGACCCCAGGGACATTTGGTAATGACTGGAGACATTTTTCGTTGCCACATTTGGGGGGGGTGGGGAGCTACTTGAATCTAATGGTTAGACACTTGAGATGCTGTTAAACATCCTACAACACACAAAACAACCCCTTGAAACAAAGAACCGTCCAGCCCAAATGTGAATAACACTGAGGTTGAAACCTACTACAGACACATGAAAAGACTCAGAGTTAGGGGTGTCTGGGCGGCTCAGTCAGTTAAGTATCCAACTTCAGCTCAGGTCATGATCTCATGGTTCGTGGGTTCAAGCCCTGTGCTGGGCTCTGTCATGACAGCCTGGAGCCTGAAGCCTGCTTCAGATTCTCTGTCTCTCTCTCTCTCTCTCTCTCTCTCTGCTCCTCCCCTTGCTCATGCTCCCTCTCTCTCTCAAAAATAAATAAACATTAAAAAAAATTTTTTTTAAAGACTCAGAGTTCAAATTGCTTAATAATCTGTATTGGAAAGAATGTGGTCAGACAATCTGCATTATTGGGAGATGCAAACCAGGGTTCTAAATCCAAATTTAAATCCTCTGTACTGGGAATGTAAGAGAGTCCAACTTTTATAGCAGATAATTTGGTAAATACCCATTAAAATTAAGCTAGAACATGGCCTTTGATGCAGCAATGTTGTTTCTAAAAATTGATAAATTCTTGGATATTCTTGGACATTCACACATGTATACTAAGAATTCATTACTCACTACAAATACTTAATAACACGGTCAAAAACTGAGTAACAGGCAAATACTGAATCATACGGTCAGTTTAAATATGCTACGGTACATGCCAAGGTAAAATATTACACAGTCTTTTAAAAAAACAAGGTAGATTTGTTTGTGCTGATATTAATTGTTAAGCAAATAAATTAGACTGGCTTTCACTCTAAAGTAGGCCCTGTTGTGTCTTTTAAATTTTGTACCACATGTTATGTAATCAAAACAACAAACTAAATTTTTTTTTTAAAGAAGATGCCAGGCATATCAACTGTTTTAAACATCTGCCCTCAGGTCTTTAATTGGAATTTTAGTATCAGTCAATAAGCAGTCAAGAAAAAAGGCACATTAAAATGTGGCAAAACTGAAGACAGTCTAATAAAGAGACTCTTGACGTAGGTATATAGGAACTCAACAGAGTTCTGGGAAAATCACAGCGTGAACAGTACCCTGCCACTGCAGAAGAGAGCTCCTCATGACAGAGGCTGTGGCCTCAGGTGGAAAAACACAAAGACCCCCAGGGACCCTGCAGCAGTTGGGAATAAATACCCCAAACTCTCTCCCCTTCCGCCCTCCAATCTCCTGCAGAAGGAAGCCCCCTGATGCCTCCAGGGACACAGCGCAGGGCAGGGGAATCCCAGCAGAAGCATTATTAAACTCTGCATTTTACTGCTGAAGAATGCTCACGCATCTGGCCTTTTCTTTAAATCCACACACAAAAAAAATTCAAGGAGCTGTTAATCCAAGTAAATTAAGATAACCAGGGGAATTGGCAAGAGATAAATGAAGCCAAACAAGCATCAGATGGAAAAAACTACCTCTTCGATTACTATAAAAACTGTGCTCCTTATGTTTAAAATGAGCTTTTGATTTTATCCCCACCCCCCACATCCCATAAGGTAATTTAAATCCTTGCAGCTCAGATTTTTAATCCTAAACCATACAACTGTTACAGTTTGTAGAAGGACACTAGCACATTCGAAAGCATGAAGGCCTTTACATCAGTTTTCTGAAAAAAAAAGGAAAAAAAAGGAAGGGAAGGGGAATGGGAATGAGGAAAGGAAAGGGGGAAAAGGGGAAGGGGAGGAGAAAAAAGAAAATATGCCCTTTACCACCTGACTGACCCCATCTGAATCCACACCCTCTCATCCCACTCTACATGAGCTGTGTGTCCTTCAGGCCACCATGGAGCCATTCTGTTTCTGGCCAAACTCTGAGCACTCTGATTTTAAAAAAACTAAGCAAGAAAAAAAAAAAAAGTCATTTATAAGCTTGTCAAATATTTCAGGTCTCTCATTTTCTGTTTAAACCTGTCAAGGACAATGACATATCACCACACAATAGATCACTGCACTTACAGAAAATCATTCCTTTGATTTAAAGTGGAAAGCAGAGCCAGAAAACTCCAAAAGGCAACATGCTATATACGCTAAGAAATTACAGTAAGTATTTCCTGAATAAAACATACTAAAGAAAGCCTAATCCCATTTATATTCCAGCATTTTTTTTTTCCTAACGCAGGCTTTATAGACCAGATAATAGCATTTCAGGGCTCCAAGGGATTTTGAACACCTACTCCCTAAACTCTTCCTTCTCCCCCCACACATGAAACAATTAAAACTTAAGAATGAGTCTTGTTCAAGTGGCAGGACCAGGACGAGAACGTCCATCTCCCAAAAGATTAGTAGTCAGTACTGATTGATGATTACACTGTAATTCAGGACACAGTCTAGTGGAAATCTCAGTTTTTAAAAAACCATTTTCAATGAACCAATTCAAAATTGGGCAAAGGGACTTGAATAGGGCATTTCCCAAAGAAGATATACAAATGAGCGATAAGGCTGTGAAAAGGGACTCGACTCGGTTAGTAATTAGGAAAATGCAAATCGAAACCACAGTGAGGTCCACTACTTATCTATCAGGACAGCTATCACAAAAAGAGGCAGGGGAGAACAGTAAGTATTGGCGAGGACGTTGTAAAATTAGAACCTAGCATGCCCCTCTTGGGAATGTAAAATGGTGCAGCCACTGTGGAAAATAGTTTGACAATTTCTCCTCAATTAAACGGAATTACCATACGATCCAGTAATTCCACTCCTGTGTAGGTTTCCCCCAAAGAAATGAAAGCAGGGCCCCCAACAAACACTTGTGCACCAATATTCATAGCAGCATGACGCACAGCAGATGGAAACCTAAGCGTCCATCAACAGATGAATGCATAAACAAAATATGGTCTATACATACAATGGAATATTATTCAGTCTTAAAAAGGAAGGAAATTCTGACACATGCTACAGCAGGGATGAACCTTGAAAACATCAGGCTAAGTGAAACAAGCCAGACACAAAATGACAAATACTGTACGATTCCACTTAGATGAAATACCGCAAATGTGCTAGATCATAGAGACAGAAAGTGGAATGAAGTTTGCCAGGGGCAGGGTGAGGGGACAGAGGAATGGGAAATTATTGTTTAATGGGCATACAGTTTATTTGAAATAATGACAAGTTCTGGAAATGGTTAGTGGTCATGGCTGCACATCACTGTGAATATACTCAATGCCACTAAAGTATATAGTTAAAAATGGTTAACATGGCCAATTTTATGTTATGTGTATTTTACCACAACTAAAAAAACATGAAAAAAAGACACAATTCAAAAAAAAATCAGCCATGTGAATTATGGGCTGAGGGTCTCATGAAAAGAAGCAATAAAATACTGCTATACTGGTGGAATTAAGAACAGACATTTCATTCAGTAAAAAAAAAAAAAAAGCGCAAAACAAGTGAAAATTCCAAGCTTCCTGGGCAAGATGACCAAAACATAAGGGAAAGCTGTGTAAGAGGTTACATGCAGGTGACAGTGAGGTCTTACTTGCTCTCTGGGGCTGCTTCTCAGGCCAAAAGTGAATGCCTTCAAAACATGATATACCTCGTTGTCCAGCTGACCTGGAGTGTTTTGGCCACAAAGAGGCTTTTCTTTTTTCAACAAGTTAAATAATATGTCAGACTCTTAATGCTTGGATAGTTTCTTCTTTTAAACTTGGCAAAATGACCCTTCAAAAGGCATGTGTAAAGACATTTGGGTTAGAAATAACAAACCTGTAACCCTCCCAAGGTGCTATGTTTATTTGAACATGTGATGATGCTATTGTTCAAATAAACACACTCCGCTTTCTCTCCCTTTCCAACAGCCATAGCACAGACACTTTGCAAATGAATGTCCACAGTAGCAATGCTTAGTGTTGAAAAGTGGTTTCTATTATACAGTCACTTCTGAGATGTGCAAAAAAAATGCCTCCCGTGCTAAGCATTTTCCCATTTGTTATTTCTTCAGTTTGCAAAGAATCCCCATAAAGGCCAATCAAGCCCACGTGAGTCATCCTGAGACACCTCAAATCATCTCAATCCTCTGGAATCCAACACGATCATCAGGTATAAATTATCAAATGCAAATTTGGCCTCCGGGAGCCTGGGTCCCATTTATTAGTTAATACACGTACAAGAAGGGCTGAAAGAACTAGCAGTCAGCTCCAGCCCCGCTGTGACAAAACACTGAAGGTTTTACCTAGAGAACAATCTTGAGATTTAAGAGGGCGAGTTCTCCAGGGACCTGGACAAAATATCAGAGATGGTCTGTGATACCGTCCAATAGGGGAAAATAGCAATGCCCAGAGCAGCATTGCTCAACTTGGGCTCTGTTGATATTTTGGACCAAGTAATTCTTTGTTGTAGGGGTGGGCGGTCCTGTGCACCAAAGGATGTTTAGAGGCCTCCTTGGCATCTGTCCACTACATTCCAGGACAACTGGCCAGCATGGTCAATTAATAAATGCCTGAAATTGCCAAATGTCTCTTGGAGGGGGGGCTGTGGAGGACAAAACTTCCCTGTGTTGAGAACCATTACACAAACTCAACTTTCCCTTTCCCATCTGCGTAATGGATGTGAACCAGAGACTGCACAGTACCAGAGGAAATGGAGCACGGACCACCTGGGATATGCCTGCTGCATGCATGTGAAGAAAAACAAAAGTCCAGAGTGAGGGGAATGGGACTGCGGTGGAAGAAGGGAGAGTTTTAGCTTTGCCATCCCAGCGAATGCATTCATGGTGACTCTATTTTATTTCTCATTAATTCAACTTGTCTATTGCATGGTAGGTGCTCTTGAATATCATCTTCATTAGTCCAAAACTAGGCACTAGGGGTCCTAGAGCAGCTTAAGTGTAATGAAGTTCAGGACAGAGATTATGTTACCAGAAACTCAGGATGATGGTGTGTGAAGGGTTTGAACAGCTTAGTATCACTCAAGTATACCTTCTCTTGAACACTGCATTCTCAAATCCTTTTGGAATGCTCAATATTAATCACAAGTAGAACTTAACTAGAATCAGGATGGATCTGTGCAAATATATCTCCCAGTTCACTTCATCTAGAAAAACAACTCAAATTTATGTCCTATTACTAGTAGGCAAAAAGTACAGTCCTTGCATATAGTTGTGCAGACTATGGAATGGAACTTTTGTGGAATGATTTGAACTGCATTCCAAAGCTGACAAAGGTCAGTAACAGTCACCTTACTGCCTGGGGTGCTGGCTGCCCCGCAGAAACCAGCTTGCTGCCGTAGGGTAGAGAAGGTGAAGATTCAGGGCGCCTGGGTGGCTCAGTCCATAGAGTGCCCAACTTCAGTTCAGGTCATGATCTCATGGTTTGTGAGTTCAGGCCCTGCGTCAGGCTCTGTGCGGACAGCTCAGAGCCTGGAGCCTGCTTTGGATTCTTTGTCTCCCTCTCTTTGCCCTCCCCTGCTGGCACTCAGTCTCTCTTTTGAAGGAAGGAAGGAAGGAAGGAAGGAAGGAAGGAAGGAAGGAAGGAAGGAAGGGGAGAGAACATTCTTTGAGAGCTTGACACATATCCCTTCAAATTCAGGGGACATGGTGAACAAAGACACTTTCTGACTGTCCCCTGGAAAATTCTGAAGGCAGGAGGCATGGCAGAGCAGGAGGAAACGATAGGGTAAGGAGAGAAGGCGGCCTGCCACACCAGCATTTGATGTCTTTGCGGCCCTGGCCAAGACGCTGTCGGGAGGTGAGGAAACCTCAGCTCTACAAAGAAAGGAACTGAGGTAGGAAAGTTGCAAAGGGTTAACCTATTTCGATTATATGGCATTTATAAATCATTTACTAATGCAGTGTCAGACTCATTCAAGAACTCAACAAGTATCATTAGTGATAACATATCTTTTTGAAGCCATTTTTCTTATGAACTAGTAACACCTTAGATCTTTGCTACTCTATGGGTGATCCATGGCCCAGCAGGATCCCATCCCCAGGAGCTGGCTAGGAATGCAGAATCTCAGGCCCACCCCAGAACTACTGAATGAGAACCTACATGATGTCAAGATTCACGGTGATTTCTGCGCATGGAAGGGTGATGGGCCCTGGCTTATACGTCAGGTTCTCTATCAGAGCTGTATCCAACAATCGCCAACATCGTTTGTTTTCAAAATACACATACCCAAAACACACCCAGGCATTGTGATCCAAGAAGATGGGGTATGGTCTTTTAAGTAATCCATGGGACAATCTGTTGTAGAACTGGGACTGAGAGCCACTGATTCAGGGTTTGGAAAAAGGCAGACATTTGAAGTTGGATTTCAGCCAGAGCTCCTAACTACTACCCCTATTCCCCTAACCCCCATAAACGTTTTTATACAGGTGAATCCACTTCTCCTTCTAGAGGCTTCATTAAGTCACTGCCAACCTCTAACAAAACCTACAATTAGCTACAGTTTTGTCTCATAACTGATAAGGAATCCATTCAAAATGATCCAACAGGACAAAAATGGCAACCCAATGGAGACCTGCAAGGCAAGACAGGTTGAAAAGATACTGGAGGCCTCCAACTTGAACCCTGTCCACAGCTGCCTGGGATGTGTCAGTTTGACTCAGCACTGACTTGTCATGAGGGCTTGTTATTTGTGAACGAAGATGAAAGGAACCATTCACCAGCCACCAGCAAATTGTTAGGTTTTCTTGTCTAGATTTTGTCTTGAGGGAAGAGACAACAGGACCTGATTTAAATCAGAACCCGACTTAGCCACTGTTGCGGCATTCCCAAATATTCAAACTCAGCCACCACTGGAGAAGATCAAATTTCAAGTAACTAGCTAAAATAGAGCCCAAGCTCTTGAATCCCACCCTGATTTCTAGGATAGACTATTAGGCAAATTGGACACTATTAGTCCCTGGTGCAGTATGTTTCTAAGAGTTAATTTCCTTAAATGAGATCCCTCAGAATTTTGAAGTTTTCAAGTAACTGCCAGGTAAAAAGGAGAAATACTTCTGGCAGAAAATGGTCCATAATATGATGAAGTTTGACAGAAGGGAAATGATAACTACTGTATGAACGGTCAGAAGTCTTTTACCAAATAAGGTTATGATTTCTGCAGTGAATGTGTTTCAATAAGAAGATATTTTCAGCCTGAAGAGTTAGCTTCTTTTTCAAAACGGGTATAATACAGAGTAAATTCTGTTTGATACTAATTCATCTATTTACCAAATACACAACTTTGGCAAGAATGTTATTTTTTTTTTCTTTTCCATACAACGTCATGGTTTTCTGGGCACATTACGGGACTCTCAGATGTTTCTAATTACCCTCTGTGTACACCCAATAAAACAGCTGGCTCAAAATGTTATTAATACCACAAGAAGATCCAGAGGGCTCATAAATCACCCTTTCTTCAGAAAGGGACAATGCAGTGGCAAAAAGTGACATATTCTAATCTTGCTAAATAAGACTAGTTAAGAACGTTCCAGGGCACTTCCTAATTTGTCAGAAAAAGGGCAGTGGTCTGTTTTCCTTGCTGCAAAAAAAAAAAAAAAAAAAAAAAAAAAAAATCTTAATGTCAAGTTTCCCTTTTACCTCTTCTAAGGAAAATTTGATGAAAATCAGGTTGAGTTTTTGCACTAGGAAAGCTCAGAAACTCTTCAGAATCCAGAACAAATTTTTATTGAATCTGATGGGCATCTGACGTTTGGTCTCAGAGTGAAGAAATCTCTCATTTCTGCCGAAAGTTTTTCTTTTTCCCACCAAATCTTACAAAAGCCAACACTGAAGCCCTGCCAGGTTTTTGGTAATTATTGCGTGAGTCTAAATGCAAGATAATGGTGTCGAGCAGGAAACCATTCCTTAAACCCATACTCTTCAACTAAATAGAAAATCAAGTTTTAATAAGTGTATCAATGACAGCATTACATCAAATTGGCAAAGGAAGGGCATCTGGCTCTTCTCATTTTATTTGTGATATATCTTTGGAGAATAAATCTCAAACTTCCTAACTAACTTTATCCTTCCCCATTTGGTAGTTATTTTATTTTCCTGGACTGTGTTACATGAAGATGACTGTGTGGCTGCCCTCAAAAACATTTTCATATCATCTGTGATGTTAGTTCCAGGAGGTTTTTCCAACAATATACAAATACATTATTCCTCCTCCACTTGGGGGAAAAAAAAATACACACACACACACACACACACACACACACACACACACACACCTTGCTACTAAAAGCTGATACAAATGTTTGACTCTAAGACTAAAGATGCAAAATTAAGCCCAACTTGTATGCCAATAAATTCTGTAGGTATATACTGTATCTCATAAACGTAATTTCAGTATTTATGTCCAACTTCCTTAAATTTAGTATAACCTAGGAGCCCGGAGGTAAATTACACAATGACAGCAAAGTGAGTAGCACAAAACTGCATCAAATGTTATAATCATACATCACAGGAGATGCCCCCCATCTATGCAAGATGATTACTTTTCCTCCTGACCATAGCTTTCTGTTCCAAAATGTGCTACACTATTTAAATGCTTTTGCTCTTGCCAGCAGGCTTGGCAACAGGCAAGAGCTTCCTGGGTTAGCAAGTGAACCTCTCAAGGAGGAGCAGGATCCAAGACAGAGGAAACATGGTACTACCACATTGTCTCCATGATATGATAATGATGCCCAACATTATTTTGTACCTAGTCTAAAGTGCCCAGAGTTAGCCTAAATGTGAGCAAGTACAGAGTCTTCTGTGCAGTAGGAGCAGAGGACCAAAGTGAAAGAATAATACAAACATCCTTCTAAGCCTTTCTAGAAGCTATTGTGCCATCAGGATTGGTAAATGAAGGAACCACAGTTCTGTGGTTATGCAGGGAATACACCCTATCTAAACTCCAGGAGCTGTTAGTCCACAATGCCCCCATCACAGGACACAGAGGTTGTGAATTAAGAGAAGGATGTGTTGGGGCACCTGGATCGCTCAGTTGGTTAAGTGTCCAGCTCTGACTTTGGCTCAGGTCATGACCTCATGGTTAATGAGATCAAGCCCCACATTGGATTGGGATTCTTGGGATTCTCTCTCTCTATCCTTCCCCTTCTCTCCCTTTCCCTCCCTCCCTCTCTCTGTCTCTCTCTCTCTCTCCCTCCCTCCCTCTCTCTCTCTCAAAATGAATAAACAAACTCTTTTTAAAAGAAGAGAGAAGGATGTGTTATTTTGGGGAAAGGAAAGGTCTTTTTGAAATCAATCCAAGGAACCCATGTGTACCCTCAGCTGGCTCCTTCTCATAAGCCTGAAAAGCACTGTAAAAAAGTCAGCTCATTATTGGATTCATTCGACTAGTGTGGAATCAGACAGGTTACATCACCAGCCCAGGGGTGCAGAGCCATCAATAGTATACCAGAGCTAGACCACCAGGGTCAAGTGACAAGGTAATCACTGGAAGCAGAATAGGAAAGAGGAAAAGCAGCAAAGGAAGAAACCTTTGAAACAGAGCTTGAAGCTGTTCCTTAACAGACTGTGAGTATTTAGACAGAGGCAAGAGTGGGGAGTGGGAATTCTCACAGCAAGAATAGCTAAAGATGTAGGAATCTGGGGTGGCTGGGTGGCTCAGTCAGTTGCACGTCTAACTCGTGATTTCAGCTCAGGTCATGATCTCACGGTTTGTGAGTTCGAGTCCCGCATCGGGCTCTGCGCTGACAGCGCACAGCCTGCTTGGGATTCTCTCTCTCTCCCTCTCTCCCCCCTCCTCGCTCACTCACTCTCTCCTCTCTCACTGGCTAAGAAAAAACAGATACGTTTTTAAAAAATAAACGAAGGTTTGCCATGAGTAGCAAGTGCACCACAGTGTTAAAAAGCGTCTTTTTCATGCATCTTGTAGTCACTGCAATATGTTCTCCTATTCTGTGTCCCCAAACTCTATAAAGGCTGCTCCGATGGTTATTTTACTCCTGCAACATCAGCTGCCTGAGGATTCACGATGAAGCTGTGTCGGGTAAAATCTGTGTGCCACCATTACACAGGCACCCGCGTAGACAATTTGCTCTGCCAACTGAGATGCATTAAACATTTCTAAAGTAAGGCTGGCACCTTACGGTGCATGCTGGCACCGGGGAGACGAACAAAAAGCACACAGGTCCCTGTCCCCAAGCAGTGTAGAATGTAGTGGAATAAACAGGTATAACAATATTAGGGAAATGAGGCTCTGTGGCACAAGCAGCCCTCGGCTGAATCCTGACAAAGCAGGAGGTGATTTGCTCAAGAACACGGGCTGGAGAAGTGCACCTGCCAGGCAGACAGCAGTGTGAACAGAGGCACAGCAGCACAGAAGGCTTGGTGCATCTGGGGACCTTTGGTAACCTGGAGGCTCGGATGGGCTGAAGCAGAGATTAAAGCTGAGTTAAGGCCATCCTGGAAGGCCCAACATGCTACACTAAGCAGTCTAGTTTTCCAAAGATCATCCCCTGTGCTCAAGCTGAGCAATTAGGAAAGAACATGTGCTTTGACACACTGTGGTACAGACTCCAAAGAACTCTGAAAGGTCATTTATTCTAGGCTAGCCAGGACAACACCGTTAAGGAGTCCCAGCCACCCCCATGACATAGGCCAGACATGGCTTACCAGGAACAATCGATCACACATGCATTTCTCACAGAGCTAGCAAACTGCTGAAATCTTTACCTATGGTTGTTTCTTTTCTTTCTTTTTTTTTTTTTAACTGTCCTGACTACAGATATATTTCTTTTTTTTTTTTTTTAATGTTTATCTATTTTTGAGAGTGGGGGAGAGGCAGAGAGAGAGGGTCAGAGGATCCAAAGTGGGCTCTGTGCTGACAGCACAGAGCATGATGCAGGCCTCAAATCCCTGAACTGTGAGATCATGACCTGAGCCAAAATCAGAGGCTTAACCAACTGAGCCACCCAGGCACCTCTACATACATACTTTCTTACACAACCGCTCTGTGCCCCATACCTTCTCAGCTTCCAAGATCTTCCTTTTCAACCAACAGGACCTCATTCTCTCCTGGTTTGGGCTCTTAACATCAACAACTTATTGTCTCTCCTTCGCCCAACTAACCCTTTGGAATTACCTTTCCATGCAGCACTCCTCCACACGGGACCCTCTCCCTAAACACAAACACAAACACAAACACACACACACACACACACACACACACACACACACACACACCCTCATAATCAGTTTTATTTCCATTAAAAAAAGCTCCATACCAAAATCATGTGATCCGTCTTACAGAAGATATTGGAGAAAAAGAAAAAGGCAATGCTGCTTCTTTGGTAAATTTTTTCTATATCAAAAACCCTGTACTTTTTATTATAAATAACCAGATTCCTTCTGCAATAATTCTAGGACCATGTTTTCACCCAGAGATTTGCTTGCTCCCATGCTCTGTGAATGAGGCTCTTTATCTAAAGATGTTATTAACAGGATTCCTTGATACAATGTGTGTGTGTGTGTGTGTGTGTGTGTGTGTGTGTGTGTGTGTATGTAATATATACAGATCAATATACAGATCAATAAAACCTAATCCAACAACACATATAGGACAAATTTGCCTGAACGTTCCTAACACCAGCCTTCTGGAGATGTGCCACAGTTGAAATAAAATAATAAACACAGTGATAGAGTTAGGTTACTCTATCTGTGAAGTTTGTGATGTTCTGTCCCAGAGCTCACTACTCACTCCGTTCAGGTCTCTGCTCAAACATCCTCTCGCCAGACAGCCCTTCCCAACTGGTCTAAAATAGCCATCCATACCTTCCACCCACACCCCCACCTCCACCTCCCCTCCCAAGTTGCTATTTCTTCATAGCATTCATCACTACCTGGCATTAGGTCAAATTTTTCTTACATATCGTATATTTTGGTAGTACCCATGTGACAGTACTGTATACTCACACTATAGCTTGGTTTTATTTCTCAATTGTGGTCAAATATATGTAACATAAGATTTATGGTCTTAACCATTTCTAACTGTACAGGTCTGTAGTGCTAGATGCATTCATATTGTTGAGTATTCAATCTCCGGAACTTTTTATCTCGCAAAACTGAAACCCCATACCCATAAAACAGCAGTTTCCTATTACCCTCTTTCCCCCAATCCTGATAACCACCATTCTCTCTCCCTCTAAGAAGCTGACTACCTAGATAATTCATACATGTAGAATCACACACCCTGTGTTAGTCTGTGACTGGCCCATTTCATGTAGCATAGTATCATCAAGGTTCACCCATATTATTTAGCCATGCTGTATTTTTTTAGTGTTGCAGGGGCAAGAACTTTGCCTGTTTTGCTAACCACTGTATTCTTAATACCTATACCAATCCTCGACACACAATAGGTGCTCAATAAAGACGTTAAATAAATTAATATTCCTAATACCACTTCCAAAGCCCAAATAAAATGAACAACAAAATGCTTTACATGATGGCATGTATTCACTATTGGAAAATATTCTGAAAAGATTAAATATATGTGGGAGTAGTTTCTTTGATAATTCTTAGGCATTCTAAATTGCCTAAACGAAAGCAACCACTTTCTTTTAGTATTATACTAGATCATGTTTAGAAACATAAATCTGTACAATGCATCAAGGGAAAATATATCCACCACTTAATCAAAGAGTGATATGTTGGCATTTCACTGGTTTTTGTGCTGGATAAACATCAAGGGATCCAAACAATGACAACTGGCAGAGGACGAAAGACTCTGAACTAAGTTGCCAGAAAAAAATCTAAATGCTTCCCCCTCCTTGAGCAGTTACTGGTTTACTAATTGCCTGGATGAGAGTGAACTGTCTTCCCTCGTTACGAAGAGACCCTACATAATGAGTGTAACAAAACAAACTGCTTCCATTCCTCAAAAACACTTCAGTACAAGGTTGGTTTCGTGAGATATACGGGGGAAATTCCCAACGCAGAGCAGCAAACTAAACTCAACAGTTAAAAGTGGCTAGAGACTGTCATCTATTATGAGCTGATCAAAAGCTTATTTTAGACTAATAAAATGCTAGTTTCCAGCCTTAAAAAAAAAAAACTGAGAAAACTTCCTCCTTTTTTTCAAAATGAGAAATCTCTATGTCCCCTTTTCAGAGAACTTTAGTAAGTTCTGGAAAAGTCCAAATTCCTACACTTGGAATTCAAGGTACTCTACAACCATGCCCCAACCTACCTACCCAGACTTATCATGTATTATCATTATCTTTCATGCTTTCTGCATTTAAGTGAAACTACTCCCAATTCTCAGAAACTACCTATGCACGTTCTTGTCTCCCTGCCTAATTCCAACAGGTAAATTCTTCCTTCCCATATCCACCACACCTCCCTTCCCTCTACTTCCCTTCCATCTGTATTTTGGAACTTAACCAACGTTTCAAGTTCCACTGCCCCCATCAGTCTACAATCAGGCAAACATGCATTTAGCCAGCTCCGGCTACAAGCCAACCCCTACAAGGGTTAGCGCTGGGATAGCATGGTGACAGAAAAGTCACACGCCATTCCTTTCCCTCCTCAGCTAGACGTGGTATCTCCTTCTCAGAGATCCTCATTCAGGCTCCAGCAAAGCACTTTCTACTTTGATTTAGGTTTATGTACGCATGCTCCTCGTCTCAAAGCACAAGCTCTCAGGGAACAGCTTTAGGATTTGTCTCGGAAAATCTAGCACAGTGTTTTATACATACTCACCTGGCAACAGGGTGAGAAGGAGGTATGTGGACGCTGGGAAGGCAAACCTGACTGCGAGTCACCTTTAATCAAACCCACCAGGGCTATGGTACTCATATCCACAGAATATGAATCCTGTAATTTACCTCCCTCAGAGGAAATAAGCATCAAATGAAATAACATGGGAACATACTTTTTAAATTATCAAATAATTTTTGTAATTATTCAGCTGATGCTGATGGAAACTGAGTCCCCTGTAACTCTTCAGAGAAAGCAGCATCATATAAACCAAATGTGTTATTTTAGCAGTCATGATTGCTTTTCAGTGGCTCTACAAATAAGCTATGTCACGGGATAGTATTATTTTATGTCAAACATTCTAGTTGTGACAACATGAATTCCTGTGTTCTTATTAAGGGAACTTATTACTCTATAAACAACTTTAAAAATACCAGAAGGTCGTCTTCATGATATCCCTATGAATGGAAAGAATCCATTAAAACAACAATGGTTAACCTGCTGGCCCACCCAACTAGGAATATGTTTCCATTTTTTAAAAAGGCAAAGGTGGGGAGAGCCAAGAGGCAAAGCTCGGAATATGACAAAAAAGGTGTTATAATTAGAAATCTGCTTTAAAGAAAATGCCACTTGATGGAATACTCTGCTATATCATATCAATATCATGTTCGTAAAAATGAGTTTATTCTAGAATCTCAGAGTACTTGCCTTGGATATCATCCTCATTCAGGGCTCACAGTAAGTGGAAGTTATACTTAAGATGTCTCTAACTGAATACTCAAGAGCAGAGACTATATGCTTAATAGTCATGAAAACAATACACCTGCCTCTCACATCTGAAAAGCCCAGACTCCCCATCACCAAAGACCAGAAAGACTGGCACAGAAGCAGCACAAAACAGGAAGAAAGCTGTATCACCCCTGTGTCTGCTAAAGAGCCATCCTTTGTATCTTTTTTTAAAAATTTCTTAATGCTTATTTATTTTTGAGAGACAGAGAGAGATAGAGACAGTGTGAGCAAGGGAGGTGCAAAGAGGGAGACACAGAGTCTGAATCAGGCTCCAGGTTCTGAGCGGTCAGCACAGAGCCCAACACAGGCCTGGAACTTGTGAACTCTGAGATCATCACCTGGGCTGAAGTTGGATGCTTAACCAACTGAGCCACCCAGGTGCCCCTCTGTATATTTATTATTACCTCTTCTTGTGTGGTCAGTGACCTGAGCCCAAGAGGATCTAAAGCCAGAATATGGCCAGTGGCCATGGTGAAGCCAGGACTCCAATCCAGGGCTACAGGTCTCTCAGGTGACTATTCTCTATTAAACCATCCGTCCTTCCCACAAAACCCAACTCCATGAGGTTCTTCACCTTGTCCCTCCTACCCATCGTGGTCAGACCCCACGCAATCAAGTAAACAGATGACCTAAAGAGATCTAAGTTCTAGTCCTAGCTAACAGACTTGCTATGTAACTAAGTCAAGCTCACTTACACCACTGCCTAAGTTTCCCTATCAAGAAAATGTTAATAATAGTATGTGTTCCACTTCCTTCAAAAAAACCAAAAAACAAAAAACCTATAAATCACTATGGAAATGTTCAAATTTATTTCTGCAGTTCTGATGATCAAAATGGACTATTTAATTAAGCTCCCTTGACCTTGAAGTCCATATGGTTTTCCCAGCAGTATTTTGACTTCTGGGAGCAGGGGTCAGCAAACTATGCCACTGAAGTCAAATTTGGCACACCCAAGGTTTTTGTAATGCGGCCACACCCATTCTTTTACATACTGCCTACACTGTTTTCATGGCCACAGCAGAGTTGAGTAGTTGCATACCCCATGTTTGTGTTGCAGTGTCTCAAGTATTTACTATCTAGCCCTTTACAGAACAAGTGTGTGAGTCCCCACACCTTACATAGCAGAGACCAGAGAGAGCAGCTAACAAATTTAATGAATTTTGAATTTTCCCCAAGCTGTTCTATTTTCCATATACATGTCTTATGTGCAGAAGATTTAACATATTATAAGCAAATATAAATAGAAAAACGGTCAGAAAGCTACTTTTTGTAAGTAATAAAGCTATATTAAACCAGTTAAGTCCACAAAGATACTTATGTCTAAAAAAAGAACTTCTAAAATTTTCTGTATTTCTGAAGAATCATAATCTATAAGTTCTACAAAATTACCATTCTTCAATTTAAAAAATTTAAAACTGGTCCCTCAGATTATCCAGTCTTTTAATTAAAATAAAGAGAAGAGGAAAATAGCTCAGGATAGAAATTAAATATTTCCCAGGACTTCCAATGTGAAACTTTATTATCATGCCTTTTCTGCCTGCCTGCCTGTCTGTCTGTCTCTCTCTCTCTCTCTCTCTCTCTCTCTCGTGAACTACTCTGCCAATCCTTTTGTGGCAGAGTTGAGCTCTGGTTTTCAAATTTTTTTGTGTAAGTAAGTTTGCTCCGTGTTACATTTTGAATAGGCTACGTGTATCCTGTTCCTAAACAGCTGCTTAAATGCCAGACAGGAAAGTGTGCAGCGTGTTTTAACAAGTAGACTTCCTCTGTTTCTCAAAGCCTTCAAATATGTACTTTCAAAATGAATACACTGTAAGCCAAAAAATTACCACCCATCCGATTGCTTTGTCATTCTTACTGTAAAGATTTATGAAAACTGAGAGGAGGAGGAGAAGCAGTGATTGCTGCTGCTGATGGAGCTGAGAAAGCCATGAGAGCAAGGCAGGCAATCAAGAAAAGTAAAAGTGGGAAAAAGCCATTAAGCACGTAATAACCTACTGGGAACTGCCTTTTCTCTTCCCCTCATTGTCTATAACCCTCTGGAAAATGATATTACTTGTTGCTCATAAAAAGCCCTAAGAGTTTAAAGGAAGACTGAATTTCAGAGGTCACTAAACATAAGCCATTTATTTTCTGTATGAGACAAAACTGAGGTCCAGAAACAGTAACTGTCACACCCTGTGGATTAGGTAGGTAGTGGCAGGACCCGGACCAGAATCTAGTTTCCCGATCATCAGTTCAACACACTTCCCATTAGACTCGGCGCTCTGCCCTGCTAAGCGTAACTTGGCATCCACCAGCTAAATTCTTTTTTAAAATATGCCCAAACACCCCTATCATAACCAGGAAATTCACAACACCCTTTTAAATAGTATCTATGGGCATACGTTTTTTTCCATGTACAGACTCTAGAATAATGCTTTGACCTCATAAGGGTTAGGAGTCACGATAAAGCAGAGAATAATCAAAAGAGCTAATAAGGACTTCAGGCTGCCCCCTTGTATTTTGTCTTGATGATAATCAGTTTGAAAGAGACACCCTCTCTCCTACCCCCCAGACACACACGCTCAAGACTAAACAGCAATATTCCATAAAAAGACCAGATCTAGCCAGTGTTATTATCTGTCTGACATTTGGGTTATTCTTGTGAGTAACTCATAAAGTAATGTGGGTGTCTGTGATTATTTGAGTACACATGGCAAACCATAATTGGTCAAAAAATAATAAAAGACATTTTTCCGTGACAAAAATACTGTATTGCATGACAACATGGCAGCGTGACAGCATTCGGTGGACCGCAAAACTTTCGCCCTTTACGAAAAAGTAAAAACAACACAAAAATTTTTTAAGTAAAAAGCTTTCTTTTCAGGGACCACCGTAGTTCATATTTAAATTAGTTAAGAGAGATTAAAAGGTTTTGAGTGCTGACAGCAAGCCACTAGCATTTCTTCCCCTAAATCCATGTCATGTATCAACGTATAATTCAGCCTTCTGAATCAGAGCAGAAATGTGGTGAAGGATGCAAGTCTGTATCCCTTTCTACAACAACCAAAACGCAGTTTTTGACAATTCTTGGAATTTTTTTTTTTTTTTTTTTTTTTTTTAGAACATGCCTATCCGTAAAGTAAAAAATTTAAACTTAAGCAACACTATCCAAATTTTGTAACGGGAGTCAGATCTAGGACAAATTCTTATTGCTGAGCAGATTAAACGTGAAGCTGATCAATGTGAACTGTGCATTAGGGTCTCAATGTAAAAGCTATCCCCTTCTGTCCTATTGATACCCCCCCCCATCACCACAGGCTGCGTCCATGATAAGCAATCAGGGGCAACATTCTAGTTGCCATCTCTCTGAGAAGCCAGAAAAGCAGGGTAAAAATTATTCTGAAAGTGATTTAAAAGATCTCCTGGAAGAAGCGTATTCGTGCTCATAGACAGAAACCCATTCAGGCAGAGAGCAGTGTGAGTGGAGGAGGATGTCTACATGCTACGATCTCAGAAAATTCAATTCAGGAAGGACAGTGAGGGACCGTGGAGGAACTCACCCACTCGGAAGTTCGTGGCCGTCAGGGTGTCGGCAGCGTGACCATTCTCACTAATGAGAGTGGTGGTGTTCCCCTTCTCACAGCTGTTCTGACAGCTGCCCTTGGTGCAGGTCACTTTACAGATGCTCGGAGTAAAGACCACCTTGATGCGGCCAGTGTGGTTACTCACTAGGAGTGGAGGCAAGGAGAAAAAGAACAACAAACACATCAGCTTAGTATCCATGAAAGTGCCTTGGAAGGTTTAAAAAAAAAAAAAAAAAAACAAGGGGAAAAAAGCAAGGAGAGGAGAGGGGGAACGAGAGAGCCCACAACCCGACAGGTTTAAGGAAAGAGGGAAGCCTTCAGTGCTCGCTGCTCTGTATCCAGTGGTGTCTCTGAAACAGGAGTAGGAAGCTTAGCAAACAGAACTCTGGGATGCACTCCAAAACCACATTTGAAGTCGAGTCACTGGAGTGGGATTACTAACCACAATGCTGCACTTTATTCACGGGCAGACAAAGAGCAATACGGAGGGCACAACATGAAAGAGCCAACCCTGACAGGCAGATGTAATGCAAAGAGGTTGGCCATGCACCTCGTGGTGAATAAACTCTTGTGTCCTCAACTTGCATACTTTCCCTGTTTCTCCACTTATTAAGTCACTATTTGCAGTCCGACCCCTGGAAATGTTTTAGGCATGCGGCATGTCTGAAAACATCTGTCTCAAATCTCCTGGCACTCTCGGCTGAAGTGATCAAATCCTGTGACGCAGCTGTGGGAGCCCGTTTCTTTTTCACAACTCCGGGGCATTATTTCCCCATGTTAATTTATGCAACCTGTATTTGTGCCTTACTGTCAACAGGGACCATCTAAGAAAAAGGGAGCCCAGGTCACGAGGCTAAAGGGTTGCCTCTGTTAAAATACCATCCTGGAGCCCTCACTGCTGCCATTCACAGGCCACTAAGGCACGTATTTCCTGCACTCACGTGGCCCTCTCCTTAAAACCAAATGCTATAACCTGAGTGCACAGCAGAGGCAGCAAAGTATTACAAAATGGGCACTAATCTAAAAGTCAGATGCTTGGTTATAAGCATCTGCCTCGACCACGGTGTGACGTTGGACATGTCATTTCACTTTTTCTACAAAACATGAGAGACGTGCAGCTCATGTTTGCTAGCTAGTTCTGACGTCCAGGGTCTGTAGTAGGGGTCAGAAAACTGTAGCCCAGGGATCAAATATGGCCCATGGCCTGCTTTTGTAAATAAAGTTTTATTGGAACACAGCCACACATACTCACTTACATATTATCTATGGCTGCTTTTGTGCTACAATAGCAGAGCTACAAAGAGCATGTATGACCTCACCCAGAACTGCCATTCATGACCAAGTCCCAATCTAGACTCTAGGGCAAAGTGCAATACAGAAACTCTAGTGCGATCTCTGCATCTGTGATACACCCCCGTCTAGGTCCTTCCCTCTTTCCAGGAGCCTAGGCAGGGAAACAAAGATGGTAGCCGCAGCTGGAGACAGATGGTTCAGCTCTGAGACTAAGGATGATAGGAAGCAGTGCCCTGCCTATTGTCACTGTGTTACTTCAGTGGCCAAAGGAGAGACTAGCTCTGGGCCAGCCTTTCTGCTGCCATCCTCTGCCTACCAGAGGCAATTCTGTCCCCCTCATACTGCCTTGGTTTGACCAGGACTAGATTTTTAGGAAATCATCCAAGAGGCCTCCACAGGCCCTCAACAAAAAAAATCATGGTCAAACCTGAGCTTGGAGACAAAGAACCTTAACCAAAAAAAAGTTAGAATTTCAAAGCCGGACCCCAAAGGTCCTCTGACACAACCTTTATTTAAACATCTCTAGTGACAGGGAGCTCATTATCTACTAAGATGGCGCATGCTGGTTTCTAAGCTGTTCCTAGCAAGTGCACTTCCTTCTGGAGCTCAAGCGTGCCAGTTGCACCCATTAACCCTAACTCAGCTCCCCACGGTCTCACAACCTAGTAATGCCTCTTCCACAAGACAGCCCTTCACCTCCTCAAAGATAACTACCGAGTAAGTAACAAAAGCTCAAGTCAGAAGGAACTTAAAGAGATCAGCTTGTGTTGGCCCCTTCACTTAACACAAGAAAATGATTCTTCCAGAAGAGAAACAGCCTCAGATCTTTTCAAATGTTTTTTCAAGACCGTTTCCCATTCTCACTCAGTGGTTCCAACACAAGAGATCAGGACACACAGTGTGAAGTGGGGAGATGTCCTAGGGCTCAACCAAATCTTCGAGCACCTTGCAAAACAGGACTCAGAATCCTGTTCTATAATGGGCCAAATAATAAACATTTGAAGGCTAGCGGCCTAAAGGACTCTGTTGGCAATTATTCAACTCTGTTGTGGTAGCCTGAGAGCAGCCTGTCGAAAACAATATATATGTAAATGAATGGTGTAGCTGTGTTCCGATAAAACTTTATTTGAAGAGGCAGTTTGCCAAACACTGCTTTGAATGCTTATACAACATTTAAAATTTTTGAGTATACCTCAGAAATTTAAAAAACTACAATAGAACATTGATTCCAGAGACAAAATTCACATAGTTCGACTTTTTTTACAGTAGTGCACGCGCGCGCGCGCACACACACACACACACACACACACACAAACCAGCTCCCGCTCTAAGTTGTCAGACCATGCTTACAAATATCTTGAGAATACTCTGTGAATCTAAGTGTGTGAAGCCCATTAAAAAAAAAAAAAAAAAGGGAGAGACAACACTGTCCCACTTCAAAAGAATATAAACTTCTATTTTTTCTGGCTCTTGGTACAATAATGAAATTAGAAATGGTGTGCCAACTATTTTGTCTTCTCTGGCATTAACTTGTGGCCCGGGCGGCTGCCATGCAGATGCTCATACCGTCACCTAAATTCTGCTCACTTAGGCGAAGAGAGACATCCAAAGAAAGCAAGCACTTAATCATTATTCCCGTTTCACCTCGCAGCTACAGTAGTCACTTTATAGGCACTTGAGAGTCTCCAGGCCTATTGTTTTTAAAAACTTATTCTATTTCTTTGCCAAAAGAAAAATTTTTTTGGCCTGGAATCATTTGGATTTTCAAAAGGCAGAGACAGTTTCATATGACTTAATTCTGATTTTTACAGTGTTCACATCTTCTTGGAAGAAGACACGTTTTATTTCATATTTCCCTTTGCATTTTACTAACATTCTGCTATAAAAGCAGTCTAATTCTAAAGCAGACACATAATCTCAGCGAGTCCTCTTGTCTTCATGAAGCATTGATTTCATTATAATTAGCGTTAGCTTTCCAAATCAATCTCAAGATCAGTATTGAAAAATTCACAGCTGCTTTTCACACTAGACTGTCATGTGTAAAAGCTCTAATAGGATCTCTGTAAATATTACAGGATTAGAAAATACACTCTCCGATTCCCCTTGTAAAATCACTTCTAGGTAGCCGAGGGTATCATGTAAAGTTTAACTTTCAAAGAACCCAAAAGTAAGGTAAATTGCTCTAAGTTTCAAA
The DNA here is from genome assembly GCF_018350155.1 of Leopardus geoffroyi. Taxonomy (NCBI): domain Eukaryota; kingdom Metazoa; phylum Chordata; class Mammalia; order Carnivora; family Felidae; genus Leopardus; species Leopardus geoffroyi. Next base: position 113,519,922 of record NC_059336.1, read on the forward strand.
TTCCTCAAATGTGACAAGCTGAAGACAACACCATTCATCTGTCAAGAGTTGAGTGGGAATTCAGTAAGAGTGGCAGCGAACTTTCCTCCACAGACCACTTGGGTCTGTGACAGGCATCTTCCTCGAATGCTCTGAGTAAACTAAAACTCAAAAACCCCACAGGCCTGCCTACTAGGAGGCCCCTAATGAAGGTAAAATATACCCCAAGGAAAGACTGTCGAACCCCACAGAGATTGGGGATTCTTAGGATACTGGAGGCCATTCCGGTCTAAGGCCCTGCATCCCCCATGAGGATAAGGAAACCCTTGGCGAAATCAGTGGTCAAAGACCGCTCCTGGAGTACCTAATAGCTGATGAACAATTACAAAGCTGAGGAGGAAAACTCAGGCCAATCAGAAGTACACAGGAGCAACTGCTGGCCCAGCTTTCATGCTTGGTCCCTCTGATGACAAAAATGTAACTTTCAGATCCCCTGCAGATAAATCAGCCCCACATATCTGAAGGAAGCGCTTTCAGATCTCGCGTTGTAGAGGCTTTGGCTAGAAGCATAGATTGCCTGGAGCCATGTAGCACCTCCACTGGGCCTCCTAGTCAGTCAGTCAGTCAAGACACTCAAGAGTCAACATCCTGTCTGCAGCTTCTGCCAGACCCTGTGCAAACTGAAACCTCCATGAAGAGGCACTGGCACATGGTTTAAAACAAACCACAGATATTCAGAGTGGATGGTGAATGGGATGGAAGAGAAGCCGACATCCTCCCAATAGGAAAAGCTTTCATTTCTATTCCCCGATCATTAATGATGGAGAAAAATTCAAAAATGCAAAAATTGTTCTTGACAAATGGATTTTAGCCTAGAAAAGAGCACAGTAGCCCATCCTCCAGTCATTAGCCTAGGATGGAACCGAAAGCCGAGGCAGCCAAAGAAACAAATATAATAAGTGCGAGACTCACATCAAACGTCAAGAATACAGGGTCCTCCGCATGCATCCAGAATGCTGTGACATCTTCACCCGACTTCAACAACAGGGACCAACTAGCACAGGCAGTATCCCTCTGGGAAGGGGAAGCACCTCCTGGGTGGTTACAAGCCATCACCCTGCCCATTAAGTGAAGCTGTCCAAACGGACTTCGGAACCAATTCAATACACAGGTCGTGTGTGAGAAACAAGCAAAGGGCTCCTTCGCCTGCTGCAGTCCACTGCTTGCCCGAAGGCCAAAAATTCTTTGAAGGACAAATCATGAAACTATTAAATAATGCTTAGAATAACAGGACTTCATTGTTCTGCTCTCCAAGCTTGCTTAACTCCTCATGGACTCTTAAAAGAATTCCCACAGAATACTCTCTGTTCCTCGAGAAAGATGCCGGGGGAACAAACTAATATCAAACCTATGATTACTAATCAGGTTGCTCCAGTCCCAGAACACCCTCCAAGAGGGAGGGGAAACCTAGACGAGATTCCTAGCTATGATGTGAGCACCTCCTCAGATAAGAATCAAGGAATATTCCAGTACTATCTCTTGAATTTTTTTTTTTCTGGGTAGCTGTTAACTAAACGAAGAAATAGAGGAAGAAAGAGTTGCTACACAGATGATACACATGAAAGGAAAGACTATGTGAGTTTCCTCTCCCTTTCAATTCTCCATTAATATCCTCTGAAGGAAACTATGCCAGTTACTTATCTCGCTCACACATATATACAAGATTTCCTTTCCTTTTTATGCATTTAAGGAGATGTACTCTTCTTTGCCTTTCTGTAGGTCTATGAAATCATTTAATGTAAGAGTAAGTTTCTGGATATATTTTGAGTTCCTTACAGAATTGCTTACAGCTCATCAAAAAGCAGGTATCAAATGGACACCACATTTGAAAATGGGCATATGGTCCCAAAAATATCGTTTTGGGCAGAAATGCAGCAGCAACCTAGTCACACACTCTTTGGTATGACCTCACTCTGATTCACTGAGAAAATAAAAGCTGTTAAGACTCAGGCGGACCAACTTTCCTAGATCTGGATCTGTCCTGTCTTCCTCCTCTTGAAGAAGGATGGGGTTCTAGGTAAAGCCAGCCCCACCCCTGCCTGCGGGCTAAAGTAATGGACCTCTTCTTCTCTTACAGACTCAAAGACTTACTCTCTTCATCCTCATTCCCACACAAACAAGCTGCACCCTTGCCCCAATCTCAAGAATACTGCTCTTCTTATTGTCTCCATTCCTCTCTCCTGCAGGTAAACGCTCTATTTCTCTACTCTCCTTACAGCAAAACTCCTCAAAAGAGCTGCTCTCCTGGCTGTATCCCCTGCCTCCCCAACCATTCTCTCGAATCTGCTGCAGTCAAGCTGTTGCTGTCCATACTTCACCAAAACTGCCCTTGTGAAGGGTCACCAGGATCTCCACATTGCCAAATGCAATGGCAAATTTTCTGTGTCTTTCTTCCGCAAATGTTTAGCCCCTCTGACACATAAGGACTGCTTCATGATACACCTTCTCCAAAGGGCTTCTAGGTTACACTACTCTTTTGTGGTTCTCTCCTACCTTGTTGGCCACTGTTCCACATGACCCTACTCAGCGGAGGGCCCCAAAGTTTAGTCTCTGTAGCCTTCTCTTTTCTATACTGACTTCCTAGATGGTATCATCCTGTCCCATCGCATGGATTTAAAGACTACCTACACACCTACATATAGAAAATGTTGAACTATGGCCTGGACCACCTCTACCTTGTATGTGAGTATACCCAAGCAACCAACGATTCACGTTTATGGGCCTTTCTTAGGTAAATAGCTAATGTCTCACAGACACCTCAAGCAAAACGTATTCAAAAGCAAGCTTTAATTCCTTCCTGTATTCACAGCCAAACCTGCTCCTATTCAAGTCTTCCCCCATCTCAGAAAACAGCAAGTCTATTTTTGACTAAGTAGCGGGCGGGCAGTGTCCATCTGGGACTCAATACAACAGCAAATCCTGTGAGCTCTATTTCCAGAAGGTAGGTAACAATTTCTCACCACTTTCACGACAAACACTCTGGTACAATCCACCACCATCTTGTGTCTGGATTATTTCAACAGTCTCCTAAACCAGACTCCTTGCTTCCACCTTTGCCCTCTTGCAGTTTATTCGGGAGAATAAACAGCTTGCAGGGTATCTTTTTTTTTTTTTTTTTTAATGTTTGTTTATTTTTGAGAGAGTGAAAGCGTGATTGGGGAGGGGCAGAGAGAGGGGGTGGGGGAAGAGGATCCAAAGCAGACTCTGCATTGACAGCAGTGAGCTGATGCAGGGCTCGAACCTATGAACCATGAGATCATGACCCGAGCCAAAGTCAGACGCTCAACCAACTAAGCCACCCAGGCGCCCCTCATGGTATCATTTTGTAATTTATGTTCATCAATTCATAGCACCCCCACCCCCTTCAGTGGCTTCCCATCACAATCAGAACACAAGCCAAAGGCCTCACAATGGCCTACTGGGGCCTCCACGGCTGCAAACCCCTGACCTCATCTGCCACAACCCTCCTTAACCCATTCACTCTGGCTTCCTCGCTTCCGTCTCAAGCCTTTTGCACTTGCTGTTCCTTCTGCCTACAACACTCTTCCTCTGATCCATGCAGCTTCCTCCCTCACTTCCTTCAAGACTTCTCCAGAAGGTCAGATTATCAGGGAGGCCTTTCCTGGCTACCTGACATAAAACTGCAACACCTCACACATTACCTATCCCCCATACCTTGCCCTACATTTCCTATTCATTATAAACACATTTATATATTTACTGTTTGATTATCACCATGGGAACACAAACTCCATCAGGGCAGGAATGTGTCTGGTCACTGTTAGATGTCCAACATGTGTCTCATACTAACTGCTCAAGAAAAATAACTGAATGAACAAACTTCACTGAAAGAAACTAAATAAATAATATTTACCAATGGGCTAATTGCCAGTAGTATTAAAGCAGTAAAGAACACTCTTATTAAGTCTTTAGCCTCAAAACATACTTAAGAGATGCTGCATTTGTCAAAGACAAATGAAATGTTTTAGCCATAAAACAAGGGAAAACACAGTTGTTATTCAGGAAGCTCTGCAATCATTACAAAACACGTTTTTCCCAAAACCATTAAAACATTACCCAAAAATGGCCAATGACATAAAAGTGAAATTTTTCAATTAAACATGTCAATGAGAGAATAACTGAATAAACAGGAAATAGAAATTTCTCAAACACTTTTTCTAAAGAAAAACAATTATTTGCTCCCAAAGTTTCACAACATATTATGCAGAAACCAAACCCACACATGATAGAAACTTCCTTTAACTGTATAAATAAGAGTTACAATGATGTGTAAGGAGTTGTTTTTTCTTTTTTACGATTATTCACTTATATTTTGAGAGAGAGAGAGAGTACATAGTGAGGGAGGGGCAGAGACAGAATCCCAAGCAGGCTTCAAACTGTCAGCCCAGAGCCCAACATGGGGCTTGAACTCACAAACCATGAGATCATGACCTGAGCCAAAATCAAGAGTCAGACATTTAAGTGACTGAGCCACTCAGGCACCCCAATGTATAAGGAGTTTTTAAACCAATTTTTCATTTACTAAGCATCAATTCCCCTTGTCAGGCAATGAATGAGGAAATTGAAAATACTACTTACCAAGATTCTGTGAGTCTCATATGAAATACCACTAGGCCATAAAACCTACCCAATCATAGAAATACATGTTGGTTTGTAGCTCAGGGAGACTGGCCAAGAGACTAGCCAGAGATCTAGCACAAAGACAGTAGATTTCATCCCAAATTTCCATGCATTTGAGGAGTCAGGTCTAATTTCCTATTTCATTCATTCAGTCTTTGTTTTATCTTGACTCAAGGTATAAAAACTCAAATTATCACCTATAATCACATTTTCTCAACCTTCAATCTTACCCTGCCACCCGGACTCTAATGCCCTAAAAGGACTCTAAACAGCACACCTTGAGACTATGGGATTTTTTTTTTTCATATTTCCTTTTTCTCCTTGGAGTTTCTACTCTTTAAACACCAATCATAAGCTCTCTTCTCTAAAAATATTTTTTAAAAGATCCTATTTTTATCTCTGGAACAAAATCAAGTATGTTTGAAAGTGCAATATATTTTATAGTCAAAAGACTAACTTTTACCCAACAAGTACTTTGCACACCCAGCAGGACCTGACCCAGTGTCTGGGGAAAGAAATACAGTCAGTACTAAAAGTGGAAAACTAGCAAAACAAACCAATGGCTTTCTGACATTTTCATATTCTGACCTTTTTTGTAAAGTATTTTCTTTAACATCCCCTGAGGGGATTCAACTATCCAGGCATACCTCAGCTAACAGATAAGGAACGCCTAGAAAAGTTCAGGATAGGCTCCAGACTGCAGTCCAGGGAAAGAGGTGACCACACTCAAAGGCACCACAACCAATTAGAAATAGCGCTGGGGCACCTCCGTCCTGGTGTCCTGTAATTGCAGCAGGCTGTTCCACGAGGGTTCCTTTGACACAACTTTAAAAACTCACCTGTCTAGAACATATCCAGAAATCTCTGCTCCTAATCTTAAATACCAGGGAACCTACTGCCCCCATCCTATACAGAAGGGACAGTGGCATCTGAAATGTTATGACACAGGGTTGAAGAAACATACCCAAGGTGACAGTACTTAACTCAGTTCATAACATAAAAAGAAGCAAAGAAGAAAATGAGGGAGGAGCGGGGGTTTGGGGGAGCTCAGTGTAGGCATGTTCTCAGCTGAATTCTGACAACCATGGGAACCACACTTGAGAAAGACTGAGTGAGTTTGTCCAGGAATTTTCTTCTTTTTTGGCATCAACATTCAAGATGCTACTCTTTCTAAGAGGTTGTCTCCCAAGGGAGAAATACCATTTAAAAGATGCATTTTTGCATGTGAAAATCTCTACCTCCTTTCAAGAACCCGGGTCTTAGCAGCTCTCGCCTTTAGATCCCACCCACGGCCACAGGAGGAGGGACTTCGGTGCCGCTGACAAGAGAGGCCTTCACTGCTGTTCCTGAACCCAGTGAACGAGGGGCAGAGCAGGGAACACTTTCATGTCTTCTAGCCCTAGTACTCACACAATCGGGCTAGTTTGTATAGCTTCCTTAGAGAAACCATGGGTTAGGTATGCTCCACATGATTCAAATTTTCTGTGCCTTAATTTTGGAACAGAATTAGGTTTTATTTGTCCCCACATTTGTTGTTTTTCCAAAGAAAGTAAATGGAGGCATTTGTTATCAGTCTATCACTCACCATTTCCATAAATAACATCTGTTTGTTTGTATGTGGAAAAGCAAGTCTGACTCAAAGGACAGATTATCTGCTGAGCTATTTGTTTACCAAGGAACAAATTTCATGACTTATTCACCAGCTTGATTAAGTGGGGGCCACTTCTCATGAGGGTCCCAGATTATACCTACCATGCAATTTCAAAGTTAGAATTCCATATAATTTACACACTGGTTATGACAAATATTTCTGACAAAATCAAACTCCCTAAAAGAAAGTTGAGACCCTTCCCCACAGACACCGAATCTAGCCTCAGATCCTACAACATCCCACAAAGAGTCCAGGCATTAGCTGAACCAAACTGTCCAATGGTCCTCATTCACATGCCAGATTGCTTCACGTGACATTTTTCTCCCTCTAGAAAACCTTTCCTCCTTTCTTTCCACCTTTCATCCTCCTGAACCAACCCACCTACCCCCTCCCTACACAATTTTCAGCAACCTAGGCATGCCTGTTTGAACAGTGCATCTCTCCATTTTCCCCTAGCTGTTTGCACATAATCCTATTTATGTGTACTTCCTTACTTTTCCAATCTTCCTTTGGCCTCGGTCAAGCCCAAGGAAACAGTCTGTATTTTTATCCTCCTCCTCTATTTATAACAAAAGTCCACCTAGTGGCTCTCCCTCTTTGAGAACAAGAAAAGATTATATGGTCAGAGGGGAGTGCATAGCAAAGAACACAAGGGTAGTAAATGAAGATAAAGGAATCGAAGGCAGTATGAACTCAGACAAGGAATACTCAGGAATTCCATTGTCTATGGCAAAGGCAAAGAAGCAACTTTTACTCAAACTAATAACTGAAAGTCACAAAACTTTAAAGGAGCCAAATGCCATCAGGGTTCCATTGCCTTTGTAAGGGGGCTTGGAAACTTCACTCTTACACTAAAGGCAGACGCTAAGAAGAAAATGACCTATCACACATTACAAAATTCACATTTGGCCTGAAAGAAGGAAGAACTCAAAAGACAGAGCAAAGAGGGAAACCAAAACTTCCTGTACCTTGTGCAGGTATTCTGAATCACTGCAGCTGCCAGGCTAGAAGCAGGCACCTTGATGTGCCTCTGGGGGAGTCCAATTCTATCACAAGAAGAATCCAGAGCAAACAGATACTACAATATGAATGCACTTTAAGAAATACTAAGGAAGGTGAAGATATGAACATTTTTCTAACTGCTGAAGTTTGATGGGCTCAGGTGAAAGAAAAATCTGTTGAAGCAACTGGTTATATAGGAGAAAACTGGTATTCTTAAATCTCTGAATTTAGGGACTCCTGGGTGGCTCAGTTCATTGAGCATTCAACTCTTGATTTCAGCTCATGATCCTAGTGTTGTGGGATCAAGACCTACAATCCCATTGCTTAGGATTCTCTCTCTCTTTCTCTCTCTCTCTCTCTCTCCCTCCCTCCCTCCCTCCCTCTGCCCTTGTTTGCCCTCTCTCATAATATATCTCAAATAATTCTCTTCATAGAATCAGAGGTATCCAAGCTTGCAGAACACAGATTCTATCATTCACTTTTTGTTCTCTTCCCTGAAGCACAAACTTTTCTGCTCAGTTTTTAAATGACTCCATCAAATGGCCCCAACTACTTTCTCCAAGAGATTACTGCCAAGTTCAATAGAACTCATCATTATAAAAGATTTCTGCCTAAATATCCCTTTTCTCAAAGTTGTATTCCATCTTTTATTTATGTGATAAACAAAACTGAAAAATGATTAGTTGCCAATTAAAAATGAATTACTGATGTGTAGTCACACATTGTCACTTTTCCAGCTTTCAGTTAATTCTTTTTAGGTTACTCATGCTCAAATTCCTCTCTCCATCAAGACAGTGCCTCTCCTGTTCAACAGTGTGATGGTTTTAAAATCTATCCACAAATCCTTTGATACTTTCTTCAAGAGGTGAAATCTAATTCCACTTCCCTTGAGCATGGGCTGGTCTTAACAATTCATGTCTAAAGCAAAAAATAAAACAGACGTGATTATTTCAACTTCAGAGACTAGATCATAAAAGGCACTGCAGCTTCTGTCTTGGGCTCTCTCTGTCCAATCACTCACTCTGGGGGAAAGCCAGCTCCCAGGCCACGAGAATACTTAGAGAGCCCACAGAGAGGCCCACATGGCAAAGAACCAAAGTCTCCTGCCAAAAGCCATGTGAGTGAACAAACCTGAGAGTGGATCTTCCAGCCCCAGTCAAGCCTTCAGATGACGGCAGCCCCTGCTGATACCCTGACTGCAACTTCATGACAGAATCTGAGACAAAATCAACCAGCTAACCAACCAGCTTCTGAATTTATCAGCCAAAACCAACTAGCTAAACAACCAGCTTCTGAATTTCTGAGGCACAGAAACTGTAAGATAAGGTTTGTTGCTTTAAGCCACTAAGGTTTGGGTTAATTTATTATATAGTAAAATATAAATACCCACACTCCTCTTCTCTGTTCTTTTCCCCTACACACACACACACACACACACACACACACACACACATTTCTCTGCTTTTCTTTTTCCCTAGGTTCTGAGAACACAGAAACAGACTTTATGGACCTTTCTAAATGTACAGAGCACTGTAAGACTCATGAAACATGTACTGAGTACCTAATGAAGCTTCAGAGCTCACATGCACCCCACAATCATTTAAGTGACACTCCTATCCCTTCAGAAACTAGGAAACTACAGAGATATTCATCAGGAACCTGACCAAGGTCATTTTACTAGGAAATGGCAGGGCTGGGATTTCAACACAAGCCTTCACACTCTCCCCTAATGCCTCTCCTGCACTTCTAGTAGGTGCTTAAGATACTAGGCACCTGGGAAGTTTGGAGCAAGGGAAGGACACAGACTGAGCACATCCTAGGTGTTTGGCAGTATGTCAGGTGTCATCTCATTTCCTTCTTATGACAGAGTAAGTGCTAAGACTTTTATTTGACAAAGAAACTAATATTCAGAGGTTCAATGGAATAGAATACAGTAAAATGACTCACAGGCACCACTCTTCAGCATCTTGAAAACTAGGGTGGGAAAAAAAAGACACTGAGAATACTGCTCATACAGCTCATCTACCTCACGAGATTGTGGTAGGGGCCATTTGAAATAATTTGTATGGATATAATTCATAAGCTGTTAACTACTATGCAAATCCAAGAGGATATCATTACGTGTGGTCAGCTCTTAGCAGAGTAACTGTGAGGTAAAGCTCAAGCTAGTAGTGACACTTACCCCATGATATATTATACAGCAAAACCCACAAGAGCGTCTAAATATGGAAAATTTCATCTCAAGATGTTTGCATTACAATCTTAATTATTATTTAAGACTCTACGATAAAGGAAAATTCCAGGGTGGACTTTGGTTCCTACAAAATTTCCAGGTAAGAGCTGATGGCTTGACTTGGTTTGAAAGGCATCTAAACGGATTTCAGCAAATAATTAGAATGGCTTATTTTGCATCTGACTGATTAAGTTAAACAATTCTTGCCAGAAACTCTAAGTTCAGATAATTTTTAAGTGTTATTGTCATAAAAGCCCTACAAATCATGAAGCTGACAGGTTTTTTTAACGTAGTCAAATTTAGCTTTGCACCCACGTAAAAATAACAGAGAAAGCTCAAGTAGCACTCTTTTTTTCCACCCTTTTTACTGAAATATAGTTGAAACACAATGTTACATTCATTTCAGGTGTACAACGCAGCATTTCAATAACTATGTCCATGGTGCTCTGCTCATCGCAAGTATAGCTACCATTGGTCACCAATCGGGTAAAGTGGCACTCCTCCCAATGAGTAAGATCAGTTTAGGCAATTTTTTAAAATATTTTTTTAATGTTTGTTTTTGAAAAAGAGAAAGAGAGAGAGCATGTGCACAAGTGGGGGAGGGGCAGAGAGACAGGAGGACAGAGAATCCGAAGCAGGCTCTGCCCTGACAGTAGCAAGCCCAATGGAGGGCTCGAACTCATGAACCATGAGATCATGACCCTAGCCAAAGTTGGACGCTTAACCGACTGAGCCACCCAGGCATCCTGGTTTGGGTAATTTTTAACTCATTGTATTTTTGGTTCCCAAGAAACTTATACGAATACATGTAGGATAAATTTTAAATAGTCCATATACTAATATCATGATGTAACATACTGACTTAATTTAACAGCAAGCACTCAGTACAGTGGTTGGCACACAGTAAGTACCCAATAGATAAGAAAAATGCAATCTATGGAGTGTCACTGGTGGAGACAAATAGCTTATGTCCAAATTTCCTAATTATCTGATGCTCAGAGACAAGAATATAGTTTCTAGTACCTTTAGCAGGTTTTTAAAACATACATATTATATGTTCTTGAGGTATATTAAGGTGTGGTTTGGAAACTGGGATCTCTGACAAGAAACATTATGAATCACTTTCTCCACTAAGAGTCTTTTTTTAAAACTTTAAAAAGAGGCATCTAATTTTGCTCCATTTCCACGCTGGAGACACGGCAGAGCACGCCTGACAGGTATTTACACGCATGCCCCACTGTGGTTGCCCGAAAACCCATACCAGAAAAAGAGGAGAAGGAGGCATGATGGGATTTCAGGGGTCTTCTAAAAAGGTTTCTGTCCACACTCACTCATGAACTGAAACTGGACATTTTCCATTCGATGTAATCAAGAATCCGAGACCTGAAAACATTTCTATTAAAAATCCAAATGGGCACTGAGGCATAAATATGGTTAACGCAGCAGGCCCTATGAAAGCCCAGGCCACGAGGACAATTCTGAGTGCTGCAGTGGTCTTGGGGAAAATATGGAACCGGCCCCACTTACTTCTCTGTGCATCTACCAACCTACCCCAAGCTTTCTCAGACAGAAGATGTAGACAGGATTAAGGGGGTAAAGAGGGGTAAAGCAGCTGGGTTTTCCTGCTCTAAATGACAGTCTTTGGTGCTCTGAGACATCAAGACACGCAGCTCTTAGAGGGAAGGTTCACACAGAATGCGTGCTCGCTGGGGTCTCCGCCTACAATACAATGCAGGGGGGGTGCACCCTTTCTCAAGGGAGATGGGACTGAACAGGAAAGCTCTGCACAGCAATGCAGAAGATGCAAGTCCCAAGACAACCCAGGAACAGCTGGCCACATAAGCCTGACCTTATGGAGACTTGAATATGCTTCAATAACTGCGATGACATTAAGAATCCACAGTACTTTCACCAACGCATTATATGTTGCCCTATGGTCAGTCCTTTTCAGAAAATGCTGATGATGCTGATATGAACATGGCAGCTATTTCATGACGGCTGTTTCTGCTTCTACTTGGTATTCTACTTCTGTTCCATTTTCTTACTGTTCAACTCTAACTTAACTTACAAATTCCTTGAAAAATTCTGATCGATCTTATTTCATCAGATCATCCCTCTTAGGGAATGCTCTTCTGGGAGGCCACCTTACAGCAGCTTACAGCACCTTACAGCAGATTGGTTTTCTTGAGTCAAGTGCCTACCCTTCTTCTGGTCCACTGTGGCAAGAAGGTGTGGTCCCCCGGAGTAGCATTTTTATCTATATGTATCCTGTCTGATTAAAACAGCATCACCAGCTCTAAGACTAACAATTATCCAGATTGTTTTACAAAGTAAATCTTCTGGGGTGCCTGGGTGGTTCAGTGGGTTGAGCATCCAACTTCAGCTCAGATCATGATCTCGTGGTTCATGAGTTCGAGCCCCGCATCAGGCTCTGTGCGGACAGCTCAGAACCTGGAGCCTACTTCAGATTTTGTGTATCCCTCTCTCTCTGCTCCTCCCCCACTCATGCTCTGTCTCTCTCTCTCTCTCAAATAAACATTAAATAAATAAATAAATAAATAAATAAATAAATAAATAGTAAATCTTCCCTGTTAAGGTAAACTAAGAAAAGCAGATGTCAAAGGAACTGGCATGTGAGCAGACCAGATGCATGCCTTTTTTATGGTATAAGGAAGAGTGGAACCATACAACTTAAAGCTCAGAGCTGGCACACTGTCTTTCTGCCTGCAGTCCATTAGTAAAAAGCAGGTCCCAGGCAAGCTCAATGTCGACGGGGTGGAAAAGTCCACTATACCCACAAGGAAGCCATGGCAAGAAGGAGGAAGGAAGAATTACATGTACGTAAGCTCTACACTTTTATTAGTTATTCTGGTATGAAAAAAATTTCATGAAAAAAGTTAAGCTGGTCAGGGAAATATTATCAAAATATAGGTGCCTCCCTCACTCCCTATAAAAACAAACTAAAGCACACTTAAATAGTGCTCTGTTTTTGTTAAATATCTACAGTTACAAAAACTTAAGAAAAAGACCTTTGGACCAGAAAGCATCTACTTAACTGAATCAACAAAGGCAGCATAATATCTCTGAATGGCCAGTAAAGGGAAAAAATACCAAAAGATTTTGTTTGGGGAGTGTTCCTCTGTAACCAACCCTCCAAAGTAAAGCAGAGCCTGCTTCAGTGGCTCTGGAAGGAATGTAAACTGAATGCGTGGGAGGAAGAGCTCCAGTTTCTTCGGGATCTGAGGCAGGCAGTGGTGATCGTGCGATGCACCTGTAGTCATTAAGTGGCGTTCATTACAACAAGGAGCACAGCTGCCTGGTGTGTGAGGTTCCAGACATCGTTAGCAGAGAGCACTCAATCCCACGCAAGCAGCCCCGGGTCATCTACCAAAGGGAACCACCCCACTGACCACCACCGACCGCCCTCCCACCTGCTGTCTAGATTGTTTTTCTTCCCCAAAGCTCTCTAAGTCTGTTTCTAGGATACAGGGGTTTTTTAAATAACTATGATGTTTTTCACAAGAGCAATCACTGCCTGTTTCAAGTTATCATTTAGTTAAAAAAGCTGGGACCTTGGAAGAGCCAACATGTGAAACACAGTTAGGGCTACAAGAATTTTTTTTAATGAATATTTGCAATATGGATAATGTAGGCAGCTGCAAAAAATAACTCTTTAAATAACACACATTTATATATGTGATTAAATATAAATGTGTATATATACATATACATACATCATGTGTACATATTTCATGGTTTAATGTTTTCCTGTCAGAAGAAGTACTCAAATATAACCATATTGCAATTACCTTTTTTAGGGAAGAAAGGTTTCCCTCCCATTCCAGCCATGTGTCAACTCATACTTCCGCTGTATGGGAACACAGCCCTTGGGCAGCTGGGTTTCAGTACAGATACATTTCAATTTCACAAGGGGCTAATACTTAGTAAATATCAAAAAAAAAAAAAAAACCATGCAGAACTGCAGAAAAGTACAACACAAGCTCTTTAAGAAAGGTCATAAAATGTAAGGAAGGTAGGGAAGTCTTTACCTCCAAGTGGGGACACACAGACTCACCATAAGGCGCTAATTTTCAATGCTAAGAGGACCCCTCTTTAAAGAGGCTAAACCAAGCAAATACAAATTCTATTTCAATTCCCTTTGGAACATCTCATTAGCAGTATTTTGTACAATCCTGTTTATGTCAAATCAAAACTATCACTTCATCTCTAACAATGATTGTTCCCTAGAAACTAATTTTCTTATTCAGAAATAAAATCAAAGTAAAGCCCTCAATTTCTGGCAAAGAGATCCAAAGACTGAGAAGGCAGCACCTCTTCTTTTTCAAATGCAGGTTTTCTCCTCCCAAAATGCTGCTTTGTACTTTCCAGGCAATCTATAAATTCATCCGTGGTTATTTTCCACCACCAATATCACAGTTTGATCATAGAGTATTCTGGAATCATACAGTATCTATTTCTCAATATCTTGAACTCGGTCTCAACACCCAGAAATATCCTTGGATTACTTTGTTTATTTGTTTTGAAATCTTGGGCCCTTGGGATTGAAACCTCCTTCTCTGGCATGAAAGGCTGCCCATTGGGGAACTGAGATTACATAACCCTTCACTCTAGGTTTTCCTCCACTGTTGTTTTTAACATCACTGGATAAGTTTCTTGGAAGTGTTTATAATCCGTCTATGTCTACTATTTCCCAGCGCTCTTCCACTGTGTGTAAGGAATCAAGAAGCAAAGAGAACGTTCATGTTCACCTACATGCCTGGACTAAGATGTGATCAAACAACTCCTGGATAAAACATACCAACCCGCCCTCACCACCCCCAAATGAGACACAGCGGCCAAGGCAAGACTGCACATGGAACTTTATGTACAACAAGTAATACCTGCCCTTCGATGGAATATAGATTCTTAAGGGCATCAGCTCAGCAAAACGCTGGTCCTTCATCCACATTCCCTGGAATGCTTTCTCAAGCATCAGTTTGTACCTATTTATGCTGTTGCTTTTCTGTCTAGGCTTTGAAACCAACAAGGATTTTGTCGGAAATAACTGAAGAATGGATGATTTTCTTCTATCCACCTACAGTGCTAACATCCACACTGACATACAGCTGGAAAGTAGCTCAAGGTTCCTTATTCCCACAAAAAGTGTGGTATGGGGTGACCAAGCAGCCCAATCAGGAGTTTGATTTCACAAGGGAAAAAGCATGGAGCTTTACCATAATTCCTTCCTCAAAGCAGTCTTTTTTTTTTCACACCTGGTATTTTAAATGCTAAATCATTTCTTTGTTCGTTTTCATCAGCTTCTTGTAAGATCTAGTTTCTGGCTGGTCCCACTTCCACTGCCACTTAGTACCCACTGGATTGGCGTGGGGTCAATCCTACAGACATTTATCTGCACATGACAAGCCAAAGGTGGTCTCCATGCAAGGAAGGCTTCCAGGGCTGCAGAACACACGCCCACAGAACTCCCCTTCCCGAGAGGTGCACACCATCCATTGGCAGAGCTTTGCCCCAGTGGGGCTCCCATCAATCAGTAACTGTCAGTGAGGGCACCATGGAGACCTGGAGTTGCCAGCACAGGCAGTTTCTCCTTCTGCTGTTGCTTTTCTCTCCTCTCAGGCGTGTCCTGGAGTAAGGCTAGGCTGCTTCTCAGGACCAGACTCTCCTTTAACTGCCTTTCCAAACTGTTCCTCCTCTGACGATCTCCCTCTCACACTTCACCACACACAGAAGAATCTGGCTCTGATTTCCTCACCTCCACTGATTCTATCTACATTTGCCTTTATCCGATCGCCGGTCCAGGGTTTCTCCTCCTCTTCTGTGAGGAGGTGGAGGACGACAGGTGGAGGACGAATTTGGTCTTTCTTCCTCAAACCACCTTCTGCCCCCTGGCGGGTGCTGTCAACTACACCACGGGCTCTCTCCCTGCGATGACTCGAACCAGCACTGGGCATCCAGAGCCTTTAAGCAGTGTTCTTATCCACCTCCTGGAAGTGGCTGGGACAAGCAGAACTGTCCCAGCCAAAGGCTGCCTGTCTCCTAGTCTTTGGATTTGTTCTGCCAAAGAAAACCCCTTGTTGGCTCCGAGCCTTTGCACAACCACTATCGTCTCACAAAAACAACCAGGAAGTGCACAGTTTCGCTGGTAACCTCTTCGCTGCACCAGTCTGCAACCACACACAGTCTTCACTCCAGATGTATGAACTTACTTTTTCAAGGAGGAGACAGAACCATCAAACCTGAGATGCTTCCATGTTTATTAGGCTTCTCGATGTCACTGTGGACACAACCTGAGGGCTCACGCCAGCACATCCAACCACAGCGTCACCTTAAGTACAAACAGCAGGTCTCGGGTGCCCAGAGAGTCCATGCTCTTCATTGCCTGAGACTGTGGGCTGCCATCAGGCCAGAACTGAGATGCTGGGGCTTGGGCAGGAAGGCTGCTGCTGTGAGAACAACCAAGTCGTTGCCTCCCCTTCTCAGACCTGAAACCTGGTGGCTGTTCTATCTTCAAATGGGGGAGCCAGGAATTCCAGTTAGCCTGTGACCGACTGCTGGGCAGTTGCTGGGCTGGCTGGTCTATTTCAAGGACCGAGAGAAGTCATTACAGACCACAGGATCCGGGACTAAGAAGTCTCCTGTAGTCCCAGCACAGAAAGGATTACATTTTCTTCTGTCAAAAGGGGCCCGATGGGGGCTGTGGACCTGCTTCCTGCAGCACCATGACTGCTTATTCAAACAGAAAGGCTATGCTCAACACTAAAAATAGTGGAGCTGTCCTGAGCTCTTCTGTAACAGTACCATGTATCTGAAATGCCAGTAATCAATCTCTCCCCCATACTTCAGCACATCAGAAGATAAACTGGAAATTCTTTTAATAATCTGACTTGTATCTGCTTTTATTTTTAAGTTTATTTATTTTGAGAGACAGAGAGAGAGCAAGCAATTACATGAGAGGGGCAGAGAGAGAGGGAAAGAAAGAATCCCAAGCAGGCTCTGCACTCTTAGTGCAGAGCCTCATGTGGGGCTTGAACCCACAAACTGCAAGATCATGACCTGAGCCAAAATCAAGAGTCAGATGCTTAACTGACTGAGCCACCCAGGCACCCCTGAAATGCCAGTAATCAATCTCTCCCCTACATTGCAGCACATCACAAGATAAACTAGCAATTCTTTTAATAGTCTGACTTACATCTGCTTTTAAATCTTGAAGGAAGGTAGTATATAAAACAGGACACC
Source organism: Leopardus geoffroyi (assembly GCF_018350155.1). Classification (NCBI taxonomy): domain Eukaryota; kingdom Metazoa; phylum Chordata; class Mammalia; order Carnivora; family Felidae; genus Leopardus; species Leopardus geoffroyi. Next base: position 113,536,745 of record NC_059336.1, read on the forward strand.
TGTCTTTCCTGAAATTTAAAGTTTCTGCTATGAACTTAAAGAACTAAAATTTTAGGTGACTTTAAAATACAAATAGCTGTTTACAGGGTGCCCGGGTGGCTCAGACAGATGAGCATCCGACTCATGTCATAATGTCACAGTTCATGAGTTCGAGCCCCGTGTCAGGCTCTGTGCTGACAGCTTAAAGCCTGGAGCCTGTTTCAGATTCTGTGTCTCCCTCTCTCTCTCTCTGCCCCTCTCCTGCTCATGCTCTCTCAAAAATAAATAAATGTTTAAAAAAAATTTTTTTTAATATAAATAGCTCTTTAAAAGCTAAGTCCACCTTGGGGCATCTGGGTGGCTCAGTCGGTTGAGCATCTGACTTCAGCTCAGGTCATGATCTCGCGTTCTGTGAGTTCGAGCCCCGCATCAGGGTCTGTGCTCAGAGCCTGAAGCCTGCTTGGGATTCTGTGTCTCCCTCTCTCTCTGCCCCTCCCCCGCTCATGCTCTGTCTCTCTCTCTCTCTCTCTCTCTCTCTCTCTGTCAAAAATAAACAAACATTACAAAAAAAAATTTTTAAAGCTAAGTCCACCTTGATAGGAAAACCATTGGAATGGGCAATGGAAAATCTGATTTAGAGAAGTTTACATTTCTAAAAATTTCCAAACACGCTAAGATACAGTAGAAGAGACTAAGTAGCTGTACCGTTAAACCAGAGAGTGATTGTCCCATCTTATAGCTCTTCAGACTCTTTGTACAACCTACAAACTATTTCAATTACAGGGGTTTTTCAGCTCATCCTCAAGATCTCCTTTTGAAGGAAGTCTACTACCTGTCAGTACTCACAACCCCAAAGATAAAAAACGCCCTTCCACCACAGACTCTAACAGAAATATTCTCTGCTTTTACCATTATCCAGCATCCCATGGTGTTTTCACTACAACCGCGGTCTGGTGTGGATACTCATCTTACCTTCAAAGGGCTTTTTCTGGAGAGTTAAGTCAAACTAATCTCTTTTTGCACAAATTATTTGGGTTTCCTCCTGAACATATGCTATACTAATAATCTGGATAGTTTTTATGAGGTGGTATTGCAAATGTTACCATGTCATTTTAACTTTTCTTCCCTTGGGTTACAAATACTACCAAAATCAACACAACAGAATCTTATTTCCATACTCAATTCTTTCCTAGAAGTCACCAAGGAAGACCCCCCTCACCCCAAACCATCTCTAGAGAGAGCCAATGAGCTCCACTCCCGGGAGTTGTAACTACTTCTGTGGTGGAAAAAAAAAAAAAAAAGTTATATTAATATTTTTAACATAACATGGCTTTCAATATATTCAGATTGTACAATCATCATGACCATCTAATTCCACAGTATGTATTGACCCAAAAAAATTCCTTATCCATAAACAATCACGACCCATTCCCCCTCCCCGCAGCCCCTAGCAATCACTCATCTACTTTCTGTCCATGTGAAGTTGCCTCTTTGGGACACTTCATATAATGGAATTTTGTGTGATCTGAATCCTTTAGTGTCTGGATTCCTTCACTCCACATGTTTTCAAGGTTCATTCACGTTGTGGCATGTATCAGTATCCCATTCCTTCTTTATGGCTGAACAACCCATTGTAAGATCTACCGCATTTTGTTTATCCATTCATCAGATGATAGACATTTTGGTTGTTCGCGCTTCTTGGCTGTTATGAATGATGCTGCTATGAACATGTGTATACAAGTTTTTGTGTGAACATATGTTTTCAATTCTCTTGAGTATATACCTAGAAGTGGAAATGCTGGGTCATATAGCAACTATGTTTAACTTTTGGAGGAACTCAGGTGATAGCTTAATGTGATTCAGTCTAGCCAGATGGGGGTTACTGGTTCATCCAATAAAAATGTTATTTCTGTCAATATTAAAAGGCTTTCTTTAAACAGCCAGGAGTAACATCCATTATTTTCCCAATTGCTGTGTGGCCTGTCACTCTAACATGAAAGGAAACTAGACTTATCAGAAAAAAGTGGTTTCCTGGTAGTCCATGCTTTTCTGGCTGTCTTCAAACTAGTGGCGATTTATCTGAGAATCATCACAGTGAGGAGGGTGGGTTGCTGAGGACAGTGACAATGAAGGACAGCTGCTTATAAGCAGCACCTCTTGGACAGCTTTTGATTCAATGGCTATATTCTAGCACCTACAGGTCCAAAATCTAGATGTTTTCAGTACACTGTAAGAGTGAGCCACTAGATCAACACCCAGAAAACTATAGCCCATGAGACCAATCTAGTCAGCCACTCAGTTTTGTGGGTTTTTTTTTAAACAATCTGCCAGCTAAGAATGATTTTTCACATTTTTAAACAGTCACATTTTTAACAGTTATGTAAGAACCTATATATAACATCCTCAATTATGTATCTTGGCTCATCAAGCCTGAAGGATTTATTATCAGATCCTTTAAGAAAAAAGTTTACAGACCCGTGCTCTAGCTGATCCTCATGCAAATTAAATTCTCTTAAGACCAATGAAGGACGCCTAGCACCATTATTAATTTGTCACTGGAGATATCCAGTAAGCAGCCAATGTCCAACGCAGGATGTAGAGTGGAGTAACCTGGGAAGTGGCTCAGAAGGATGGGAAATGCACAGAATCAAAATGGGAAAAGCCGTATGGGCACAGTGGTTAGGGAAGGAGAGTTAGGCCATCAAACCTCTGTGAAACTCTAATAAAATCTTCATTCATCACAGCAGAGAACACCTCCCTAGCAACTTGATAGTTTGTTTCTCCCTATCTACCTTGTTTTATCTAGAGAGTGCTAGACTTAACACATTAACACATTCTGCTTCACTGAACCCATCACCCCCCATTGTCATCCCTTTCCTGCTTACTCTGACCATTTCGCTCTTGGCCTACCAGGTGTCAAATGCACATCCTTATTCCCTTGGTCTTGCAGGGCTGCGGCCACCCCTTATTAGGAGGTGATTAATCTACACCATTAATCTCAGCGCTCTAGATAAACATCATTACTGCTGTTTGCAAGATACTATTAAAACTACCAACTGGTCATTGCAGTAGACCACCTTCTTTATCCCAATGAAACAGAAAAACAACACTTGTCTTTTGCCAACCTCAATGTTTTCACTAGTCCCCCAAGCTTCTTGAAAGTAATGGCAGTGGACTGTTTTGACACACTGGTCCCTCAGACTCTTCCCAAGATAGATGATCTCTACCTGCTCGGAATACCTTCTGTTTTTCTCATAAGTCAGAATTTCAGAATTATCTGCTCCTACAACTGGACCTTCAAATTCTTCAGCAAATTGAGAGGTTCGTATGTTTGCACTTGACCTCTTCTACAAAGGTGAAATTAAAGACACTAGAAGTCCCTGCTTTTCCTCAGACTTCCCTTACTAATGTCTCTTCCTTTCTCCTACATGTAAGGTTTTCTTGGGGGCTCCTTTCACCTAATACAAAGCTGGATGTGGGGAGACCTCACTTTTAGGTTCTTATTATGACTCGTTCCTCCTTTCTAGTTTTAATCTTCCTATTGTTGTTCTTACTCGATTTTGCTATTTCCATATCCTCATGGTCCTGCCAAATTACCTCCTTTTAAAACTTTCCCATTAGCCTTCCAACTCTCAATAGAGTTCTGGTCTCAGCAAAAAATAGCCACATCTCCCTTCCTGGCCTGCTTCAGTTAGTTCCTGGGCTTCTTTTTTGAACAGTCATTAAATCCTAGGGAGTTTGAGCAAAGAACTCCATCACTGTGATTACGTGTTAGTCTGAATTCGTTTACTAGCTCCCAGCTATGGAGAAACTACATTTTTTATAATTTGTTTTTATTTTAGAGAGAAAGAGCACAAGCAGGGAGAGAGGCAGAGAAAGAAGAGAGAGAAAGAGAGAGAGACAGAATCTTAAACAGGCTCCACTCTCAGCACGGAGCCCGATGCAGGGCTTGATTTCACGACCCAGGGATCATGACCTGAGCCAAAATCAAGATTTGGACACTCAACCGACTGAGCCACCCAGATGCCCCAGAGAAACTTACCTTTAAACAGAATGAGTGGCAAATTTATGGACAATATAGATCTTCCTGTTTTCTTAATTATAATTTCATCTTCCAGAAGACCCTTCAGCAAAGGTTTGAGCATTTAAAATACACACAACAGGGGTGCCTGGGTGGCTCAGTCAGTTAAGTGTCCAACTCTTGCTCAGGTCAGGTCATGATCTCATGGTTCGTGAGATGGAGTCCCCATATCGGTTCTGCAGTGTGGAGCCTGCTTGGGATTCATTCAATCACTCATTCATTCATATTCTCTCTCTCCCTCTCTCTCTCCGTAAATAAATAAATAAATACATAAATAAATAATCATTTAAAATAAAATAAATTACACACAACACATGGGGAGACCAGTCATTCCAATAATGAATCATCGACAAACCAAAACCGGTCTCATCTCTAGTCTTAATACCAGAGAGTTCAGACCACCTTTTCCTGACACTTTCATATAGTTCAAAATTCTCTTCCTTACCAGTATGATTATAAGCTTTCAAAAACTCTCCTCCCATCACATTCTAATTCTGGAGAACATCTAAGAAATACATGATCTATACAATAACCCAAGGAAACAACATTGGGGTTATTTTTCAAATAAGATTAGAAAAATATTATATACTCAGCGATATTCACACAGAACAGGTTATCAAGCACTTACCCCAAAGGACCTTTTTTTTTTTTTTTTTAAGGTTTATTTATTTATTTTTTTCAAATTTTTTTTTTTCAACGTTTATTTATTTTTGGGACAGAGAGAGACAGAGCATGAACGGGGGAGGGGCAGAGAGAGAGGGAGACACAGAATCGGAAACAGGCTCCAGGCTCTGAGCCATCAGCCCAGAGCCCAACGCGGGGCTCAAACTCACGGACCGCGAGATCGTGACCTGGCTGAAGTCGGACGCTTAACCGACTGCGCCACCCAGGCGCCCCAAGGTTTATTTATTTTTGAGAGAGAGAGAGCATGAGCAGGGGAGAGGCAGAGAAAGAGCAGGATAAAGGATCTGAAGCTGGCTCTGTGTTGAGAGCAGAGAGCCCAGGTTGGGGCTCTAACTCTCAAAGCATGAGATCATGACCTGAGCTGAAGTCGGATGCTCAACCAACTGAGCCACCCAGCTGCCCCTCACCTGAGGACCTTTAAAACAAGATGCACACCCTGTCTTGCAAATGACTAGGAATTATCACACCTAAAGGATGAGGAGATGATCTATATGACTGCTCCAGTCTTCCCTCTTGAAAATCCCCAGGACTCGCTTTCCTCATCAGCCCAATAAACCTCATCCAACTGTTACTCTGGGGATCCAGGCTCAGGTCACTGAGCAGAATTTTCCCAAAAGATGAAAAACGCAATGTACAAACCTTGTATTAGATACTCTTTCTGTTAAGCGACCAATTGTAAGGGAAGAGTCAATCACTCCAGAAGAGTGACCAACTTAGGGAGGTGGGGGTGGGCCTGGGGAATCAAAGCCACAAAGATACAGACTCCTAAAGGGCCAAACAGTAGTAAAAACTCCCTCTCAGCTATTTTGCACTCCTCTTGGTGGTGAAAGACAGTCCTTTTCAACCTCACAACTGGCATTCTTTTTCATTACTTGTGGCGCAGGCAATCAGTCAACGTGAGACAGAGCAGGAAGCTGCTGGAACGAGCGTGTGCGTCTAGCTCTCGGCTCTGAATGGTCTGCGCCTCACTCCAGAACGTTTCCTCCAGATGCTGCCAGCAGACACTCTGTAATACCTAAACCACAAATCATCACATTCCCCACCCTTTGAGCCAGGCCTTGTCCTTGAGAGCTTCCCACATAGTGAGATATTAACCAAGCTGGCCACTGATACAATAGCTCTTTACAAATTCGGAGTAAAACCTGCCACACCATCTGCTCGATCTACTAAAAAGTGGACTCGTATCGTAAAAATATCCATGGTAGGTGAACCTCAGAGAGTAATGCAGGACATTTCAGACATTTCACATGGAATGAATCCTGGCTAGCTTGCTAAAGAAAATATTTTATCAATGTAAACATGTCAGGCATACAAGTGTATCTAAAATTAGAGCAAGTATGTGTCAGAAATGGAGCCATCTTGCAGAAACAGAATTACAGGCAGGTCACTCTAGATTCTTTGCCAATATCCAAGGAAACCGCCTTTCCTCAAAATAAAGAAACCGTGCTGCTATCTGGTTGTTCTGGGAACCAGGGAGGGTTTGTTGTTGTTTTCTTTTAAAGGACTCTTAAGTTTTATCTACTGTGACACATTAAAGCCCTCTACACCAAACAAAATGTTTCCAAACTATGATGCTGTAACTTAAAAAAACCATTGACTGGACTATACTCACACTGAAAAGGCGCCATAACTTGACCCTGCTTGAATGTCAAAGGGAACGAACCTTCAGTGGACTGCTCTCCCGAGATCACCTTCTGGGCCGCAAAGTACTTGGGCTTCAGCACATACTCCTGGGTCTGGCCATGATGTATCATCACATTCTGTGAGGAAAGTGGTGTCACTCTGGAAAGAAACAAAGTGGGGAGAGGGAAATTAGTTATGGACTTTTGAAACCAAGAAGGAGAAAAGAAGACGTTCAATTTAGAAAGGAACGTAGATTCCATGTGAGGCTCGATTTTTCTCTTCAAATACTGTAGTGGACCACTTATAACACAAGGAACTAACCACTTACACTTAGAAACGTTAATATAAAAGAGACTCTGCTCATCTAGTCAAGAAGCATAGGCTATCTAGACCACCACAGGTGGATTCTATCAGAAGATTTGGAGCACACAGCCTTTATGCAGAGCACGGGCCATTTATATGTAAGACAGACAAAGACACATACAGAAGCGGGTACCAACATTTACAAAGTGTATTTTCCATATACTGATAAGTAGGCAGTATTGGAAACGCAAGGAAAGGAAAGGAGGAAGAAAATACAGAAAGAGGATTATGCAAGAAGTCCCCGGCTTGATCAGTCACGCAAAATTAACTGTCAACAATCAGAGCCTGTAGAGTAACCAGTGGGACCTTCCTAATGACAGAAGAGAAGGTCAATCTCTTCGAGCCTCACCTTCCTGAGCTGTAACCACAGAATCACTGTCAGACAGGCCAAAGAAAAAAATGCTTGTAAAAAAGTCAGAACACACAAAAACTGGGAAAATTTTGAATTATCTTTTGAAATTGTAATTATGGTAAGAAACACATTCAACTTTTTCTAGTTAACCTTTAAATTTTTTATGCTGTATCTCTTAACAATTAAAACTGTACTATTCAGGTTAAATGTTTTATAATTATTCATTCCTAAGAAGGGGAACAATGGTAAGAATAACGGATCACAATCTCATTTCTTCAAGACCCCACGTGAAGAACTCCGAGGACTCCCGAACACAATTACTGTGTATTCACCCTCTGGTCTGACCGTTTTCTATGGCAGTTCTCTTTTGTTGCATGTAATGGAAACTGTGCTTTGTTTAAGCAGTTTTTTTAATTTAAATTCCAGTATAGTTAACATACAGTGTTACATTGGTTCTGAGAATTTTATCCAAAAAATACAAAAACACTAATTCAAAGGGATACATGCACCCCTATGTTTATAGCAGCATTATTTACAACAGCCAAATTATGGAAACAGACCAAGTGCCCATCGACAGATGAATGGATAAAGAAGATGTGGTGTATATACACAACGGAATATCATTCAGCACGTAATGTAAACTTTAAAATAACAAGTCTTTGCCCACGTTTAATAATTCCCTGAAGGACAGAACTAAAATCATTAGCTAAGTAAGACTAATAAATAATCAGACAATGTAAAGAAGATACACCAACTCATTCCAGAAAATGCTTAACTGTACCAAAACTGCTGGGACAGAGCACTGTAGCAACAAACGGAGTCTTTGGAAGGAGACACCTCTGGTGTCATCTTGAATTTTATCACCTGGGGCATATTAAAGCCGCCTACACCAAACAAAATATTTCTAAGCTATGATACTCTAAGTTAGGAAATGGTTGCCTGCGATATAACCACACTGATAAGGTACCCCCAAACCCCAAAGACTCTCCCTAATAAGAGACTGTACTAAACAAGAAAAAGAAATGACATTGTGACAGGTGAGTACGTAAGGTCAGTTGTCAAGATACCAAAAACACCACTACACAGTGTCTTGTCAAAAGCAGTAACAGTCTTGAATAAAGTCAGTCTATTTGAGTCTAACAATGAATGAGGTATTCTGTGGGACAAGGCATCCATGAGAAAGGAAGGAAGAGGCTGGGATTAACGATGCTTCCCTCTTACCTAGTCAGTGATCTCTATCCACCACTTTAAACCTCAGAGTTGCAGGAAAGCCTAGGAAAATCCACTTTGGACCTGAGTTTTCCCAGACACAACTCCATGGAAGGGCGCTCCCTCTATCACCAGACTAATGACTTAAATTACTAAAAGCCTAAGTAAGGCTTAATGTTGTAAACACTTTTGTTTTGATGATGTAAGTGTTGGTCTGAACTTGAAGTATGTTTGGTTGGAATACAGTAGAAAGTATAACAGCTGGACACATCTGGTGGTGAATGGTAAGAACCACAAGTCTACTCCATCAGCCTCAAGAAAAGGGGAAGCCCTTCTTCTCATCTCCAGGGCAACCCACTCCCCAGCTGTGCTGTCATCCTGTCACTACACTGTTGACACCTGCTGGCAAAAGTACAGGCTTGCTCCTATTCAGAAGAGGACAGCCTAGCATTCCAGCTGCGACAACTGCCAGCTAGGTACGACTGGGGTCTGCCTTCTAGTGGAGCTCCTCCTTTCTCTCCCCTCTGAATCAAGGAAGTGAGAGGCGGCAAGAAATCAGCAAGAAAGAAGCTGAGAGCTTATATACGGGCTCCTTTTCTCTAAACCTAACTGGAAAGTACAGAATAAACAAATAAGATGAGCTTACCGGGTCTAGAACTTGAGCAACAACCCTCAGCCATCACTGACTTAAGGAAATGAGTAATGGTAGTTAAGTCTAACTACATTGTAAGTATTCACCACGTCACAAATTGCAAATATGGAGCTACCCCTGAACCGTGCTTCCCCATTTTCCAGCTCCTTTCCTCCTTCCCAGTGCAAGTGTGTAAACACACAAGAAGAGACTGAAGCCACTCTGCACGACAGCCTCACGGAGAAGGAAGCAAAGCCATGGACAGTGATACCATGTGGGGAGAACAGAGAAAACTGTGCGCTCACTTCACAAATACACGACTGCCATCTTTTTCTCTCTTCCCTTCTTCCTCCTTTGCAGTTCATGTTCACTTTCCCCTCTAATTTCATCACTCAGTTATTTCCACTCTGGACCACTTCTAAGCCCTACAAATATATATTCTCTTTAACTCTCCTTTTTTTACCCAAGTATTTCAGGAATAATCTTTCTCCCTTCATTTCAGTTGAGATATTTTCCATTCTTCCCTTCCCTCCTCCGACAGGGAGGGGGAGAGCTTAACTATCACTAGTGAACATCAAATTTGTCAGAGCATTACGATTTTTCTAAGAGAATACTAAAATATTTGAGAAAACTAAAAATGAAAACTAGGATATCTGGCTCAAATGGTTTTTAAGAAAAAAAATGGTTTTTAGATATCTTATCTTCCTCCAAAGATGCCCTTAAAATTATAAGGAATAAAAAAAAAAAAAAAGAAAGAAAAGAAAAGATTCAGGGTGCCTAGGTAGCTCAGTCCGTTAAGTGTCTGACTTCGGCTCAGGTCATGATCTCATGGACGGTTCGTGAGTTCAAGCTCTGCATCGGACTCTGTGCTGACAGCTCGGAGCCTGGAGCCTGCTTCCGATTCCGTGTCTCCCTCTCTTTCTGCCCCTCCTCCCCTCAAAAATAAATAAACGTTAAAAAAAAAAAAAGGAAATATTTAAATCTAGAGTTGACATGTGGCTGTTACACAATAGTACAGCTACACTAGTAATTAAAATATTGAAATATTCTCTTCTGATAGATACCTACTATCCCAAGACCCTTAGCACCCCTCCCTACTCCCTCCACCAGGCCCCCACAAGACATCCCTTCAATCCTGTAAATAAGGAGTTAACATTCAGCAGAAATGGATCTCTGGGTGTCTGTTCCAGCATCCCTTCTGATTAATCAATACCTGTGCTACACAGGGTACTAAATATGGTCCGTGTCACCCATTAATAAACACACAAGAGATATTTCAACAAATCTGTGGGATTCAAAGTGGGATGAGAAACACTGCCTGTTGTAGCAGCATGTAGTTCAACGTGTAGTAAGAAGAACATTTTACTTAGAGACCATACACATCTACATAGGGATTGTGCTTTTATGTAACTAAAACAACCTTATAAAATATTTACCCTTACCATGTGTAGAATACTGATATTTTGTCCTCCAATCTATTTTTTGAACCACTACATTGATTTCATGACTTTGTGACTCCCTAATGGCTTGCAACCAGTAGGTGTAAGGGCACTGCTCAAGAACCACTGTGTGAGGGCACAGGCACAAAAGAAGCAATCTTTGCAAGGAAACACAGAGGATCTCTGGACCCAAAACCAAGTAAAGCAAAGGGTGATTTTAAAAAGTAGGGCTGTACACTGGTGTCTTCACTAGAAATCTGTATATAAAGTCAACTGTTCCCCAACTCTAGCAAACAGAGCGTCCAAGTCACATTTCTACTCTTCTCAGGGAAAAAAAAAAAATATATGAGTATTTTCATCTAAAAGAATGGAACTATGTGGTGTAAACCACAAAACTTACTCCGCCCCTCACTCCCAGAGTAAGACCTTCTCGTTCTGGATTCTGGCTTCCCCTAGCTCAAACACTGGTCTCCTATTTCTCCCCCTAAAAAGGAGCTTGCTGGGCAACCCAGAAAACAGGGAGTTCCAGAATGATCCCAGGGTGCGGTGGGGGTGCTGGGTGGAGGGAAGGAACCACGAGAATGGAAAACAGGATTGCAATTTTGGAGACACCTGACTATATGGTATAAATGCAATTGGTGGAAAGAAAAACGGGAGAATACATTCATATCTGATGCTAGGAATACTCTCCCTCAAGAACCATGCATGAAAGCAAAGGACACATACAGAGAGAGAAATCCAAGCATCGAGTTGTACATCCATGGACAGAATATTACAAATGTCGTAACTGTCAGAAACAACCATGTTACCAACTGTGGTGATATTCGTGTACAGAATTAGCTAGAGAAGGCAGGAAAATTCTTAAAGAATAGGAGAAACGGAGGGGAAGACTGGGAGAGCCACTGCCCTCGCCTTATAAAATGGAGGGTCTTCAGATAACATTCATGACCTTGATAGAGAACACTGACACAAGAAAAGAGAAGTATAAATATGCTGTCGGGATATACATGAACTATGCCAATGAAATAATGATTTTGAGAGAAAGGGTGGGGAGAAGAGAGAAAGTAAAGCAAGCTAAATCTTCACCTCCTACAGCAAGAAGTATTTAGACAACATCTAAAAGGAATAAATCAAGAAGCAATGGCTGGATAGAGCTAACCACCAGAAGGACCAATAGGGCCTGAGGATTAAATGTGGAAGAGTTGGAGACAAAAGGAAAAGGATTAAGTGATAATGAAGGTTTCAAGCCTGGTTGACTGGACAGGTACTTCTGTTCAAGGCCAAGGGGAAAAGTAAGAGCAAAGAAGCAGGCTGAGTTATGGCAGTCGGAAGAAAGGGTCAGTCAGTGAGGACGAGAGTTATATTAGAGACAGACTATGGAGCAAATCTCTGAGGGATGATTAGGGAAAGCCTCCAAGATGAGGAAAAGTGATGTTCTCGGAGGAGCCAACTTCTTCAAAGGCAAAAATGTTTTAGAAAAGGGAACACAGAACCACACAGTCTGGAGGATATCCATGCTCAGGGGTAGGGATATAAAAAGAAAATGGGGGGGGGGGGAAGGGAACTGGAGAAAAACAAGAATAACATAGGTCCAGAAATGATAAATGGAAGAAAGTTTCTAGGAGGAACAGAGAGGGGACCACCTGCCAACTGCAGCACAAAAGGCAGAGAAAGGAACTGGGGAAGGCCACACCTGGGGTGGGTAGGTCACTGGCACCACCCACAGTGTGGGTTCAGTAGTGACAGAAGTGTGGCTACAGCAGGCAATACACTAGGTAGGTGGCAGGCCATGACACATGGACAAGACGGCCCAGGAAAAACAGGCTGGAGCTTAGAGGCAGGGCTGGCCATCTGAGGACCTGAATCTGTGGAAACCTCTCTATCTTTATAAGCAGAAAGGAAACAATTGCATACAACTTCTTTCCTTAAAAGAAAGGATTAGTCACATACTGTTTATACTGCTGCCTTCATAGTGGCAATTTTTGGCACCCATATAGACTAAGCTTTTCCATATTTCTACTAAATTCATTATTTGACCTGTGGAATGGGTGGGAGAATCTGGCAAAACACAAGCCCCTTTCCACTTAAGGAAAGCGCTCTGGACCTCACAGAAGGAAACCCCCAACAGGCCATAAAATGTTTCCCACAGAAGGCCAGTCTAACACAATCCAAGCCTTTCCCCTATGTTTAGCGTACTCAGGTTTATAATCAAGACTAAGAGAAACCAGAAGGGGAAAAAAAACAGAGCTACAGGAGGAAGCCACTAAGGGTCAACCTCCAGACTTTCAGGGCCAGTTTCTCGTTACAAAATTCAAGGGCTCCTATGTGCCTCGCATGGGTGACAAGCTGTTCAAAAGCATGGGTGCGTGCTACTCACAGAAAAGGCAGTGCACTCAAGTATATAAGACGTGCCAACTACAGCTGGATGGAGGAAACGTCTTTCCTACAGAGTTCTCAAGGATGATAGGCACAGAGGGAAGGTCCAAGAAAAGACATACGGCTAGGAAGATGTCACAAGGCAGCAAAACACACATGTGAGGGGAGATTGAAGTCTGTGGCGACCCCACTCCTACAGAATTACTTTCAGACCAAAAAAGAATTAGGAGGTAAAAGATTGCTGATGAAGAGATCAAAGGACAGCACAGACTGTTGGTATCAGGATAAGGGAGAGCTAGGGTATTCCAGAATACACACAGCTGAAGTAAAAGGAAACAAGCAAAAACAAAGTCCCAAGAATGGGAGGAAAGAAAAGAGTACACTGAAAATTTAAGTGTGGGGACAGACCGTTAGGGGATTGAGACGATGAAATTAAAGAAGGTAGATATTGCAGAGGGATGGAAAATGCGTGGAAATTAAGGAAACCTTGGTGGTCATCATCAATAAACATGGAAAGCACAACCAAGTAGCTTAGGAACCAATTTTCTTTTGCCAGTGGTTCTTCACTGGGTGTGATTTGGCAATATAGGAGACATTGTCAAACGTTAAGATTCGGAGGTAAGGTGCTCACATCCCATGGTAGAAGCCAGGGAGCTACTGAACATCCTGTAACACCCAGGACAGTCCTCTACCAGAAAGAATTATCTGGCCCTAAATGTCAACAGTACTGAAGCTGAAAAACCCTGTTTTCAACACATGCTACTATCATCAAACAAATTTAGTAGATGTGAGTAAAGACCGAATGGCCCATTGAAATGGCAACGACAAGGTGTAGGGAAGGTAAAAACTGCACGACTTGTCACGTGTGCTGTAAGCCCCATAAGGCCAGGGAAGGGGCCCTGGACTCAAGTTGCCTGGGTGGCAATCTGCAAGCGGAGTTAGCGTATTGCTGAAAATGTAATGGGATAATAAAAAAAAAATCATTTAGTAGAACCCCATTAGGAGCAGTACAACATACAGATGGAAATAACTTTTTGGTAAACAGCTTAGCATGGAAAGGGAGTGTGCCATAAAGAGATCGTGGAAAGATAGTTGCCAAACTGCTTCCTAAGGCAGGGGAGTCCAATCAACCAGCCATGTTTAGTTATACTAAGAAGATCATGTATGCTAGGGGCTTGACGAAAACTGTCGGGGTAAGAGACAAAAGTGAGCACTGCACCTACAATTCCCCACATCTGCCCTTTCTCCAAATGGTCCTCCACATCTGCTCTAAAGAAACATCTAACCTGAGGTGTCTCACAATTTGCCCCTGAGAGCCAACCCGTGTCTCCACACAGCCGTGCTTAGGAGATATTCTTCTGAACATGACTGCTATAGGAAAACATCCAAGGAATTCTCAACTCATCTAATCCCAAGTTCCTAGAGGAGACAAAATATAATCAATGGGCTGTAATGAAGAGGAGACTTTAAGAAGAAGGGAGGAAAAGGCCTCCTCTTGGAAGGTTTAATGAAATAATCCCAACACTTCGGAAACAAAACATGAAGTGGGTTGAAACCAAATGCTTGAAGAAAATGCAAATGGTATAAACAACTCAAGTAAAAGTCAGAGGTTGTCAGACCTGTTAAAAAGCAAGACCCAACTACATGCTGCCTACAACAGACCCACTTTCAGTGTGAAGACAGACACGTTAAAAACAAAAGAATGAAAAAGATTTAACAGGTTAACAGGAATCAGAACAAAGTTGGAGTGGCTGTTAGTATTAGGCAGGGTAGATTTCACAGAAAAGAATATAATTAAGGATAAAAAGGATCATTTCATAAGGATAAAGGGTCAATTCATCAAGAGGACACATGAATCCTAAACAGCTGTGCACTTGATAACAGAGCTTCAAAATATGAGAAGCAAAAAATGATTTTTAAAAAAATCCATGAGAAGCAGATAACTTTGTTGTTTTAGTTCCTGTTTTCAACACCCGTTTAAAAAACTGACAGCACAAGTATACAGAAAATCAGTCAGGATACAGAAGACTTAAACAACACTATCAACCAGCTTAACCTAATTGACATTCATAGAACACTCCACCCAACAACAGCTGGACACATATTTTTCAAGTGCATACAGAGTATCTACCAAGATAGACCATAATCTGGGCATATAAAAAGTGTCAGTAATTTTTAAAGGAGTTGACTCATATGAACTATATTCTCTGCCATCATGAAATTAAATTAGAAATCAGTAACAAAAAGATCTCTGGAAAATCCTCTTCATATTTGTAAACTAAAAACCAAACTAGATTTGTAAACTTCAAAATAACCAAAGGATTCACAGAACTAGGAGAAACAATCCTAAAATTTGAATGGAACCACCAAAGACCCCAAATAGCCAAAGCAACCTTGAACAAGAAAAGCAAAGCTGGAGGCATTAGAAATCCAGACTCCAAGTTGTATCACAAAGCTGTACTGATCAAGACAGTATGCTACTGGCACAAAAATAAACACATAGATCAACGCGACAGAATAGAAAACCCGGAAATGAACCCACAGCCTATATATGGTCAATTAATCTTCGACAAAGCAGGAGAGAATATCCAATGGTAAAAAAAAAAAACAGTCTCTTCAACAAATGGTGCTGGGATAACTGGACAGTAATATGCAAAAGAATAAAAATGGGCCACTTTCTTATTCCATACACAAAAATAAATTCAAAATGGATTAAAGACCTAAACGTGAGACAGGAAACCGTCAAAATCCTAGAGGAGAACACAGGTAGTAACCTCTTTGACATCAGCCACAGCAACTTCTTAATAGACACGTCTCTGGAGGCAAGGGAAACAAAAGCAAAAATAAACTATTGGACTTCATCAAAATAAAAAGCTTCTGCACAGTGAAGGAAACAATCACCAAAACTAAAAGACAACGTACACAATGGCAGAACATATTTGCAAATGACATATCTGATAAAGGGTTAGTATCCAAAATCTATAAAGAACTTCAAACCCAATACCCAAAAAATAATCCAATTAAAAAATGGACAAAAAACATGAATCGATATTTTTCCAAAGAAGACACACCCATGGACAACAGACACATGAAAAGATGCTCCACGTCACTCATCATCAGGGAAATACAAATCAAAACTACAATGAGATATCACCTCACAACTGTCAGAATGGCTAAAATTAAAAATCCAAGAAACACCAGGTGTTGGTGAGGATGTGGAGAAGGGGGAACCCTCTTGGACTGTTCGTGGAAATGTAAACTGGTACAGTCATTGTGGACAACAGTGTGGAGGTTCCATAAAAAATTAAAAACAGAACTACCCTATAATCTAGCAATTGCATGACTGGGTATTTACCCAAAGGATACAAAAATACAGATTCGAAAGGGTACATACATCCTGATGTTTATAGCAACATTATCAACAATACCCAAACTATGAAGAGGGCCCAAATGTCCATCAACTAATGAATAGGTAAAAAGGATGTGGTACAAGGACACCTGGGTGACTCAGTTGGTTAAGCATCCAACCATTCATTTCGGCTCAGGCCAATGATGTCATGGTCACGAGATCAAGTCCCATGTCAGGCTCAGTGTCTGTCTCTCTCTCTCTCTCTGCCACCACCCCACCCCGTGCTTGTGCTCTTTCTCTCAAAATAAACAAACTTAAAAAAAAAAAAAAAAAGATGTGGTATATATATATATAATGGAAGATTACTCTGTCATAGAAAAGAATGAAATCTTGCCTTTTCCAACAACTTGGATGGAGCTAGCAATTATTATGCTAAGCCAAATCAGTCAGAGAAAGACAAATACCTTATGATTTCACTCATATGTGGAGTTTAAGAAACAGAACAAATGATCACAGGAAGGGAAAAAAGAGAGACAAACCAAGAAGCAGACTTATCTACAGAGAACAAACTGATGGCTACCAGAGGGAAGGTGGGTGGGGGGCATGGGTGAAATAGGTGATGGGGATCAAGGAGTGTACTTGCTGTGATGAACACTGGGTGATACATGGAACTGTTGAATCACTATGTTGTACACCTGAAACTAATATTACATTGTATGATAACTAACTGGAATTTAAATAACTTAAAAAAAAAAGATTAACAAATCCTAGGAAATCTAACATACAGCATGATGGCTATAGTTAATATTATGGTATTTAATGGTTTAAATTTCCTAAGATGGGAAGTGTTCTCACCACAATAAAAGGTAACTTGTGAGTTAATAGATGTTAATTAGCTTGACTGTATAATTATTTCACAACATGTGAGCATATAAAACCATCACATTACAGACCTTAAGTATATATAACTTTTGTCAACTGTAAAAAAAAAAAAAATAACCAAAGAATCAAACAAGAAATCAAAAGGAAAATTAAACGTTATTTTGAACTGGAAAATGAAACACAACCTATGCAAACTTATTGGATGCTGCTAAACCACTATCAAGGAGTAAATCTGTAGGGCTAAATACCTGTATTAGAAATGAAGGTCTCCAATCAATGACTCACCCTCCACATAGAGAAAAACTAGGGAAAAAATGAAGCTCAAAATGGAGAGGAAATGAAATAAGGGGCAGGTTAGAAATTAATGAAATACAGAAATAGAAATCATTAAGACCAAAAGCTGTTTCTTTGAGATCAGTGAAACCGATAAAACTCTAGCTAGATGGATTTAAAAAAAAAAAAAAAAAGACACAAATTGCCACTATCAGAAATGGGAAGGGTGATATCACTATAGACCCAGAAGGTCAAACGACTAAGGCCACAATTTGAAGAAGCCCTCATTACCCACAGATGAAACAATTTTAGCACTGGTAAGAAAAAGAGATTATTTGAAATATTTCATATACTATATGTTTATTCATTCATTAAAAAAAATCATATATCACCTTTGGAAAATGCTAATCAACTCATTTCAAAACTACTCAATGAAATGCTAGAATCAAGTATATTATGCCCTCATGTGAAGGGTAATTTTATGTATCAACGTGGAGGGTATTTTTGGATGAGATTAACGCTTAAGTCACTGAGTAAACAGATGGCCCTTCAAAATGTGGGTAACTTGAAGGCCTCCATGGCTAAAAGCAAACTCTTAGCAGCAGATGGTCTTTGAATTTTATCTGCACCACTGGTTCTCCTGGGTCCACACCTGCTGACCCACGCCAAACATATGGATTCACCAGCCCCCGTAATCACGTATGTCAATTCCTCATAAATAAATCTCTATTATACATACACACAGCTTATTGGGTCTTTTCCTCTGGAGAAGCCTAATATACTCACCACCTTTGCTATACAAACAACCTCAACCAAGTAACTGAGGAAAGGAAGTAAAAAAGGAACAGAATTAAAACACCAATGCTTGCAACCCCTTATTAAAAGGAGGCTCTGATCATCAATGGCTGCTAACATCACAAAGAGAGACAACATATAACCCTGGATGGAAGAGCATGACCCTACTTATGAACTAGTCCAGTCAAAAATCAAACTTGGGGGGCGGGGCGCCTGGGTGGCTCAGTCGGTTAAGTGTCTTCATGGTCTTCAGCTCATGTCATGATCTCACGGTTCATGAGTTCGAGCCCTGAGTTGGGCTCTGTGCTGACAGCTCAGAGCCTGGAGCCTATTTCAGATCCTGTGTCTCCCTCTCTCTGCCCCTCCCTGACTCATGGTCTGTCTCTGTCAAAAACAAATAAACATTAAAGAAAAAAATCAAACTCAGGGTACCTGGGTGGCTCAGTCAGTTGAGGGTCCAACTTCGGTTCAGGTCATGATCTCACAGTTTGTGAGTTCAAGACCCACATCAGGCTCACTGCTGTCAGCGCACAGCCTGCTTCAGATCCTCTGTCCCCCTCTCTCTGCCCCCACCATGCTTGTGCACTCTCTCAAAACTAAACACTAAAAAAAAAGCAAACAAAAATCAAACTCAAATCTGACCAAGTCTCTAGATCTACATTCACAGTAAATTCAGCAGGACAGAGTACATGTTAATATCACAGGGGTAAAAACCAGCAAAATCTATAGTTTCTGCAAGAAATTTTAAGGAAAAAGAAGGGAAAGGTACTCAGAGACTAAAAGATTTGAGACAGGTGAGCGTGTGTTGGAATGGATGAACACTATTTTGATCCTGATTTGAACAAGTAAGGAGTTAAGCATTTATGAAACATTTAAGGAAATTTAGATACCTGGATTTTTAATGATATTATTTGTTTTGGGTAGGCTAATAGTCTTGTGGCAATTTATTAAGAGCCTGTATCTCTTACAGATACATGCTGAAACATTTATAGACTGGTTTCAAAATAATCAGAGGGAGGCAAAGAAGCAGATTTGAGTATAAACAAAACAAAATACTTTGAGTTGTTAATCATGAAAGCTAGTGGAGGGATATTTTGAGGTTTCTTTATACTATTTTCTCTATTATTTTTGTGATTAAGCTATTCTATAAAAGTTTACAAAATACAAATATCCTACAACAATCTTTTGTGATTTTTTTTTTTAAACCTGCATCAAATCACATGTTTACAAGTACTCTGAAAAGGAGAAACACTATATGGGTAAGATAGCATTATTACTTACTCACAAAAAGAGAAAAGGAAACTGATAAACAGCAAGAGGAAAAAAGGACGAAAAAGAAAATTCCAGCAATGCACATCCTCTTTCTTTCTATTGTTAACTATTGAAGCTACATGCAGGACGAAAAAGAAAATTCCAGCAATGCACATCCTCTTTCTTTCTATTGTTAACTATTGAAGCTACATGCTAATGAGACAGATACCTGTCTGCCAAGAATGAGGTAACTACTCAACAGCCCTGAAAACCCAGAAGACTAAAATCATCAAAACCTTGAACTAGAGTAAGTTATTTAGCAAGTAACCATGGAAGGAAATATTGTTAATAACTAAAGTCCTTGGTTTTATCAAAAAAATGAGCTACTATATTTGGTTATTTGGGACAGTGTCCCTGAACACAAACTAAAAAGGAATTGCAGTCATCCATTTATCTCAACTGAAAGAGGCCAGAGGAAACCTAACTAAATACAATCCCAAAAAATTCCAAAATATAAACAAAAATTAAGGCTTCTACCCTACTGGGGACTGCCAACTCCAAGTCTTTTAAATCAAATTTTAGGAACCAAATCCTGACTCTACCACTTACCATGGGAAAGAAGAGGAAAATTACCTCAACTTCCTCAATGCAATCTAAGGGGAATAATACGCACCTCATAAAGTTAATGTGAAGACAAACACGAAATGTGGTTTCTTCTGAAATGTGTGGAAATACCTAGCACAGTACCCAATGCACACACAAGGACGTTTGATTCCTTCTCCTCCACCAAAAAGGAGGACAGCACAAAAACAGAATTTCACCCCTCCGATAATATTAGAGTTCATGTTCAGAAATTACACAAATGTATAGTTAAGAGAAAAGCAGTATTTGTTTCAAAGTTTTATTGTAAGTAACTTCAGAATTTTTTTTCAGTTTTGTTGTTTTTTTTTTAAGAGTTTGGAACATATAGTCCCATTCACAGCAACCAGAGGGTCAAGGTTCATACTGATACACTCACACAAAGGAAAGCTTTCCAGGAGTTTGCAATAGTCAAGAAATCCAGGACTAGAGCTGCTGTGAAATACAGTTTGGCCACTGCTCAAAAAAAAAAAAAAAAAAAAAAAAAAAAAAAAAAAACAAACTAAACACTGAATTACTGTATGACCTAGCAATTCCGCTCCCAGGTGTAAACCCAAAACAACTGAAGGCAAGGACTCAGACAGGTAATTGTACACCAATGTTCATTCATTATAATCAAGTACTCGTCATTCATAATAGTCAAAAGGGTAAAACCAACCCAAGACATGTCCTATGACAGATGAATGGATAAACAAATCATGATGAATACATACAATGGAATGTAATCCAACTCTTCAAAGGAATTAAGTTCTGATACATGCTATAATGTGGATGAACCTGGAAAATGTTATGCTAAGTGAAATAAGTCAGATTTCAAAAAAGGACATATTTTGTGCAATTCCACTTTTATTAGGTACCTAGAATGGGCAAATTTATAGTCACAGAATGAACAGGGGTAGGGATGGAAGTCTTTAATAGGTATAAAGTTTCTGGCTTGGGGTAATGAAAGTTTTGGAAACAGTGGTGATGGTTGCACAACACTGTGAACGTAATTAATGCTAATGAACTGCACACTTAAAATGACTGAACTGGTAAATTTTACTATCTGTTTTACAATTTCAAAAATCTACATAATAAAGATCCCAGATCCATTAAAAAACACACACACACACACAAATAGCACTTCCTTTAGAGAGAAAGGGAGAAGGCAGGTTTCTTAGCCCCTGACCTCCAGCCTCCAGGATTTCTGGATAATACAGAGTAAGGTTTGTTCATATCACCAAATTCCAAGTACCTGTTCTGTCCTCTTTTAGCCAATTATTTAAGACACCAATTCTAAAGGTGCCTGGGTGGCTCGGTTGGTTGAGCATCTAACTCTTAATTTCAGGTCAGGTCACAATCTCACAGTTCATGAGATCAAGCCCCGAGTTGGGGATTCTCTCCTCCCTCCGCCCCCCCCCCCCCCACCGCCCTTCCCCTACTCATGTGTGCATGTGCTCTCTCTTAAAGTAAATAAATAACCTTAAAAAAAAAAAACACTAATTCTATAGTCATGACTAGGTACATGGTTCTATCCCCCATATTATCACTTCTATCTATTTTCCCTCCTTTTTAACACTCTTCACTTGGACAGCCACTCCTTGAACCACATGGAGATTTCAGTCTCTTCAGACCTTAATGCCTTATAGTCTCCAATGACCCTCTCTTTACAGCAATGAAGGAATCAACATCCCTTTTGCCCGACATGGGAAATACCCACATCCACTTGCCTGGGAAGCCTTTCATACCCAATTAAGCTCATTCTCCAAATTCTTCCCCCCAGCATTGTTGTATCTGTTATATTTATGTGAATTCTTTAGTCAACTGTCCGTCATGGGCCCTAATGGCAGCAAGAACAGACATTCATGGTTTTTGGTTTGGGATGCTAACTTCATACACTCCCTCTCATTACCTGTAAACCTAGAAAACCACAACAGATAGTGGGAACATGTCAACACTGTTCTTTCACTATTTCCCCCCTTCCTAACCAACATCTTCCTTACATTGAGCTCTGATAGGCATCTAGAGAGTGTCAAGGATGGACACAATGGGTACAAGGATCCAAGAGCTCACCTCAGTGTTTAAGATGGAGGATGGATCAACAGCACTTAATCAGATTTGGGAAATTAAAATCATACTTCTGCCTGTGCCACTGAATCTCTGCGAGCCAAGAGTCAATCAGGGTCCTGTCTCGGTTTCCTCATCCATAAAACAGAGGGATCTAGGAGACAACCTCCCAAGTCCCCCAGCTCTGAAATTCAGTTATAAACACATCAACAACTTTAATTCCAAAACTGTGCTCTAGTCACATTAAGAAATATTTCATATGGGATATATTTGTTTTTCACGTAGTATGCATAACTAGGATGAGAATCTCTCGAGGTTTTATTTCCCCATTCAAGTTACATAAAAAAGAAAATTCTTTCAATTTTTAAGGTGAATGCAATAAATTCTGTTTTCCCCAAACGGCCTTGTTTTTTTCTATTACAATTGCTGCTAAACTAGGTCACCTAAGTAATAAATATTGAAAGCATTTAACCAAATTCAAACATCTGTTCCAATCCTCTTTTAGGGCTTGATCCAGCTGAAACAAAATATCCACTGCCCTACAGGACCTGCAAGATCCACACTGTTGGAAATGTTGTGGTTTTTCTCCTAAAGCCAATATACCTGGTGAAAAAAATATATATATGAGTATTTCAACATGTCTGGAGAGTACGACAGTACATGAGAAGCAGCAAAATCCCACCAAGTAAATCATGCCACAATGGATCTTCCTGTGCTGGGACAAAAGAACTCCTAAACTTCAGTTGGTAGGTATCCAACTGAAGGCTTGGCTTGGTTAGGTCTATTCAGAGAATGTGGTGAAGGAAGTACCTCTCCAGCTCCTGTATACACTACGAGAGCTTTGCTCTGAAGTAGCTGCCTCATTTTCCATTGGAAATTGTAAGCCAGTAACTCAAATTTGACTTTGGGTTTATAAAATAAAATTCGTTTGTATATAAAAAAGACACTTTTATAAAGTTATTAAATACATGATCAGAAAAAGTTATCTGCAATGCACATATAAAATAAGGGTATCAGATGCACAAGTCTCTTTTAACATAATGACAAAACAAATTTGTCCCAACAGGAACGAAACAAAAGCCAGGAGGAAAACGGACAAAGGACATGAACAGGCAATTTACTGAAGAGTGAATCTAAAACATTGTGGCATCCCAACCACACCAGTGATATAAACTTAAAATTGCTTTTGACATCTACTTGGCTATTTTTTTCAAATTACTGAAATTTAGAGGAAAAAAATGACAGAATTCCTGCTGACAGGACTATAAAGTGGGAAGAGGATACTCTGCACATCACTGGTAGAAATATGAATTGTAACAGAATTTGGGAATCAATCTAGAAGAACCTAAATTCAAAATGAACATTCCTTCATCATCTAAAAATGCCTGAATCGTATGAGAGAGCTCAGAAAAAAACAGGAAAAAAAAAAAAAAAAGAACTTTCCCAGTGACCTAGTAATCACATTCTTTATGATTTACTTAAAGGAAATAAAAACCTACTATGTAAGGATATACTTAACATGTTTACTGAATCACAAATAAAGAAAAATAGCAAAAAAAAAAAAAATACTAGAAACAAACTGCCCATTAGTTGAATAGTCTAATAAATCAGCACATTAATAACATGGAATATTATAACCATTAAAAGGACTTATATCCATGTTATGGAAGAGTTTCTATGATCTCTCTTAAGAAAATCAAGATTCAGAAACATTTATGTATTATATCCCTATTGTTTATTAAGCAATAAAAAAAAGCTACACAAGACTCTATGGGCATAAAGAAACATAGAAGGTTGGGGTGCCTAGGTGGCTCAGTCAGTTAAGCCTCTGGCTCTTGATTTTGGCTCAGATGGTGATGTCACAGTTGTGAGATCGAGCCCCACGCTGGGCTCTGTGCTGACAGCACAGAGCCTGCTTTGGACTCTCTCTCTCCTCTCTCTCAAAATTAAAAAAAAAAAAGGAAAGAAACATATCTGTCCTCTGTATTATTATTAGTTATTTGTGGAAAGGGAGTGGGTAGTGTTAAAGTGGGGATAATTTTTAACATCAAAACTCCATCAGACAGATTTTGATCACCTACATACTTACAGACTGCACAGAATCATAAATCTGCAGAACCTATGGACATATAGATTAGCTCTGGCCATTGCTTCCACTAGGACTGGGTTATCAGCACTTTCCTCTCACCCTCCTACCCTCTCAGAGTCACCAAGTTATAAAATGTGATTTTCAGAAGTTAATTTTTTTGTTTTTATTTAAATCCCAGTTAGTTACTACACATGTAATATCAGTTTCAGGTACACATCACACTGATTCAACACTTCCATACATCACCCGGTGCTCATCACAAGTACAATCGAACAGATCGATGAAACCAGGAGCTGGTTCTTTGAAAAAATTAAAATTTTTTAAAATCCGCTCCTGCAGCTGCTTCCTGTCCTTTTAATATATGATCAATCTATACGCCCTATCACCACTTTCTTCTCTTTCTTAATTTGACTTTCATATCATCTTCTAAATGCCTGCTCCCAAACAATCTTGTGAGCATGATCCTGTGACAACATATTTAAAAAACTCTGAAAAGTAAAAGCACCATGAAATTGCCATCAGTGACTCTTTCATCCTTGTAAAAATAAGCTTCATGGATCTCGCTACCTTTGAAATCTTGACAGCACTTGTAACATAGGTAAAAACAGAAGAATTTAACATCTACATATGTAATAAATCCCCATGATATTATACTCAGTGCCCATCTGGTGTCATTTCCTTTCAGCCAGAAGAACCTCCTTCAGAATTTTTTGACATACCAATCTATAGCAAGCAGTCTCCATTTTCACTTTTCTGAAAATACCTTTATTTCAACTTCATCTGTGAAGGATTTTTCTTTGAACACAGAAGTCCAAGTAGATAATTGGATTTTTCAGCACATGAAAAACAGTTCACCATTTGATAACCTCCCTTGTTCCTGATGAAAAGTGACCAATCATTTATATCATTGTTCCACTGTATATATCTTTTTACCTGCTTTTGAGATTATCTCTTTATCTTTGATTTTTCAGCTGTTTTACTTTGAAGTGGCTAGGTGTGGTTTTCTTTGTATTCACCTTTCTTGAGCCATTTTTTATTCAAACCTCTTTCCTGCCACATGCTCTCCATTCTTGTCTTCTGAGATTACAAATACATATGTATTAATTGCTTTGATCCCAACAGTACTGAGACTTCCCATTTTTCTTTTATCATTTTTCTGTTTTCTCCAGATGGGGTAATGTCTTTTAATCTTTGACCTTTATCCTATTTCCACTTTTTATGTTTTCTATTTTTCTATTAAAACTCCCCATCTGTTGTCTCATGAGGACATTTGAAATTGAGAATATTTACAGTAGCAGCTTTGAAAGTCCTTGTGCATGAATTCCAACATCTCTGTCATCTTGGGGTTGTTTTCTACTGACTGCTTCTTCTCTTGATTGAATCGTACTTCCTTTTCTTCTCATGACTGTTATTATGGAAAGGATATTATAAGTATTATGGTGTAGAGACTATCTTATTCTGAAGAATTTTGGCCAGAAAGTTATTCAGCTAGATTCAAACTCCAAATTCTATTTCCCTATGGCGTGCAGTGCCCGGAACTACTCAGTTCCTTCAGCTTTCCAGTTTTTGCATTTCACTGGAAACTGGAGAGTCTCCTCATGGATCAGCCAAGAATTTGGGCCGAGTTTACATACAGATGTTGGGGCTTCCCCTTCTGTGGCTCCCTCCTTCCCTGGATATGTCTCACTTTTCAGTCACTCTGGCAGCCACAAATACCATTCGTCTCCTAAAGCAAGTCAGGAATTGCCACTTTCTGCTCTAGTCCAGCCACCCCACTCTACACAGACTGGGAAATGCCATCGGGCAAAAACAAAACTTATAAGTGTTAACTTTATCCAACTGCAATTCACTTCTTTTAAGAATCAACTCCCATCCAATCTGTCTACTTTCAGTTGCTCTTTGGTATCTTCAAGTAATTGATTTTATATTTTATCTAGAGTTTACAAATGTTAGCTGCAGGAGGCTTAGCCTAATAAAAGCCTATTACTATTAAAACTGCCAGAATAGAAACCTTCTCATCTGTATTTTAAAAACATGTTTCTTGGGGCGCCTGGGTGGCGCAGTCGGTTAAGTGTCCGACTTCAGCCAGGTCACGATCTCGCGGTCCGTGAGTTCGAGCCCCGCGTCGGGCTCTGGGCTGATGGCTCAGAGCCTGGAGCTTGTTTCCGATTCTGTGTCTCCCTCTCTCTCTGCCCCTCCCCCGTTCATGCTCTGTCTCTCTCTGTCCCAAAAATAAATAAACGTTGAAAAAAAAAAAAAATTAAAAAAAAAATAATAAAAAAAAATAAAAAATAAAATAAAAAATAAAAACATGTTTCTTTCCAACAAGATCAGTAACATTTTATATTGGTATGCTTTGTTTAAAAAAAAAAAAAAAAAACAGAAAAATTTCCCATTATTTTGTAAATAATCAGATTACATAAGGAATAAAGATCTGAGTTTTCAGTTTCATAGCAACCATTTGCTTACACTAGTACAAAAGCATAGGGTATCAATTTGGAAACGATCACACGTATGTTTACGTTTGGTAATGGAATTATTCTTAAAGTGGGGGGAAAAATATGTCCTCTTTAGAGAGAAGAACAGATGCCATTTTTTTTCCCATTTGGGAGATAGCATTACCTCGCACATTAGCTCAGAAAACCACCAGGTTTATTATCACGTGCGATGCAAGTCAGGAAAGCAGTCTGCTTGCCAAGGCCAGCAGGATTCATCACATTCTGGCAACTGGGGAATTTGTCAAATTGAACTCACTGAACAATAAAATAACATCATTATGTGGTACTCACTGAGCAATACAAGCCAATTATAGTAAGTGGCTTTATGTAATTCCCCAGACTGAATCGACAATTCGCGTGATAATGGTGTGGTATGTTACGTTCTCCAAGAAGGCCAGTTAGAACTTCATTGATGAAAAGCAGTATTCAGACAGCTAAAAGAGACTTGGATGTCATGGAGTCCCATCATGTCCTTCTACAGATGGGGAAACTGAGGGCCAGAGGAATTAACTTACTCAAAATCAAAAAATTAACTCTCAACAATGGCAGAAACAAGTCTAGAGCCAACTGCTTGTCTCAGTATCTTCCACTATTTGTCCTAGATCCAGCAAAAAAAAAAAAAAAAAAGCAAAACAATTTTTTTTTTTTTAAATATGGTAGATACAGAGGTAGAAAGTTTTAGAAGAACAAACAAAACCTCCAAATTTTTGCTCTCCTTACTGCTTGGTGAGATCAGGCCTTTAACCTTCTTAGATCTTAAAAAAAAAAATTTTTTTTTTTAATGTTTATTTATTTTTGAGACAGAGGGAGACAGAACATGAGTTTGGGAGGGGCATAGAGAGAGGGAGACACAGAATCTGAAACAGGCTCCGGGCTCTGAGCTGTCAGCACAGAGCCCGATGCGGGGCTCGAACCCACAAACCGTGAGATCATGACCTGAGCCGAAGTCGGACGCTCAACCGACTGAGCCACCCAGGCGCCCCTAACCTTCTTAGATCTTAAAAGAATCCAAACAGCCAAATAAACTTACCCCAGAACGGTTGTCTTACAGAAACACCAATAAAATAACTGCAAATAGCTTGTAAATATGAGTAACTGTAAAAGCTCCTTTGCAAATTGTTGGTCATTAACTTACATCAGTAACCTCACTACCTTTTATCCCCAGAACCCACTCATCCTGCGACAATCTCTTTTACATCTTTCAGTTCCACATTAAACTACCCACATGGGATCTAGGAGATGCTAAGTTCTAAGCCCTAACTTGGTGATACGGCAAAAAGAAAATAAAAAGGACTGGTGATTCCCTCATTTCCACAAATGCCAAGTCCTATGAGATCATCACCATCACTGTCGCTTTCACTGTAACAATGCCTTCTGTCAGGTGCCTTCCAATAACTGCTGCTTCACCATCATTTCTCCTCCACAGAAATAAGTGCATTTTTAACACCAAAAGAACAAAAGGAATCTGTGTGTGTGTGTGTGTGTGTGTGTGTGCGTGTCCGCATGCGCACATTTATACCAGTTGCCTGGGTTCTTAAGAAAGAAATCAAGAGAACAATTTGGAAACATTTACACTGGCAAACACAGAGCCCACGAAGGTAAAACATTTTTTAAAAAATATTTTCAGCAGGCCTATCTTAGCCCAAAAAAAAAAAAAAAAAAAAAAACAAAACTGCCAAGAAACTGTTTCAAAATACTTGGATTGTTCTGCCTTTTTTCCCCCTCCCAACTGTTTCCACCAGGCAGTAAATAAAATCCCAGAGTCCTTAAGCAACAGTCTATCTCCCTGAATAGGGGGGAGAGCAGGAGCAGAAGAATATGGAGGGGAAAGACGGGCAAGCCAAAAACGTTTGCATTTAACCATCTTAACTGCCGCAAACCAAATATTTGATTTTGCTCACTTATTTCCCTTTGAAAATACATGCACATGCAACAAAGGTTTGATTCAAATATATGAGGGACCGGTGAGAACCTTATGAGCAAAATGCTAGTTTGTTGAAAGGTATGTTCCACTTCACAGAATGTCGCTGGAGTGAATGTGGGTACCCCGTGGTCTTCTAAGGCTTTGGATGCCTTGTGGGGTGGTCTCTTTCTCTTACATCTCAGGTTTCCTACCCTCCGCCCCTGACAGGAGTCAAGGAAGTAAGAAATTAGAAGTGAGTGAAATCTTCCCACTAGGAAGGAGGAGCCTAGGTCTCCAAAGCAGCCCCATAAAGTGTGTGGGGCGGGGGGACACAAGGAACAACAGAATTCACTGGCAGCAAACAGCCCACAAAACAGAAGAGAAATGACAAGAGTTTGAGGGTTTAGGGTGGTGGGAATGGAGGCTCTTCAGGGGTAATTCTTGTGTGCAGAGAGCAGGAGTCATGTCAATAGAGGATTTCAAGCTTTCCTGTGGCACCCAGGAGCTCCTCAAATACTTCATCAAGTACTCAAACAAAAATTAACAATAAATTACTTACATTCCCCTAAGGCTAAAACTCCACCCAGGAGACATCTCTCCACTATTTATTCCTCTAAGGAAAACACATTTGTCCCACTGTTTGTATATAATACAGATGAGGAGAGCGTGGAGTAAAAAGTCAGAAGGAATCATCCCAAAGTCTTGAAGTCTGGAGCTGCCAAACACCTAACAGATAGGAGCCTACACTTTAACACTAAATCTTTTGTTTTTGTTTTTGGGGGGTTTTTTTTTTGGAGTTTTTTTGGTTTTTTTGCTTCAAAGCCCAGGCTGTAAGGTTTATGAATTTTACAAATTCAAGTTCTAATACAAGACCATCTTTTCCATAAATTTGCTTCAAACAAAACCAAAACCCCACATTACCCTGGCATGCCATACACTGTGAGCGACAGAACCCAGTAAAGATTCCATCCGTTCCATGGGATTACTGGCTGATGGATGGGCTTTGGGCGAGGGGAGTCTGAGTCCCACGGAATTGCACAACAAATTATGTATGTGTATGCTTTTGTGTTTGTGGAAGTTTAAGAGGTGAATAATTTCAAACACACACACACACACACACACACACACACACACACACACACACACCTGGTGCAAAACTACCGAAACAGTTCACTGACCACTTCAAGTCCATGATGTTACAGAAGAGACACCTGAGGTGCACGGAGCGCACAGAGAATGAGGACCTCTGTCCACAGTCACACAGCTAGAGGCACCCCTCCCCCATGCCCCTCCCCCGCCTGGCCAGTGTGGGTCTGGGGAGCTCAGGGTGGCATGACAACTTCCTTCTCACAGCAACAGGGTGCGGGGGTGGGCGGAGATCAGGGCACGTCAGAATTAAGAATCACACTGAAAGTCGACATCCAAACAGCATCAAGGAAAGTCTGGAAAGCTTTTCCGGCCAGGACTCTGGAAGCAGATTCAAAAACTAGACTGAATCTGCTAGACAGACTGAAAAATCCAGACCTGTGGAGACATGGACGGGGCGGAGACTCTTGAGAACACAGAGCTTCCTTCTGGTGCCGGTCAGGCTCACAATACCCGGGGCTCTCGCCACTTAGTCCTGTATGTTTTCCTACCCTGCATTATGCTTGGGTGAGAGCAATGGTTAGCTTCCACCTAGAAGCATCCACGGGCACTATTCATTCAACATTTATTAAATACCATGTGCCCAAAATGCAAAGAGGAAAAAAAAAAGATGAAAAAACAGATTCAGACAAGATGCAAGCAAGAGGGGATGAGCGCAGAGATGCTCACATCAGACAGACCTGCGTGAGGATCCCAGCTCCTCCATCCACTGGCTGAGCAACCTCAGGCAGTTCTAAGACTCCCTTCCTTTGTCAATGAAAAGCAACAGAACCTAGAAACGGCCTCTGTTAATATCAGTAGCAACACAGTAATCTGTCCTGAAGGAGCTCAGAGACCAGAAAGGAGGAGGAAGAATTAACTAGTTACAATCCCATAGCATGCAAGTTCTATCACCAAGTGTCCAGGGAGCAGTCCACACCTTCCCCATCACTGCCAACAGGAGTCACGCATGAGGCATACTCATGTACACGCACACAGTGCAAACCTCAATTCATACTGCTTCCAGGACAAGGAGGCTCCATAGAAGGGCTGCTACCCAGTGGTGCAGCAATCCTCGACGGTAATTAGGCACAACTCGAGTCTCATGTGGGATGCAGAGGTCTGTCCGGACTGAAGACAACAAGCCTGACTCAAGCAGGCTTCTCCTCAGGTCACACGTGTTAATACTGTGTCTATACATCCATATTCTGTCCCAACAGCAAACAAAAGGGACCAAAACTGACTTCATGAGGTAATTCTCTTTGAATCCCACTTCTTCCGCCAACAAGTACCTTCCCTGACCTTGCAAAGCTGTACGAAATGGTACCAAGTTACACTTCACCAATGCTTTGTTATTGTTGCAATTGAGAGTTAAGGTCAGATTTCTATTATCCCACTGGGAGTACCACCACCACCCTGACCCTTCCTTTCAAGACAGCAAAGACCATTAGCAGGGTGGCTTGGCCTATTCTGGCCCCATCACCCTCTAGTTATACAACTGTGGATAAGTCAGCTAACCTTGCCTCAGTCCTATGATGTCTGAAACGGGAATCATAAAAGTAGCTACCTAAAGGCATTATGATGAGGGCAAAACAGTCTTTCGTGAGGAGAGTTTTGCACTGTACCTGAAACAAACGAAGTACTCAGTAAGTGTCACCCATTTGTCACAACAAACTAGAGTTGATGCAGCATCCAAGAGTTGAACACAAGGGTCACAAGCAAGAAAACAGATTCATCATACATCAGAACCCCTTGAGGGGAAATATCATACCACCCAAGACAATACTTGTTACCCTACCAAATGAGTAACTGATGTGTCATGAAACATCTAGAGAAAAGCGTCAACTTTGAAGATAATGATAATAAAAAATATCTTCAACGTCTTTTTTCCCTCCACGCAATCCTCAAACATGATACATTGCACAATATCTAAATGAGAAAGCAAATGAAACAATGGAACTACCCAAATTTTCCAACTTTCTTTTCCTGTCTTGGAAATTCACAATATTCTTCCACCAGGAAACAGAAAAACACTTTCAGATTTAAAAAGCAGGCTGTTATCAACACATGAAGCACATGCGGTCAATTAAATTTCAGTTCAATCAACATCACCAAGTTGATTAAAGGCACTTTGATCAAATGTAACTTAATCAAACTTTTAACAAGTTTCAGTCTTTTGTGACTGTAACAAATAATAACGTTTGCTAAGCTAAGCAGTGATTGTAAGTTTATTCTACTGTTTGGGAAGCAAATAACTTTTTAAGATATATAAATATGTTGATGAAAAAAATCCAATACTGACAGAAACTACTTTGAGTCTGGAAACAAAGTACCACAACTTGAAAAAAATTTACTTGCTACATATGAACAGGCTTTAGTAAATAAGTAATACCGGGCCTAACACAGGATACTCACAGTGACACATACTTTTCATCTTTCTCAACATTTTAATGTTATACTTTCATGCATGACTAGGACCTCGGCACCACTGATGCTCTGTGCCGGATAATTATCGCAGGGGCTTGTCTTGTGCACTGGGGGGCAGTTAGTAGCATTCCTGGCCTCTGGGCACAGAAGCCCATAGTGCCCTCCCCCAAACCATGACAATCAGCCATATCTCCAGACATTGCCAGAGGTCCCTTGGGGGGCAAGAATGCCCTGGTTGAAAACCAATGATTTAAGACATGACTGTTTCCTTCCCAGTCTTATTCCGAGAAAACACTCGTGAGATCAGGAAGCAACCGTTCTATGCAGTTATTCTGTAACAGGGACTCTGCAACACGTTCTATGTACATCCTCTCCCATCCCACAATCCTGTTTTGTCCCCGTCAAACAAAGATATGCTCAGAGCAGTCTTTCAAGGTCTGAAGCCCAAAATTTGCCCATTTTGTCAATCATTTATAATACAGTTATTTTTCAATGAGGTATTATTTTCAATGCCATGTTCAAAGCACCATGGTCATCACCATTACGTAGCATACAAGAAAGAGCCTTCTTTTACTTTCACTTGTCCCTAATAAAAACCTACCTCAACTCTTGCTTCCTTTATACACTAATTCATTGAGTCACTCGACAAACACACATTAAGTCTCTACTGTGCACTGTCCTAGGCCAAGGAACTCAGCAATGAGCAAAACTGACAGAGTCCTTGCCCTCATGGGGCTCAGAGTCTAGTGAGGTGTTTCCAAAAACCAGGTAGCACGTGAAGGCATTTGCACAGGCAAATCAAATATCTGCCGTAGCATTTCTGCTTCTAATCCCAATCTCCAGGAATTAGTGAGAGATTTATCTATTGTATTATTCTGTAGAATGAAGGTAACTGCCTTAACTATCCTATTTGTAAAAGTTTTTACACTTTATATGCCCAGTATTATCTAGGAATTTAATCAAAATAAGTGCCTAAAGGCTGAAATTTACTATTTTAACAACTAAAAATTTTAATTCATTGTGACTATACTTAAAAGAACTTTTTGCATACCAGACAAAATCACTCCAAGTCCGAAGTCTGTACTTCTGCACCATATACTCTATCCAAAAGCACATCCATTTTTTAAGTTCCCTAACTTCATACAGTAGTAATCGGAACATTATGGTATAGCTTATAAAATCAACTCATTTCAATTCCTGCGAATTGGTGAAATCTACTTAAATCATTAAGGCAAAGGATATTCTGTGTGGATAAAGTCCACTGACAGTTCATAAACAAAATGACTTGTATTTGTGGCCAGCTTGCTGAAAGATGATCTCAGACACTACTATCACACAAATTCTGCTTTCTTCCATGCTTGAAGGGGGGCGAGGGCGGGGGGTGGAGGTGGCTAAGAGATGTGCAGAAAGAGAGGGAGAGATTTCTGACCTGAGACTGAATACTGGCTTATTGTTACATTATCTCAATTCTCTTATCTAGAATACGTAGCCTAGTCCTTAAGACCACCTGGAGGAGCAAATGAAACCATCATTTTGAGAGAACTTCAGAAAGGGGCTAAGTATCAGTGTAAAGAAACAGCATAAATCAGACGATCTGGAATACAACAAGACAGCAAAAACAATGGAGACCACAGAACTATCTCTAGGATCAAGTGCCCAGACAGGTGAGTTTCTACACAAATAACCACAAGATGGGGACAGTCTCCCATTTAAAAAAAATAAATAAATAACTCCTTTTTCCTTTGCCACAATTTAACAAAGATGGAACAGGGCCCAATGAGACAAGGAAGTTAAAAATTATTGTGTTGCTGAGTCAACAGAAACTGTTCTTAATGCTTCTGATGAATTAAAAGACATTAACAAAGGCTGTAAAGATAATTTTACTAAAAATAAAACTTAAAATATTACATCATGAAGTTCACAGAAAGTCCAGAAACGGGCAGCTGAACCCTCTTTCCCCTAACAATACTGAAGAGATAAATGAGAACAAGCCACAGTGAGATCAAGGGCTTCTTCAAAGTTTCAGGCCTAATAGAGATCAGCAGCCCCATGGGATCCTAACCCTGGGGGTCTCACCATCAAGCTCTACCTATTTCCCATCATCAGCCTGCTGCTGCCACACTCCCTGCCCTGACTGCCACCTGACCGCTAGACTTGGTGTCCATCACTTCCGGGGAGTGTGGACCTCTGGCTATGGGCCCAAGTTCCATGTCTCTGGATATGGGATTCCCATATTGCAATTCCCTTAACTGGATACCCATCTTACAGTCCAAGCTGACAGTTCCTTCTCGGGAACCTATTATGTACCTGAGTTCCTCAAGACTAAAGCCCATCTTGTTCTGCCATGTCCTCACTGAGGAATGTCTCTGTACCTGAACTCCAGCAGCTGTTTATAGGTAGTCCTCCCAGGCTCACATAACACCTGCTTCATAATGAACTAACGCATGCAAAGCACTTGCAGCAATGCCTGGCATATCACAAGAATGATGAATAACCTAAAGTTTGTCGTTATTAGTGTTTTAACTCCTAGATTTTCACTGCACCTGCTGAGACCTTGTTACTCCAATGCCTAGTGCTATTTCAGACTCCCCATGCCCTTTGGATCCCACCTTCTGCCTGCAAGACCAGACTTCTTCCCAGTTGCACCTGAACCTGTCACCAACCAGAACCCACCACACCCAGTGGCCAGGCCATGTCCATATAACATGGTACCCAGGCATTTAAAATGTGGTTTATATTTTCAATCTAGTATCATGGATAAAAACACAGAATTTGAAGTTAGATAAGAGGTCAGTTTGAATCCTGGCCCTGCCTCCTACTTACATATGATCATGTGCAATTGACTTCGATACTCTAAACCGCAGTCTGTTTATAGGGCTGTTTTAAGACACCTGTAGACACCGTGCACAACACACATGGAGCACTCAGCACCCAGTAGTTGCCAGCTATTCACATTATTCCTAAGGCAAGGATGCGTGTATTACAGCTGAGGGGGAAACCATTATCAGGACTGAGAACCACAATTCTTACAGATGGACTTTAGCAGTTGCACATAGATGAGTCTGGAGAAGGTGTTCAGGAGATGACTTCAGGTAGTGTATTAGCTTCTTAGGGCTGCCCTAACAAATCACCACAAACTGGGAGGCTTAAAACAACAGCAACACATTCTCAGAGTTACCGAATCTCAAACCAAGGTGCTAACAAAGCCGCTCACCCGCTGACCTCTAAGGGAGAATCCCTCCTTGCCTCATGCTTCTGAGCAGGAGGCATGTCCTGGCTCATGGCCACATTACTCCATCTGTGCCTCCCTCTCTACACATTGCCGTCTCTTCCTCTCCCTGTGCTTTTTCCTCTTCTAAGGGCATGTGATTAAATTAGGTCCGGGGCGCCTGGGTGGCGCAGTCGGTTGAGCGTCCGACTTCAGCCAGGTCACGATCTCGCGGTCCGTGAGTTCGAGCCCCGCGTCAGGCTCTGGGCTGATGACTCAGAGCCTGGAGCCTGTTTCCGATTCTGTGTCTCCCTCTCTCTCTGCCCCTCCCCTGTTCATGCTCTGTCTCTCTCTGTCCCAAAAAAAATAAATAAACGTTGAAAAAAATTAAAAAAAAAATAAAATAAATTAGGTCCTACCTGCTTAACCCAGAAGGATCTCATCTTAAGTTTCTTCAGTTAAATGCATCTGCAAAGACTCTTTCCAAATAAGGTCACACTCTCAGGTTCCAGGGCTGGTGATGTGGACTCTCCTTTCCGAGGGCAACATTCAACACAGTAAAGGTGAGAAGGCAGGGACAGCAGAGGTGCTTCTCGCAAAGACATGGTTGTACCAACTGAGGAACACGGTAAAATACTCCTGGCCGTGGGCGGGGCTGAGAGGGACAGACCCGCAGAAGGCACGTGAGAGCATCTTTGGCAGTGGTGCACAGGACAGCAACGTCTGTTAGGTGGTACCATTTGAAAAATGGGGAAAAATATTTTTTAAATGTGTGCCTGATTGTGCATAGGGTTTTTTGTTTGTTTTGTACAGGAATAAACAGGAAAGTTCCTCAGTGGCAGCTTCTAGAGAGCAGGATGCAGCGAGGAGGGAGGGTGCCAGGATGGGGATCCTTTTTATGTTACACCCTTCTAAACAGCTGGAGTTTCTCTCCGCTTGCCCCATGCTCCGATACATCTATGCACTACAAACAGAGGTTCATCAAGTTTCACCAAGAAAGTTTCCATCTTCATCCTATAAAAGCCTTCTTTGTCTGCTATTTTCTCAAGAGTCACAAAGAGCCTTGGAGATCCACAGCTCACCCCCCTCTCTTAGTGGAATGAGAAAGCATTTCCAGACCTCAGATCCCTCCACCTGTAATGCAAATTTAATGAACATTCAGCAAGTCCTCCCCAGGTTAATGAACTATTTGCCTATCAGGGGAGCCTCCCAAGCACAAGTAGCTTCCTCTGTTTGAGCATCAAAACCCCTTTCAGGTCAAGCAGCCGGTTAGGAATTTTAGCTTCCTCCCATTTTACAGTGCATCAGGAGGTCAGGTCAACAACATTTCCTTCATCAATGACCTTATGGAACTTCCTTTTTCAGTGACTGTTTCTTGACCTTGCTCAAGTTCCGCATTCAAATAGGGACATTCTGCAATACAACAGGCCTGCCTTGGGGTCACACACAGATTGGAGTTAATACAAGCCCTTTCTGAGAGAGCTGCAGGAACTACAGCCTTGGCTGAGGCCCCTAGGTCCTGAGCTGTGCTTTGTTAGGGAAATTCACTGGGGCACAAGAAATCACAACTACCTTGCTCACTGCAGAAGCCAAGGTCCTTGAATACCTAGACTCCCCCCTCTCCCATTTGCAGACTCTGCCATCAGGTGAATCTCCCTAAACCACAAGCCTGGTCTTGTGTCATGTGGGCACCCAAGACCTCCCCAAGGGAATCTGGACTCTAGTAGATATCTAAGTCTCTCCTCAATATTGAGACCCATCCTACCATGGGGGGAGGGGGGACAGTTAATATTTTGCAACTTGAACTAGTTTTTTTCCTGGTATATCCCCCTTTTCTCCCCATTCAAGCTAGGTCTTTATGTTCATCATACTGGGAGAGGGATGTGGCTAGGAAAAAGCAGAATTACCTTGCTAATGTTTCTTTTATGTCCAAAAACCTAAGCCCATAGATGGAAAGATGGCTCTCACGTGTAGAGCATGCAACCCATCCAGAACTACAAAAGAGGGTATTTCCAGAAACTAGAAGGAGACTTCATCAGGTGGGAGGGAGAAAAGGTTATTTCAGGATTCAGAAGCAGAGCTTCTGGGGAGGGACTAGGAGTCCAACAAAGGAGGAGCATGGTGATGGGTCTCAGCCCTTAGCAACCTCACAAAGATTCCTATGTGAAAGAGAACCGGAGGGCCATAAGGACTAAGATGTTTCACGTTTCTACAATAAATTATGTGAGCCAACAACGAGGACCAGATGCCCACAATCACTTGGCAAATCTAAGATTCCAAAACCAGGAATATTACAGGGTAGTTCTGCATTTTCCTAGCCACATCCCTCTCCCGAGATGATGAACATAAGGACTTAGCCTGAATGGGGAGAAAAGGGGGATATACCAGGAGAAAAACTGGTTCATATCACTGGGCAGGGAGGCCTCAAAACAGACTAAGGAGATGTTTCCCACAGCACAATCAGAGATGAGCTTGAAAAGTAAGTGGAGTTATAATTAATAATACTTCCACCAGAGAAAACTTTATGAACTGAGATGCATTCCTATTCTGTTACTTTTCCAACTGCTCCCAGCACAGCAACAAACTCAAGTCCTTTTGGCATTACACCCTGAGATGCCCTACCCAGCACATAAGACTGTGATATTCCTCCCACTTTGAATGCCCTTCCCACATTTTCGTCCACTTACCCTTAACCATCCTTCAATTCCTGTCTCAGTATCACTGTACATTCATATGTGTGTGTGTGTATATAACATGTTAAGCGTGTCTATTAAGTGTGTCGAGTACATGAATGTGTGTGTACGCACCCATGTGTGAACTTTAACCCAGAACAAAATCTGTAAAGGCATATCCTTTTTAGCTGAAATACCAGGGCTGCATAACAGGTACAGTGCTCGATAACTATTCACTGAAGAAAGAAAGAAATGAATAAAAAGAACTGACTGTTTTCAAGGGTTAATTCCTGTCAGTTAAATAAAACAAAATACCCCTAAAAAGTGTGTTATACATAATATACAATATACAATAATATAAATGTATCATTTTTTAAAGATTGTATATTAAGACAGAAATTAGAGTCTGTATCTTGAACACAGACATATTATAAACAGAAAAACTTTAAGTAGATGGTGGACAAACAGATAAAGATGTGGAGGTTTTCACTAGAACTTCTTGGATTTTTCAAGGGCTTAAGCAAACACAGACATAGGTTCTACTTCAAAACTCTTGGCCTGTCTTCTCCCTAACATAGCAATACTGTTTGTATTATTACTGTTATTATTATTATTATTGTTGTTAGTCAGGATTAAGACTGCTTTGGTCTACATTCACAACAGAGAGAAAGGGTAGCAGGTGAAAGAAAGAAAGAAAGAAAGAAAGAAAGGAAGGAAGGAAGGAAGGAAGGAAGGAAGGAAGGAAGGAAGGAAGGAAGAAAGAGAGAGAGAGCTGACTGAAAAAAAGGCAGTCAGCTGGAAAACTAACTGCACGGCAAGTGGTTAAAGCAAGAGAAGAGCTCACAGTGAAGAGGTTGTAGACAACGCAGTCCCTGTGACAGGCCCTAGGTGGCGCCAGTGGTCTAGGACAGCCTGGTTGCCTGTTAGAGGAACCTGGGACTAGAAATGGGAGGGGCAAGCTTGTCAGAACCAGAGAGAGTGCACTAGGGAGTTTCAAAAAAAAAAAAAAAAAAAAAAAAAAGGATCCTACTTCAGTCAGATATTCACAAAGGACATGTTTCTATTACTATCACAAACCTCACTCAAAATTCAGATTTTTACCTGGCAGCAATTTTTACCTGCCCACCACTTACTCATCTCACACATTTCCCTTCTATTAACATTGGGTTTCCTGACATAATATGAATACAGTTTTAATTTTCTAAATTGCCTGATTTCCCTAATTTAAGATGTGATCAATTTAAGATGCAGGACTAGTATGACTAAATGAATTACCATTTTCCCCACCTGCTGTTTATATTGTTTTAGTGCAATACAACTGGACACTTCCAGAATGCCTCCTTTAACCCTACGTTTATGCTCCCATTACACTGATCATGATCATCTCCATCACAGCACATATTGTACTGACCTGTGATTCTGGTTTATTCATCAATTTCCTCCACTAGAATGTTTCATCCCTCAGAACAGAGACCCTCTCATTCATTTTTGTATCTCCTGCACCAGATGCCAAGTAAGGGCTCAAATGATGTTGATTATTCTAATGCTACTCAGGTATATACATAGCAAAGACAAAATTAACACGTAAAATGACAATATAATTTCATGTCAATACCACAGGAGAGCAAATTACTCACCTTGATGAATTGATTATATTATGCACAGTAGACCCTGAACAGCACTGAAACTAGGGCCACTGATCCCCAGTGCAGTCAAAAACCTGCACAGAATTTTGGACTCACCAGACACTTAACTACTAATAGCCTACTGTGGATGGAAGCCTTACCAAGATCAATTAACATATTTTGTATGTCATGTGTATTATATACTGTATCCTTCCAATGAAGGAAGCTAGAGAAAATAAAATGTTACAAAAAATCATGAAATACATTTACAGTACTGTACCACTGTATGTATTGGGGGAAAAAATCCACCTAAGTAGACTTGTGCAGTACAATCCCATGGTGTTCAAGGTCAATTGTATAGTCCAGTTAGTGATTAACTACTTTTGGATTTCTATTTTTGAAAATATTAAAACTTTGATGGAAATAAACTCATGTTCAACTATAGTTAAATATTGACTATAAAATCTGATTACAGATAATGCTATTGTGTTGTTTGCTTTCAATTAAAAATCATCATCCATATAAAGAGCAATTTATTATTCCCCCAATTTTTCTTCACATAATTACTCCCACAATTATGCACCTCACAACAAAAATATGTGTAATCAAAATAAGCATGGCTTAGGGTGCCTGGGTGGCTCACTCAGTTGGGTGTCTGACTCTTGATTTTGGCTCAGGTCATGATCTCAAGGTTCAGGGATTCAAGCCCCACACTGGGCTCTGTACTGACAGCACAGAGCCTGCTTGGGATTGTCTCTCTCACCCTCCCTCTCCCTCCCCACTCATGCACATGTGCACGTGTTCTCTCTCTCTCTCTCAAAATAAAGAAACATGAAAAAAAAGCGAGCATAGCTTTAATATCAGTACTTCTGGTCATATTATTAGTATCACTATTCACCCTCTCTAAAAGCATGGTTAATTTTAGACAAGATCTAATCACTTTGAAATTCAGGTCTGCAAGCCTGTGCTAAGAGCATGACTGTCTCACCAAAGGTGTATTGTCTCTGCCTTAGAGAGCATTGGTGAGGTCAAAAAATGCAGCCTTTCTATTTCCTTGAGAGAAATGTCAGTCATGTTCCCACCACTTACTGTCAGTTAATATTTGTCATATGATTGACACCAAGTTCCTGGTGTTAAAATAGTGGTTATCCCATTTCATGATGAATGAGCAGTCTCGATGATCTCAAGTATTCAGTTATAATAAACATTCCAAGACCTATACATCTAGATGTGACCTCCTAAGCTTCACACACCTGCAGCTGCCGAGGGCACATCCCCACCCAAACGAACAGCCACAAGTCACTCAACCTCAAGATGTGCAGCAGCAAGCTCATCAGCTTCACTTCCTGCTGGGTCTTCTCTTCCGGTGAACTGGTACCCAACTGCATCACTGCCCATGTCCACCAAAACATAATCAGGTTTAAAACAGAACACGATTTATCAGTACTACCCATATTATAATTTTAACAGGTTTCGAAAGCAACACTATCTCTGAGCATTTTGGTTTTTAAATGAAACTTGAGAGTATGAATAATGCTTTCCCATAAGCAAATAAACAAATGGAAGAAGCCTTGAACCACACTTAGTAATTCTTTGGAGTACAAGTAAAGTTGAGCTCAAGGAAAGAACTGTAATCTAGCAATGCAACAACTTTCCCAGAGGGTAAAAGAACTGCGGCCGGGCCACTGATTTACAAAGTGTATATGGAATATCGCTTAACCGTGTGATCTTGAGTCATGGCTTAAAATTCATAGCTTAGGGGCACCTGGGTGGCTCAGCTGGTTAAGTGTCCGACTCTTGGTTTTGGCTCAGGTCGTGACCTCATGGTCCGGGAGATAGAGACTGGCATCGGGCTCCGCAATGACAGTGTGGAGCCTGCTTGGGAGTCTCTGCCCACCCCCCACCCCCACCCCGCACTCTCTCTCTCTCTGCCCCTTCCCTGCTTGCACTCTGTATCTCTTGATCTCTCTCAAAATTAATTAATTAATAATATATTAATAAATAAATTAGCCTGAAAAGAGAATAATTCACAGCTTACCTTTCCTAAGTAACAGAGAGCAGTACGACCTCCCTAGCTCTACCGATGTACCTTCACCGGCACAGTGGTACACACACAAATCTCTCCCAACCACTCATGCTCAAAATACTGACAACCCCAAACAGATACACCTTTTTCACTGGTGGTGCACTGGCATAGAGGACGAGCAATCATTTCAACAACTGAAAGAGGTTTAATTTATTGGTGACAAATCAGAAAGGTTTGGTCACTTAACACTACTAATTCGATATAATCACTTGGGGAAAAAAAGGCCCAATGTCCAGAAAAATAAGCAAGCACACTTATATTAATTAGTAAAAAATGGCCCTTTGAAGGATGTTTGCTAAAGCATTTCACTTGAAACACCTGGAAATGACTTTTTATCAGAATACCATCATATTCTAAGCAATATGGGTTAAATCACTTGCTTAGAGTATTAAATTTAATAGCCCCCCCATTGAAAAAAAATAACACCCAGTAAAACAGGTAAATTGGTAACAGGCAGCTGGGTAACTTCAAAGTCAGATGTTGGTTCAAAGACACCTAAGGCCATTATGAAGGTACAATTTTATAGTCCATCATTCTTGCATCTTGCCAAGAAGGGTGGAAGGAATTTTTCATGAACATAATTCCAGGGTAACTCTCATATAGTTGAATAATGTCAAGTCCTTTGATAGGACCAACAAATAAATGCTTCTTGCAGATTTCTCAAGGTCGTTATTTAAAATTATGCTAGCAACTTCACTGCATTTCAAATTTTGAAGTTTAAAAATCACAATGCCAACTTAGTAAGAAGTCAGAACATACTCAATGCTCACTGTTTAAGAAGATTTATCCCCCAAATGTCTTCTAATCATTCACAGATCAAATCTCAATTATCCACAGGTCACTGAAAACCTGCCATGGGGGGATGATTCACATTATTTGGATCCAAGGTAATACTTGACATCCTAAGCCATTCTGTGTGTTAAGGGCAGCCTCCTAAGGAAATAGAATTGCAGGTGTTTTGGAAATTTTAGGGATGCTCAGAAGTCCACTCTCACCACCTTCCCTCCTCTTACTTCAAACCCTACTGCCACAACACCCTTTTTGATCCCTGAGGGCAGACTCACTCCGTTATCTCCACTTTTTGCAGAGCTGAGAGGGAATAACTGAATCAAGATAAGGTTCTGCAGGTAGAAATATCATGGTAAGGAGACTAGTGACAAGTAGTGAGGAAAAAAAGAAAAAGAAAAAGAAAAAGAAAAAGAAAAAGAAAAAGGAAAGGAAAAGAAATCATGGCGGCCTGTGGGCTAATCAGACCTGGTCTGCAGCCAGCTGGGAAAGTCTGTATGTTCATGAACTACCAACTTACTGAAATACTTAGTTCAGAACAACACCCTGTGTGTTAAATCTACTTTTTAAAATTCTGCGAAATCAAATATAATTGATGCCTCAGCTACCAGCGGCAGATCGCTGCCTCTTGACTTCAGCTCACAACAGGAAAATGTGCACTCTATTACTTC
This sequence comes from Leopardus geoffroyi, assembly GCF_018350155.1. Lineage (NCBI taxonomy): Eukaryota > Metazoa > Chordata > Mammalia > Carnivora > Felidae > Leopardus > Leopardus geoffroyi. The sequence goes on from NC_059336.1 coordinate 113,579,807, forward strand.
TCAACCACCAAAAATTAATGGCATCAGTGGCAACAAAAGCTTGTGTCCGTACCACTCCGCAAGTTCCCGAGAACTTTCATATATCCTTCTTGAAATCCTGAACTCAGCTAAAATGGAAAACTGATGTTTTGGAGCAAATTTGGAGATTGTATCAGATTTTATTATAACCAAACTTCCAAATCCAGTTAATAAAAAAATAAAAAGGCAGTATCAAGAACAACAGACGTTAAGTAGGTTTCCTCAAAAAGCTTGGCAACTTTGCCCCACCGGAAAACTATTAAAAGGAGCAATTTCTTATTTAAATGCAGCACTGAAAGGGCACACAGTGTTCAGTCAACTCCCACTGGTCACTTCTGAGATTATCATCAAAGGCTAAGGACAGAGCAGAACTCCACAGTTAGAAGGAATCTGCTTCCACGTATCTGATACACGTTACAAAAACCCACCATGATGCCAGTCAATGATAACGAAGAAGAATGCAGGAAGGCTAGTGACTGGAGCTTCTTTTCTGCCGGAAAAAAGCAGTTTCTAACTATTTCTTCCTACTAGCTCTCTCCACTTTCTCATCTCCCATTCATGCCTCAGCCCACTGCCATGAGGGTATGCCTCATCTCCCCACAACACTACCCAGGCCAACACAAACAACAGTGACATCCCTGCCAATGCCAATACCACGTTCAGACATGCTGTCCTCTCTGTGGAGAGTGACACTCATGATCCTTCCCTCCAGGGTTGTCATGGTGCAGATTACCAAATGTCTCTGAACCCCCACTCTCTAGATACATCACAGGAAGTGAGGAAGACCACAGGACCGTATGTGGCCAGTGAGATGTGAAAGGAGCAACATGGGTTCAAGTCCTGAGAGCTAACGCATGGTTCCCCCTCCACATCCCTTATCTGCCAAGGCAACCGGCATCGATTCAGATGGTGGTAATTTCCCCAGTTCTGTCAGCTTAGGTCCCATAGTAAAAATGACAGGAAGAAACCCTAGACGACCCTAATGGACATGTCCTGGGGATGATTATGTGGGCGCAGAGCCCAAAGCAACCTGTAGTGAATATCTGCAAGAGCAAGAAACAAATTTTTGTTGTTAAGCCCAAGATCATGAATTTTTTTAACCGAATCATAACCTAGTCTGTATTTGAATTTCTTTCCTCCTTCCATTGCAGGTGAGACCACACCCTCCTGAGTCTTCACTTGCCCTTCCCACTGTTACTGCTGCTGCTCCGTTACCCATCCATCAGCTCACCTTTTGAATGCTGTGCTACACAGCCTCTAAGATGTTTCTCATGTCCTGGGATTCAGCCTCTTGAGTAATCCATTCCCCTTGAGCATGAGGCAGACCAAGTGACTCATTTCTAGTGAATATGGCAAAGTGTGGTCACTTCTAATTCTGAGATTAGGTTACAGAAAGACTGCAGCTTCCATGTTGCCCACACTCTTGCTCACTCTAAGGGAAGCTAGCTGCCTACCATGTTGTGTGACACTGTTCAGAGAGGCCCAAGTGGTGAAACACAAATAAGCTTAAACCAACAGCCAGCAAGGAATCGAGACCTACCCCAAATCACTTGAGTGACCTTGGAAGTGTATCCTTTCCCAAGTCAATCCTTCAGATAAGACCACAGCTCCAACCAATAACTTGGCTACAGCCTTACAAGATCTTGAAACAGAAGACTCCCAGTTAAGCTGTTCCTGGAATCCTGACCTACACAAACTATAAGATAATAGATGCTTGTGGTTTTAAGCCACTAAGTGACATCACTTGGGATAATTGTGTTACACAGCAATAGCTAACTAATACAGATTTAGGTGTTTCTTGGTTTCCCCACTTTCCAGAAGTAGAACAATTTTATTATTTGATCGCTCCTGAATCTATTATTTTGGGCACAGACCCTTCTCCAATGCTCACCAGATATTTTTGTCTAAAGGTCCACATACCCCTTCAACCTCTCAACCAATAACTCTGCTTTCTGCTCCCTGCAATGCGTATGTCAAAAGGTGTCAAGACCTTCCATTTATCAACCAAGCCAAAATCCTAAGAAACAGCCTCTACTCTTCCTCTCCCTTACTCTCAACACTCAATTAACAAGCTTTACCAATTTGACTTCAGCCAGCCACCGTCTAGTTAGTCGTTCTGACCTCTCTAAACAGCAGACCTAACCTGGGCCATCTCCCACTTACTATATTTCAAAATTCTAGGATACGAAACTCAAATCTCCAAGTCTGGAACCCAAAGCCCATGAAGCTGAGCCTGGTCTTCTGATGCTCTGTCTACTTCACAAGCAAGTAACACCTGTAGTCCCTGGAGCTCACCTCGTTGGGTCATGCTGCTGCACCTGTAACCCCCTGGACCCTGTTTCTTCCACCATACAGACCCACCCACCCCAGGCTTCCAAGTCAAGTCCGGCATCGCTTCTTCTGTGAAGCCCTCCCTGATGGCTTCACATTCCCAAAATTACTCCTGCGTACTCACAAATGACTACCACTTGGCAGATGGCATTCTAGTTACTTTTTCATAATCTTGTCTCCCTCTTTTGAGCTTCTCATCTTCTGAGAACTTCCAGCATGTAGGGCACGGCCCACAAGAAGATAGAACACACTGTATTAAACACAGTTTTATTAGATTGCACAGGAATACCCCTCAGTGTCTAACCCAGTGATGTGAAAATCAAGAGTGTAAGAACCACCTTCAGCCTTGACAGAAAGCAGAAATTCCAACCCTGTGCTCAGGCACCCATCTGCCATCTCTTTTGCTACCATCCCTAAGCTTTAGTCCCATTTCCCTGTCCCCTGGCCTCAGCATTCTTCCATGTCACTCAGAATGGGATGCTCCACATGCCAGAGTACAAAACAATCCTGAGGTTTCTATTAAGGCTAAATAAATAAATAAATAATATTTCACCTCACTCCATTTTCAGTAGTTTTTAAGCCTGCCCAAAGGTCCTACTTAAGACATATTAACACACCTCATTTGAAGTATCTTTAACTGGTCAGTCTTTGCTCCTATTACCTATTTAGCTACTTCTTTAATTTATTCATAATGGATAGACATGACTACAGGCAGTGGTCCTCAAACCTGGCCCTGAGAAATCCTGGAAAAATATTCACTCCCGGGCTCTACCCAGACCTACTGAACTCACCTCGGAGGTGACCCCAATCATGTGTATCCATGGGATAAGGAGTCCACAGGTGTTTCTGATGCATAGCAAGGATGAGAGCCACTGCATTAGACAACCTCTCACTCAACCCAGCAATTAAATAACAAGGAGATACCCAGAGATATGGAATGGTCTGAGATCTTACAGCTACTGGCCAACCTGGAATGCTGATCTGGTTTCCCCATACCACATTGCCTTCTCTACTAGGGTCCGCTGTGAGCTGACACTATGGACAAACACAGGAGCAACGCCCCCACTTTCAAGGGGCTGCATGCAACAGCATCTATACATTAACAGTGAGTCTGTTAGAACATGCCTCTTCCATGAGCTGTAAAGAATGAAGAAAGAAGTTGGAGCTCCTTTTCTTGTAAATTAGGTGTGGTCCTTGGGCTTCTGGGAAGTTCCCACTGTGGGCTGGGAAATTCTCAGTGTGGGCTAGCAAGGCTGGGCATTCTCTGGGCACAAAACCACGCAACAGTGAGGAAGTATCCACTTCTGGGAGCAACGGGGCAGGCATCACTTAAAGGGCTTCTTTAAGCGAATCCCAGCCACACTTGAAGCGAGGACCCATGGCCACCGGCCATGGCTAGCCACCCACTGCCTAACGTCAGCCGTGAGGTTTCACCTTCCCAGACAGGCACGCTGCCCCAGTTTATTTTACCCTTCACTCAGGGCCACAGTCACCTTGCCATGGCCCTAAGCAAACCATTGCTGGCACAGCAACAACAAACATCTCCAGATGGAGAAATGACCAACTATTCCAACAAACTTTTCAAAGGAAAAAAAAAAAAGATATTTCTGAGTTTGTTTTTTGTGGGCAGCTGGAAAAAAAAATAAATCTACCAAATACCAACACCTCTCCAAGAGGTTTTTTGCCAGGACCATGATGACTGGCGTTAAGAATGTGCGTTTCCGGCAGAGAGAATGTGACACATCACTTAGTCAAAGGCAAGCCCGGCCCTGGCTGAAAATCTTTGTCAGAACTAGGTTATGCTTCCCCTGTAAGAAGTTTAAAATAAGGGCAATGGTGAAGTCACACCAGTGAGTCATTTTCCCACATGCTATGCTCACTTTTGACATGATCAATAGACCAAGGTCTCAAAGAGTTTCCTTTGCATCGTGGGCTGTACCCAGCACTGTGGAGGAGTGTTTGACATTCTCAGTCTGTCAGGAGCACTACACCCATCCACCCCCTCATAAATAACCCAGATAAGTTAAAACTGCACAAAAGAGTAATGGCAGTGGGCCTCTAGGGACAGGAAGGAAGAAAAAAGGAAACTGAGAGGCAAACACTGAAACACTGATGACCACAGTCACCCCTGATCTGTTTTGTTTGTGAGCAAAAAAGCGATCTGTGAGCAGGTGCCTATGCTACGGGGGTCCTAGGTCTGCCAAGCTAGACAAGAATCCCAACCCAGGACTTCCAGACGATGCACATGTGTACGTGCATGGGTGCACACACACAATCACACTCACCAGGGGTGTCAAGGGTAGAAGGGTCACTGTTACCCACTTCCTCTCCCCTCTTCTTCCCAAGGAAGCTTTAGGGAACAGCAACAACTCTGGAGTAGGCGGCTCATCGTCCAGGCCTTCAAGGAAATCTTCCAAATCCAAAGGGATGACCCAGAGGGAATAGCAAGAATGGGTGCTGGACCTCTGAGAGATGAAAGATGTGTTTCCTTGAACGCAAGGAGGAAGAGAGGCAGACAGGGGTGGGGGCCAAAGGAGCGGTGGAGAGAAATCAGTACATGGAGCCGGCACCACCCCCCTCCTCATTCCAAGCTCTCAGAAATGAGGCCTTGAGTGGAGCCATCTCTCAGGGGAGAAGGACATCTAAAAGGGACCAGGAAAGGGAATCTCATGCTCTGTTTTGTGCTCTGCCCTCTGATAGACAACCTACTACTACGTAAGAACAAGAGTAAAGTCTAAGTGAGCTTAGCATCTAGAGCCAAAGGACAAAATCTCCCTTACCACTATTGGTTTTGGATACTCACCTTTATCAGGACACAAAAACATTCATTCCCTGAAGATAGATACAGAAGAAATAGACACATACAAATGAGAGGTTAGCAGAATTTTTCAGTTTAGGGCCACATAATAAACATTTTAGTTTTTGTGGGCCAAGAGGGAATTTCAACACGTATACTTTAAAAAAAAAAAAAAAAAAAGAGCTTCCCACAAATTTTATACTGACAAAGTTCAAAACATAATAAAATGCAGTTATTTGTCATAGAAGCCTCCTACTGTGAAGAATGATATTCCATTTGGGAGATGACAATTTGCTTATCTGGGGTTCAAAGTTAGCATTCTCTACCCTCAAAATCAATTGCACATGTTTACCTATTAATACTGATCTGTGATGTGATTTTACGTATTTCATCTTCAAAATTTCTTTTCACACAAATATGTAGTACTGATCCAGGAGTGTGATTTTAATTAACTACATTCAGCACACGGATGGCATTCTAAGAAATTCTATTAGAGTCTTCAGCTAATATTTTCCTTTTAGGATTTCACATTGCAGATTCCCACCGAAATTAGGTGAAAGCTCCTCATTTGCACAGTTAAATGGATTCGGACGCAGGGAAACTTCCTCTGGACTTGCATTGAGGTCTGAAAAGCACTGCCAGTATTTCAACTGAGCTAAGAAAAATTAACTACTACCAACTGGATTGAGAAGAGAGATCCCATTCCTTATTTTAACTTGACAACAAAGGAAGACATGAAAGAGCTTAACATTCTAGGGATTTGAACAGTGTCTGTTGTCTAAATAAACTAAGTATTAAGTTTCACATAGAAGCACTGTTTCGAGCTGTAGTTCCATGTTAGCTCATTATCAAGTCTGAAACAAAAACTAATTTCCAAAGCCACTCAGTGTCCACTATTAGTGGCTAAAGGCAGTACTTTCTGTTCAGAAGAATTTTCATCTTGGCCCTCAAGTTTAAAACTTCACAAAAAACACATATACTCTTCCTAGAGCAAAGCCATCCAAGTGCTGTGTGGTAGGGCAAATCAGGATATTCAGTTTTTATTTCTGACAAAAATTCACAGAAGTCACTTAGTTTAAGAGAACAAATTAAGTCTACCATTGGCACTTGTTCAATAACACAAGACAAATTCAAGTACTTCCAAAGTACCTGCTGATAAAATCAATAGCCATAGACTTTCAAAACCCTGTATTTTCACAAGCTTTGTAAACTTATCCCACTAAGCCTTTTTCTGATCCACACATTTTTTTTTTTTTTTACAATTTTTAAGTAATCTCCATACCCAACATGGGACTCAAACTCATAACCCTGGGATCAAGAGTCATACGCTCTACTCACCGAGCCAGCCAGGCATCCCTGAGCCACACATCTTTATCACCAGTCATTAACCACGTTGAATTCAGTACAATCTGAAGTAGAATCTATGTTTTGTTTCTTTGAGAACATTCCCTCCTGTATGTAGCTGTTCTGTACAGACTATCCATAGACACTAACTTTTCCATCACTTCAAACTCTACATCGATCCAAGCAATCAACAACTGAGCAGGGTTATATTTGTGGACTCATCAAGAAGCAAGGAAAACCATCTGCCTCACTGCTTGACTACAGACGTCGAGCACAGTATCCTCGAACAGTGGTTCTTGTCGAGAGAATACTAAGTTTGAGGAATTTTGTTTTCTCTTAACCTATTTCTTCAACTGCGGTGGTGAAACAAGATTGCATTAATTCACCACCAAAACTAGCTTTTCTGACCGGGCTAACAAGCCACTTGAAAACTTACTTTGGTCGCAACTGCACTTCATTTTGGGGCGTCGGGGAGAGAAACTCTACCGTAACTGGATACTGGTTTTACGTTCTAACTTTTCTCAGCTGCTCTCCCGTGCGCACGGTGTGCCATGTTGAGCGCCTGGCCCGCAGAAGGAAATGCAGATGGAGGATTCTTTCAGCACGGCCTCATCCCGCTCTACCACTTCCTTCAACAACAGAGGGGTGCAGAGGCTATAAAGGCATACATGTGGCACTCAAAACACTGTCAAGTTACACCTGCGCCACCGTGAACCGCAGCACAAAGAGACGCGGGAGCTCTGTACGGCCTCTGTCGCAACTCAAGCTTGAGGGTGTATGGAGAAAGCAGCTGTAGACAACATGTAAACAACTGAGCGGGGCTGTGCTCCAGTAAAACTTGACTCATGAAACTGAAATCTGCTTTCATACGTTATGTGTCACAAATTATTCTTCTTTTGATTTGTTTCCAACATTTAAAAACGCAAACAAAAAAATAAAATAAAAAAATAAACCTTCTTTGCTCCTGGGCCAAACAAAGGCAGCTTGATTGCCAATCTCTTATTTGCATGACATTTGGTTCCAACAGCACAGCGATACCAGGATCAGACTCTTAACCTTTTCCATTTGAGGAAGGCAGTCAGAAAACCGAATGCCACTGGGTCCAGGAAGGAGGAAAGGAGAGACCAATGGAGAATGAAGAAAAGAGGGATTAGAGATGCCACAGATAAGCCTTGCCCACTTCATACTTTTGCGCCTAGGTCAAGTCCATTTCCCTTCACAGAAGTCTCAGATGACAAATTCTCTGATGCCAGATTACAAGTATGATTATGATAACCACCACAATCTATGGATGGACAACTGATGTCCCAGGTAATGACCTCAGAGGTCTACATTTAATCCTATTACATGACATAGCCACCTATGTATTATTCCTCACTCAGAAAACTAAAGTTCACACAGGTTACATGACTGCCCATTAGTCCTACTGCTGGTAAAAAGCAGAGCAACAACTTGAATTCAGGTCTGTCTGATCCTTAACCAATGCTTTCAACAGTTCAAGGTAAGGCACCTGGGCCATCACAGAAGTGAGCTCCCGAAAACAGCAAAGGAGGCTAAAGAAAAAATAAGTCCTTTAGCAAAGCACACCCCTTCTCCCTGGGAAGGTCATTCTCTCTCACCAAGACTGAGGCTTACTACGGGCAGACATGGGTTAGAGAGAAGAATCGGACTGTCATCAAACCAGCTGCAACTGCTAAGAGCAAATACAGAACAGAAGAGCACAATCACCTTTTCCTGGTAAGAATGGCAAGTGTGGGCCCCATGCAGAGACACCTGGCTTTGGAGAAGCATGATTTCCATGCTTCCTGTGTGCCTACTCCAGGCATATAGGAGATGGAGAGCTGGAGGGGAAAGTGTTTATCCAAGTTGATTTCCACCCCATCCCATTCCTGGCCCCTTCCATCTTTACGAACAGACAGTCCTTACTCAAAGATGGCCTTGGAGCCTGCCAGTAACATGAGGTTTCAGAATACCCAAATCTCTCCAGTAGCTCCACGTGAATGGATCAAGGAGGCCCTGATGAGAATGCTAGAGCTTATCAAGGAACAGATCAGGAGCCACTGTCAGCCATTAATACGTTGCTAGTCTTCCAAACTCTGATTTCTGGTCCCCTTAAAAAGTAACAACTTTGCAAAGGCCCCCTCCCTTTCATGTCTACTCACAAACCCCTCCAAAGTCTCCACCACATTTTTCCAGATGATCCAAGAACCTATGAGTAAGTCCATTAATTTTTAATAGCAGTCTGTATTCCAACATGCCTCCTAGCCCAGTATTTCTCCAACCCTTAATTATTACAGGGTGTTTATACTTCGGGAAGTAGACACAACATTGTTATTAACCATAATATTACTAAAGGTAAAAGTAGATAGGTGACCGGACTTCCCTCACGTGACATACATTCAACAGTACAACTAAAAAGAATAGAATTAAAATACTGCAGCTCTAATTCATTTTTCAATTTCCTGCTCTTTTACTCTCCCTCAAAAGTATGCTTAATACTGACAACATAAGAATTTTGGTCATTTTGTAATGTAATCAAACTACATGTTGCATACCTGCAGATAATACTGTATGTTAATTCTTCAATTAAAAATTTTCAAGTTTTTACTTTTGTACATCCTACAGGTCAAATCACATTCCCCATAGAACTAAGTTTTAGAACTCATTCTTGAGGTTACAATATAAAGATTTCATAAATATTTAGGTGTTGAACTCATGACTAAAGCATCTACCACATTCCCAACACCATGCCGGGCACTGAAAAACACACAAAGGCATAAAAATCAATCCATTCATGCACTCGTACATTTTTTGGGAGAACAAAATTAGCACAGAGAGCCACCATACCAGTGTTGTCTAGTCAAAGAAACATAAAATGGTTAACCTCTGCCTTTCTCTACACAGTAATATTCTGTAATTAAGCAAGTGCAATTGACTATGTACGTATTCATTTACGTATGGCTGTTAATTCGTGCCCTAGGTGATGAGAAGAGAGAAAGATTAATGTTCGTGGGAAGAGTGAACAGGTTGGGGAAGTATCGAACAGTGGTGGGGTTTGATCTATGTTTGGATCTCTGTAACAGTGGTAGGGTTGGGAGAAGCAGAAGGGACAGACCAACATGGCAGGGAAGAGAACTGCCTCAAGAAAAGTCCTCGACTGAAGGTGAGCATCAGGGTTGCTGATGGGAGTATGAGAAAAGAGGCTGGGTCAACAGAGCAGGACTAAGGCATCAAAGGACCATAAACTCAAAGGCTAGAGAACTAAGCCCCCAATAAGTAGCGAAGTGATACTTCAAAACAAGATCTGGGGAACTATCAGACTGAGCATCTGTATAAAAGATAAAGTTTAAGGGGTAGAATCAGGACAAACTGAAAAAAAAAAAAACAAACCTACAGTGGTAATCACAAGGAGAACCATTGCTGTGTTTCTGCAGGTCTTGTATCAGCTTTTGATCTGGATAATCTTTTCAAGGATGTTTGGAAAGTCCACAGCCTTGGACAACAGAGATAGTGTCTCCGGAGCAAAAAGATTTGTTTGCTGTCCAGGAAAATGAAAAAAAAAAAAAAAACAGGTCTCTCTGGGGCAAAGGTTAGGCAAAATTTGTTAGCAGCTCCTTGCAGAGAATGGATTTTGCTAAGCTCGGGGCTCCCTGCCTGTGATACAAACCCACGAAGTTAGCAGCCCTAAGGGACTAAGGAGCTATGGGAAGAAACGTAAACATGAAGTTCATACTGCCTGATGTGCCATGAGTAATCAAGTCTCCTGTCTCAGGATTCTCTTGTCTGCTGTCAGCATCTATAAAACTGTGGGAGGCTAAATGGTTAGCCTGCAACCAGGAAAACAGCTGAAACTCTTCACAATTCTTGACATGGAACTACCAGAATGAGGTCTGAATTTCACAAATTTGCAGAATACAAGGTCAGCCAGTATAAATCAAATACATTTGTATAAGTTAGCAAGCCCTCAGAAAATTTACATAGCATCACAAAGCATAGAATACTTAAGGACACATTTACCAAAAGGTATTTCTGAAGGTCTATACTGAAAACTACAAAATGTAAATAAATGTAGAGATACACCATGTTCACGGATCCGAAGAATGAATATTGTTAACATGTTAATTATCCCAAATTTCATCTACAGCAGCAAGTTTCCAAATTCCTTTTCTCAGGACTCCTTGACACTCTTAAAAACTATGGAGGATCCAAAAAGTTTTAATTTCTGTGGATGAGATATCTGTCACATTTACCATGAGAAATAAAACAAAATTATGTTACAATAGTTCATTTAAAATTAACATTCATTAGACATTAACACAAAGTTTTATGAAAAGTCTTCCTAAAAGCATAAAATTGAGAATATTTGCATTGTTTTACATTTTTGCCAATATCCTTCATATTTAGAATAGAAGGCAGCTAAATTTTCCCATCTGCTTCTGCACTCAATCTATTACAAGATCACACATTATGTAGCCTCTCAAAGACTAAGTACGCGTGAAAGAAAATGAGAGTGTGAAAGCAAGCAATGTCTCCCTATTATTATGAAAACAGTTTGATCTGGTAAACACCAAGGAATCCAGCATCAAGACAATGCAAGTCAAAGTCTCACCACAATTCCTATTTTGTTTAAAAAAAAAAAAATGACAAGCTGATTCTATAATTTATATAGAAACATGAAGGTCCTACAAATATCAATCACCAAAAAAGGAAACAAAATTGGAAGACTTAACACAACTTCATATGAAGACTTGCTTTTGAAGCTACAAGACTCAAGACAGTGTGGTTCTAGCTCAACAATCAACGAGTAGGTCAATAAAATAGACTAGCACCTACCAAATAGACTCATACAGATATAGTTGACTGATTTTTTTTATAATTTTTTTAACGTTTATTTATTTTTGAGACAGAGAGAGACACAGCATGAACGGGGGAGGGTCAGAGAGAGGGAGACACAGAACCCGAAACGGGCTCCAGGCTCTGAGCTGTCAGCACAGAGCCTGACGCGGGGCTCAAACTCACAGACCGCAAGATCATGACCTGAGCCGAAGTCGGCCGCTTAACCGACTGAGCCACCCAGGTGCCCCATAGTTGACTGATTTTTGACAGAAGGCACCCAAAGGGGGATAATTTTTTTCCAACAAATGATGCCGAAACAAGTGGTATCAGTATGGAAAAAATGAACCTGGATCCTTGTCTTATGCTACACACAAATATTAACTCTAAATTAAACACAGGCCCAAATTTAAAGATTAAAACTGCAATTCTTCTCATCCAGAAGGAGGTATTGGGAGGTAACAGGGTGATCTCAGAAGTCCTGTCTAGCTCTAAAATTCCATTATTTTAATTCTGGGCTATAAAATGCCAACATTGACCCAAGTCAATAAACATTGACACTGAAATAAAAAAAATAATAAAAATTTTTTAAAAACACTGTAATGCTACTAAAGAAATCAAAGGAAAATATACAATTTAGGCATAGGCAAAGATTCCTTAAATGGCACAAATCAACCGTGTAAAAAAAAAAATGAATTAGACTTCAAAATTATTATCTTCTGCTTATCAACAAACAGAAAGAAAATTAAAAGGCTAGCCACAGACTGGGAGAAAAAAAATGCATTGTGCATGTGACAAAAAAGATTGGTATCCAGGATAATGAATTCCAACTCAGAGAAAAAACAATTAGTAAGTGTGCAAAAGAATGAACAGACATTTCACGAGATGACCAAAGTGTACATTCAAAGTCATTCACCACCATTAGTCATCAGGGAAATGCAAATTAAAAACATAATGAGATACCACTACACATTAAGAAAAATCAATATCAAAATGACTGACAATACCATATGTTGGTGTATATATGGAGCAAACAGAACGCTCATTCTTACTCTGCGGGAGAGTAAAACAGTAAAACCACTCTGGGAAAAGATCGTTAGTTTCTTATAAAACTAAGCATATGCCTACCTTACAACACAGAAATTCCTCGCTTAAGTATTTACCCAAAAGAATTGAAAGCATATGTCCACAAAAAGACTAACACAACAATGTTCATAGCAGCTTTAGTCACAACAGCACCAAATTAGAAACATCCTAGGTATCCATCAACAAATGACCAGCCGACCAAACCGTTTTACTTCTACAACGGAATACTACTCAACAACAAAAAGGCATGAACTACTTACTCAGATGGTAATATGAGTGAATCTCCAAAAAAATATGGTGAGTAAAAGAAACTGTACCCAAGAGGGCACGCCGTATAAATTCATTTACATGAAGTTTGCAACAGGGAAAACTAACCTACAGTGAAAAGATCAGAACAGTCAAGGTCTCTAGGGCAGAGGGTAGGACTGAGTGGAAAAAGGCGGACAGGATTCTTAGGTAAGGTTAAAAAGCTCTCCACCCAATTGAATCTGGGTTCCATGAGTGTATACATTTCTCAAAATTCAATGGGTATAGGTAAGACTTGTTCATTTCAGTGCATATAATTGGAAACACAGAAAACGATAAATACTGAGCTCTAGTTAATAATATGTATGCTCGAGTGTTTATGGGTAAAATGTAGTGCTAACAGCTGCATCTCAGTCTGAAAACAAGTAAACAAAAGGGACTTGAAAACACACAGTGAGTACCACCATGAGATACTTGGTTAGGAAAATGAAGTCTTTCATAAATACAGATTAAATTATATTCCATAACCACTTTGATCACTTTATCCCTCATTATCCCCCTAAGTGAAAGGAACAGCCCTACTAACACCTTCCTCCACCTCAGGACCAGGCAAAACACCCTTACTGTTCTACAATCTGATGTGATATAATCAAGTACAAGGCTACAGTTAATTCTGTTTCAACGTCTACAAGAGCCATTTCAGAGAAACACTTTAAGTAATGTCATTTTTAGTCTAAAAAAAAAGAAAGAAAGAAAAAGAAAACCTGCCAAGCAAGAAAATTCCAATAGCTATAAAACCTGAGTCTTAAAAAATATATAAACATTGTGCTTTTCATTTCAAAAACCAGAAGACTTTCTGATTTTGAATTTTCTTTTGAATATGAAAATAATCCATTCTCTCTGATTGCTTTGTTTTTAATGACCACAAATATTTCAATTTTGGCCATCATAGTATTTCTTAAAAAAAAACAAAAAACAAAAAACACCTAGAATTTTAAATTAAGTGTAAGCAATTTAAAAGCCACCCCAACCCCGGCCTGCTCCTACACATAGAGTATACATACACACACACACACACACACACACACACACACACACACACCCTTTAAGATGATTTACACACAGCCCAAATCAAAATATAAACTTTTATGGCAAAATAATTGTGCCATTACACCTTGTAGTTAAATGGTTCCCAGTAACGATCAAAGACAACACATTACTAAAATCCACAGAAACCTACCTGGTATGCAAATAGTCCTACAGTTATTAGAATTAAGTACCTTCATGTGCTCTAGGATTCCAGTGCGTTTTCAAGGGGGAAATTAAACAAAAAGCATCCCTAGGACACTGTCATTTCTTCTCAGCTCACTTCTAACACCACTTTGGAGTCCTAAACTCTCATCCCATCATGCACCGGCACATAGACTTGACCAGTACCAGGGTGAAATACATGGGAGTGGAGTCTGCCATTTCAAATACATCTATGTATACAGTCCAAAGTCAGCTTGCAAGAGAAGAGCTAAGAGTTTCTGACACTGACTGAACCAACAACATCTAGAAACCTTGGATCTTTTATTCCAAATGTCTCTTGCCTATTTTCTCTGTTTTTAAGAACACAGTGAATGACCAGTCTCCTCTGCCAGAGGCCTAGAAATAGCTTGTTTTCATATTTGCCACAGATGTACCTGAAGTCTAAAAGGCATTTCTCTGTTCTTTTAGGGAGGTGTCCAATGTATTCTCTAAAGTTCAGGCTCCTTCCTTTTGTCTCAAAAAGCTTTTATGCTCCAAATTTATCGCAGCAGAGTTAGCTTCAGAAGCCCACTATAATGATACACTGAAAGGAAAATGCTCTCCCTCTTGCAGTCATGTTATGATTTCTCAGATATTCTATGTTTGGAACATGAATACCAATACGGAAAACTCTTCCACTCCTTCAGGCCCAGACCTCCTAATAACCCCAAGCCTGTCCAATCCGAAGGGTAAGAGTCAGAGTATGTGGCCCAGCTGCTTTCTTCCTATAGAAGTTCTCCACTTTATACCCAGATATTTCAGCTCAGCCATTACCCTAAGGCACTATGGTCCCAGCAAGTCTGAACCCAAGAAAAGGAGTCCTAACTTTAAGGTGTTTGAAATTAGATCTCAAGGCTCCCTGAAGTTTCCATGTTCATTCTGTTGATTTATGGGTCTCATTAGTGGGGAAGGCTGGAATAGCCCTCTTCTTTTTCTCTGCTAGTGGCTTCAAAGCATTGTACGCTTGATTACCCAAGTGCATTAAAACTAATTTAAATCATCGTCTTAGGCACCGGTGTGCTCAACAAACCAGAAAAGAAGCTGGAATCCAAAATATATGGTCACATTTTATACTTAATAGGACACAAAGTAGCAAATCCATCAACATAATGGTATAGCTTGTTACTGGCATAGGCAAAACACTTCTTAAATGTTGTACTAACCAATGCTGCCTTTTAAAACGAAATTCACGTCATCCTTCCCCTCCTGGAAGACCAAGTTAATGTAATGGTAATCACTCATAAGGATAACACCCAGTGGCAGTGAATGTGTACGGCTGTGAAAATAAGATAAACACCTACCTCTGAATTAACCGCAGGTAAAATTAACACGTTGGTTCCACACATTCTCCATCTTCTTCTAGCACTGTCATTTCAATGCACGCACGCCATGTCACTTTCTGAGCATAAAAGGAAATGCTTTTTCTCCTGCTACATTTATACTAAAGTGGACATGGCTCAAAATAAAATCAGGGCAATTGAATTAGTACCAGTTAAACAGAAATTCTGACATCAAAGTATATCCAAAAGACCCGGAACATTGGTTTTCTGTGCTGAAAACCTTATCAAAATATGAAATTCAATAAATTGTTTTTAAGGTGCTCTTTAGTACAAGCTATCAACTTGATATGCCTATGTAAAACATGCAAAATTCTTCCTCCAGTAGTATTTATCATTACGTAGCAACTATGTTTCTATATCTGCAAAATATTCCAGAGTATTCATGTTTGAAAAACAAAAAACAGGAGGACGACTAACTGCTTGATTCAGTGGAAAGAACTAGCTTTATAAGGCTCTGGAAGTGAGTTTTAGTCCTGGCTTTGTGTAGGCAAATCACTTAAACTTTGGAAGCTTTCATTTCTCATCTATAAAACAGAGGAAGTAGGGTGGTTTCTTCTAATTTCCTCTAAGCCCCTAAGAATCTTTTATCAATGGTCTTTTGCAGGGATTAGTCTCTGAAATAGCTTGTAATGCTAATTATATTACTAAATGCTTATGACTTTCATAAACACTGCCAAGTTTCTATATACTTTCTTATAGACAGGTATTATTGATCTACAAAGATCATAACATGCTTCTCATGTAACAGTTACCACTGAGGAAGTGGAGAAGCCCCTATTTATCCAGGTCCAAGTAACTGGAAACATTCCTAGGTTTCTTTGTACCCAACAGTCAACTTGAAAGAGCTCTCAATGGCCAAAGGTGGAATAATTTGAACAATAATTATCATATAACCTAAAGAATAAGTATCAAACTAAACTAATATAAATAAGAGACTGAATCATTAAATGGGGGAAACAAGACAAGTATTCACTGCAAAAGAATTCCAAATAACATACAAAGATACCCCCCCCCCCCCACAGCCCCAGAGGTAGAGCTTAATTCCCCACCTCTTGTGTGTGGATGGTACTTGGTGACTTATAAGAAAGGATGGAATGGGAGAATAATAATTTTCCAGTAGCAAAACCG
This sequence comes from Leopardus geoffroyi, assembly GCF_018350155.1. NCBI lineage: Eukaryota > Metazoa > Chordata > Mammalia > Carnivora > Felidae > Leopardus > Leopardus geoffroyi. The sequence goes on from NC_059336.1 coordinate 113,596,220, forward strand.
GGGAGACACAACCTTAGCAAGTGGTCAAGATCATCATCACCAGTGATACCATGGTCTCTATCATCTACCTCCTCATTTGAAGAGATGAGAAAAGCACTTCACTGTTGCAGTATTTTTCTCCCAAACCCATAAGTCCATCTCATCGTGAAAAAACACTGATAAACCCAAATTGGGTGACATACCACAAAATACTTTCAGAAGTGTCAAGGTTTAGGAAAAACAAAAGAAAAATGAAAAACTGTAACATATTACAGGATATTGAGGAAACAGGACAACCAAGTGCCAAGTGATAATATCCTGGACCAGATTTGGACCAGAAAAAGGACATTAGTGAAAAAAGTGGTGAAATCAGAATAAAAGCTATAGTTTAGTTAACAGCAGTTCACCAATGTTAATTTCTTAGTTTTGACAAATTTAACATGGTTGTCCAATATATGAACATTAAGAGAAACTCTTAATCAGTACATTAAAATGAACTTAAATCATCTTAAGCACCAGTGTGAAAGGTATATGCAAAGTCCCTATATTATCCTTGCAACTTTTCTGTAAATCTAAAGTTATTCCAAAATAAAGCTTGTATAATATTAATAAATCAAAATACCTGCATCAAATTTACTACAGGGTGACTCATACTCTGTATTAACTCACTGAAATAAAATATGCCAATAATACAAGGAATTTTGAAATATACTGAATAAACATTTTAGCATCTTGTCGATATTCCCAGAAGAAAAATCATTTGAAGAGATTCAGAATTGTTACCTGTTTCTATGGTAACTCATGATTTTGTGGAATTATAAAGAAACCCCACTCCCCTATGCAAGAGGTATCTACTAGGCACACCTTCCCCACCTGCAACTCCAAGCCCAAACTGTAAAGGAGAGGAGAAAAGGATACAGAAGAGAATAAGCACGTCAACAGTCTTGTGGGGAACTGGGTCTTTCTGAAGGTCAAACAAGGAAAGACAGTTCCATTGAACCTCTTGTTGAATTCGGGATTTCCCACCACACAGGGAGATTGGCGACTGTTCCCCAGACAGGTGTCTGCTTCCACAACGCACTGAGGGATCTGAGCCCCTTCCCCCACACCTGTTGGAACAGGAGAGAAGAAAACACACAACTGGGCAGAATGGAGATGGTGGCTATAAGGCAAACAGCCTGCTTGTCCATCAGTGTGGGCCAAAGTAGCGTGAGCTTCCCATGAGTCAAGGGGAGGTCACAGAAACTCAGTGGAGCAGTGACAAGGTATTACGTTTGCCCGTGTTTTGTTTTGTTTTGTTTTGTTTTTTTCCTTACTGGACCCATAGAGAGACTCCGTTTCCCAGCCTTCCTTAGATTTAGGTTAGGGCCACTAAGTTCTCCCCATGAGAATGTGAGTGAAAGAACTACTCAACTTCCTGTCACAGGAATATTGTATGGCATATTATTAGATCCAAAAAAAAAAAAAATCATCAAAAAAAAAAAAAAAAGCATGGATGTGAATCTCCAAGAGCTCTCTTTCTCCAACCCTCTCCCCGCTCTTTCCTACTTTCTCCTCAACTCAGAGTTCGAAATAAAGAACCACAAGATGAGGAGTCACAAAATGGAATCCACTGGGCCTTTGATTCACTATTGGAGAACAGCTGCCATAGCGAGTCATTTGTTCCACACTAGACTGTGATATAAATACATTAAGTTATTGAGATTATTACAGCAAAACTTAGCCTCACCTAAAGATAATTAAGGATTAAATCCTAATTAAAGACAGCTTGAGCTTTCTTGTGAGTATCCTACCCAAGATGGTTGCCCACTGACATCACCACTGGACATCTGCCTCTTATACCCATCCTCGAAAAAGTAGATCATGTACCACTTCCTCCTTCTAGTCCTTCTGGCCCAACGGTAAGGGGGAAAATGGAGGAGGAGGAGTAATTCAATAGGAGACTGGAATTTCAAAAGTGAAAGCAATCCAAAAAATCATGGAATCCATTAACAAAGCTGTTTTCTAAAATAACACTTAGAAAAAAAGACATTTATTGTTAGTATCTCAATAAGCTAATTTCCCTTAGCATGTCTTTTCTGTTTTGTCCTACAACTTGGCTCTACATAAAACAACATAAGTTTATTGTCATAAAACTGGTTTGACAGGGGCACCTGGGTGGCTCAGTCAGTTAGTGTCTGACCTTGGCTCAGGTCTTGATCTTGTGGTTGGTGAGTCCGAGCCCCACATCGGACTCTGTGTTGACAGCTCAGAGCCTGGAGCATGCTCTGGATTCTGTGTCTCCCTCTCTTTCTCTACCCCTCCCCAGCTCATGCTCTGTCCCTGTCTCTGTCTCTCAAAAATAAATATTAATCGCTTTTCGGCCTTTTGGCTAAGATCAAGTGTAGTGTCTGTTCTTATCAGTTCAAAAATAAATATTAAAAAAAAAATTTTTTTTAAACTCGTCTGACAAATGGTAAATCAGGTTTTTGACTTTCTCACATAATATTAGGCATTAGCTATTTGGGGTTTTTTAAACCCATTTCTCCCAGATTTCAATAAGGGAGGGTTTTGCTTAGTTTTGCCAAAATTTTCCCATTCACTCTTAGACAACGTTTAAATATGCTTAAAGACCCTAGTTTAATTTTAGCTAGATGATACAAACATTAAAAATAGTTCACAGAAGTGAACAGTAGCAAACACCTCTTTCAAAGAATCAACGTTACTACAGCTTTTTCACCTTAAGTTTTCCCAAATACCACACGTGCATGTATCAATCAATTTTGAAATGGGAGAGCTCATGTATCCGAGTTCCAATAGCACAGCCCTCTAGTGCACACCCCGAGACCTGCCGTGTTCCTGGCTGAAGTTTCATGGTTCTTGACAGACAAGCACAAGGAAGTCCTCACCAGCCTGTCACACAGGTGTGAGACCAGTCTGCACCCCTAACAATCACTTGGGTAAAATTGGAACTCCAAGCTTTGTACATACATGTTTAAAATTCAAACAGCTTATGCAAACCATGAATCGATATTCAAGTAAAACTTGAAAAGAGACTGTATCATTTAAAAAGAAAATGAAAATATGTGCCCAATTTTTTGGGTTCTCCATTTCCTGGGGAGAGTTGATAGCTTTCTAGGATTGAGATTGTTGGAAGCCTAAGAGATGGAGCAAGATGTGGGAGCAGAAATCAACTGCCTTTTTTTTTTTCTTCTTAAGTTTAAGCACGTGCATGGGGAGGGGCAGAGAGAGGAAAAACAGAATCCCAAGTAGGCTCCACGCCGACAGCATGAACCCAACACAGGGCTCGATCTGACAAACTATGAGCCAAAATCCAGAGTCGGATGCTTCACGACAGAGCCACCCAGGTGCCCCTCGACTGCCATTTTATTACAAGGCACCAGCTGTCCAGGCCCCATTGCACACCATGCACAAGGCCAAGGCTGCAAACCCACCACAGCCTTGCCCATGTCACACAACTTGGCAACACAAGCTTTGAAAACCCGGGCACAGTCTAGCTGGCAAATGAATCATCACAACACCCAGCTCTGAACAGTATAGTTATTTCACAGGCCCATTCTAGAAAATTCCCCATCTCAGAGAGGGCAGGACCACCACAGTTAGGATGGGACGGCTCCCCCAACTGCCTCTCCATTCTCAGAAGGCTTTAGAAGTTGTTTTATTTTGGGCGCCTGGGTGGCGCAGTCGGTTAAGCGTCCGACTTCAGCCAGGTCACGATCTCGCGGTCCGTGAGTTCGAGCCCCGCGTCAGGCTCTGGGCTGATGGCTCAGAGCCTGGAGCCTGTTTCCGATTCTGTGTCTCCCTCTCTCTCTGCCCCTCCCCCATTCATGCTCTGTCTCTCTCTGTCCCAAAAATAAATAAACGTTGAAAAAAAAAATTAAAATAAAAAAAAAAGAAGTTGTTTTATTTTTTTTAATGTTTATTCATTTTTTGAGAGAGACAAAGTGTGACCAGGGGAGGGGCAGAGAGAGAGGGAGACATAGAATCCGAAGCAGGCTCCAGGCTCTGAGCTGTCAGCCCAGAGCCGGACTCAGGGCTTGAACTCTTGAACCGCGAGATCATGACCTGAGATGAAGTCCTGGGCGCTCAACCGACTGAGCCACCTAGGCGCCCCAAGAGCTTTGCGGTTTCTAACAGCACTTTTTCCAGCACTCCCCCATCCTTAACTCAGACTTGACCATCACACCATGACGAATGACCACGCTCACTTTCCAGCTGAGGAAACCTCACCAAGAAGCCTAAGGATTTGCCCAGATGATAAAGCTGGTGTCGAACAAAGTAGAAACCTGAAGCCAAATCTTCTTTCTGAGTCTAGGGCCTTCCCCCCAGGACGTAAGCTCTGCCACATCACCTGGACAACAGTCAGGTGACAATATAGGTTCAGAGACATCATCTCCATGACCTTATATGCAGGACAACCTCTCTTCACTGAGTCCCTGTCAAAAGGTAAAAGGTAGCATCTCAGTCTTTCCCCACCCGACCTGGAATAAAATGGGAGATTCCAGAAGCCACAGACAAGTCACCTGCACACTGGCTATCCACAAGTGTTCAAATCCCTTAACCATTACGTGTACTCTAAAAATATACAGGACTCCAACTGTTAAAAAATGGAGGGTGGATATGGTAGGACAGGCGTCTGGCTGGCTCAGTCAGTAGAGCATGCAACTCTTGATCTCAGGGTTGAGTTCAAGCCCCATGTTGGGCACAGACCTTACCGCAAAAAAAATGGGGGATAAGAGAAAATCCTGAAGCCAGTCAGGTCTCCAAACCCACAAGCTAGATGATGTGCAGATTTCTTCTAACTTTGCTGTAACATTTCTGATCGATGTTCTAAAGCTGCACCAGCACTGGCTAATGAGCACTGAACACATGGTTAATCCCAACCGAGGCGTTGTAAGTATAAACCAAACAGTCGTTTTTAAAACTCAGCATGGGAGGAAAAAAAATCTCATTAATATTTTATATTGATTACACAATGAAATGGTATTTGGATATTTTTAGTTAAATAATGTTATTGAATAACTTCATCTGTTTTACCTTTTAGTGTAACTACTAGAAAATTTAAAATTAGACATGTGGCTCACATTCTATTACTATTGGACAGTGCTGTTCTGAAGACAGAATTCATGATCAAAACCGTTTCTGCCAGAGATGGAAACCCAAACAGGCCAGGCAGAGAGCCTCCGCAAGGCATTTCCTCCGGTCCTCCAGGGTGCCAGGACCTCGCCAGCAGGACACGGTCCTGCCTCCTTCAGTAGGACCACACCCTCCTCACAGCCCAACTCAGGCAGTGCAAATGAACAGACCCCCCCCCACTCAGTCCCCCAGGAATGCCGCCAGTCCTTCTTCCTCCCCCACCACTGAGGCTACCATTCCAGGGCGCAAGAGACTCGAATCCCTGAAACATCCCCCAATCCCACAGAGACCAGGATGATTTCGTAAGAAAGATCCCAGTGGGTCTCCTTCTATGGACCACTGGCCTCCCAACTTTCAGAATCATGTACCGTATCAGGGGCACCTGGGTGGCTCAGTTGGTTCAGCATCCGACTTCAGCTCAGGTCATGATCTCATGGTTCATAAGTTTGAGCCCCGCATCAGGGTCTGTGCTGACAGCTCAGAGCCTGGAATCTGCTTCAGATTCTGTGTCTCCCTCGCTCTCTGCCCCTCCCCCACTCTCTCTCTCTCTCTCTCTCTCTCCCCCCCTCCCTCCCTCTCTCTCAAAAATAAACATTTTTAAAAAATTAAGAATCATATACCTACCAGAAGGAAGGAAAAAAAAAAAAAAAAACTTCAGTCCAACCCCCAATACACACTCCCTACTGCATTTACAGGCACATTTAACACATACTCAAAAATATAAATTTAGAAGGCAGGGATAAAGATGAAATTAAGAAATTCAAAACTAATTCTGTTATTCTTAATCCTTTTTTTTTCCCACTAAAAACACTTCTTCTTTCAATGACTCTGCCACCAAATGTGTTTCGTTTGGTTTTTTTGTTTTGTTTTGTTTTCTTAAATCTCAGTTTAACACCTTATGATAGAATCAAACCTTTGAAACGCTCTAAGGACAGTGTATTTCAATATCTACCTCCACTATCTGGTCTAGCTTAAAAAAGACACCTCACAAAGACACCTGGGTCCAAACAGCAGAACTATTCTTAAAGTCTTAATTCTCCAGTTTCAGTCTCCTACACTAATTATTCAAAGGCTTCTTTACTAAAATTAGGAACTTTCCATTTTCCCTTTCAGTCAGTTGGTCTTGCAAACTAATTGGAAAATGTTCCATTTTGACAAAAATCTTCACTGAGTTTGAAACCCTTTGCATGATTTTAGTTGAAGATTTTCAAGTATAAAGGAATGAGTTTACATGACACAACAGCTACCGCTTTCTGCAATGAAAATCGTTTAGCAATCAAAGTGTGTCCACACACTTATTTTCTAGGTGTCCTTTCTGTAGCACATGATCGTTAAAATAAAACACCTACTTCCTTATTCATTAACTTATCATCTCTATTTTGGAAGCAGATTATATGCATTCGTTTTTCAAGTACCTGCGGGGCAGCAATACGACAGCCAAGTATCACTTGAAAGGACAAAATGCCTGCCTTTACAAGAACAATTCCTAATCCGTCTTCAACAACTCCTTTAGGTAATCTGCTCCCATTAGTTTCTGTGGTACCAAAGATTATAAGGATCACTCCCCATGCCACTGTAATGTGCTATAAGATTTTCTGACTACTTAAGATGCTGTAATCTGGAAATCTACTTAATCGGGTAGAGATAAACCTCCATACAGAGTCAGCCGCCCTTGTCAGCAGAACCCACGCTCTTCTCTCGAAATGCCCCGGGGCTGCTGACCTTCATGCGCCGAAGGAACCAGGGCAATGTGCAGACTGACTATTATGTAAAGTACAGTTCCTACCGTTAGACAGAAGTAAATATAAGCAGAATGTCTACTGCTTTGTTTTCTTGCATCCCAGTGGAATATCTTCTACAGGTCTGGAGTGTGAGCACCTTACTTTTGGAAAGTGCTGCTACAGACATCAATGGGTCAGGCCAAGATTTTCACTGTCAAAGCTACTTCTAACCCAGTTACTCGTAGAACCGACAATATTGTTCTTCTCCAGGAGGATTCTGGAAGACAGGTATTGCACTGCAAAATCTTTTCACGGTTCTGGTTCTGTCTTTCCTGCCAGCACTTGGCTGTACCCTAAGGAATGGGTTCAATTACGGTCATACACCTCCTTCTGCTGAGTAAATGCTCAATCTCTTTCCACCAACACCACTCACCACCTGCAATCCTCAGCTGCTTCTCAATTCCTGACTGCTTTTTTGTTCTCTTTACCACCCTTCTGAATCCACCACTCCCTAATGGTGCCTGGTAACTACGGTCCGTAACTTATTCAGGGTTCACTCCTTGTAGTTTAAAAACAGAAAATTGTTTTTTTCCTTTAACAATCCTACTTAATAAGAAGTCCAAGCACACCTTTCCTTCTGAACATTTGGAAAATTATTTTTAAGAAATGAAGCAAAAATTTATACATTGAATCCAGAGTCTATGAATCAGTAGAATCACATGACCTTTGCCCTTTTGCCTGCTCTACAACACACCTGGCCATCCACCACCAGATACATTTTCCAAACCAGCATTTCACCCATGCTGCATTTTCAACCCCACTTACATCTATCCCCCCCTCCTCCACCCGCCCCCCGACAGGAACACTCCAGGTGAAGCATGCTCGGCCCAATTTCTCCTTATACTTCCTCCCCTTTTGGCCTATCAACTACTACTCACCCATCCACAGCCAACACCTGCCACCCCAGCCTGAGCAGCTGTCTTGCTTCATGCTCTGCTTAAAGGGCCCTTATCTTCCAGCAATGTTTTACCCTGTTTTGTCTTCTCCAACAAACAGCATGGTACAGTGCATAAATTCAGCCCACCCTAGTAGCTGGGTTTATTTTCTAATAAACAGTATAGCTTTATATACATGTATATACACACACATATATATATATATACACATATACATATACACATATATATACGTGCATACATATATACATAAATAATTATAATGACATAATCGGGAACACACATTATCTGGGGTACTTTTAATACATGAAAAAAGTTTTTTCTTGACCAATGGTTAATTATGTCAGGAAGGGAATCAAAGCTGCTCCTCCAAGAGCAGAAAAGACTCTGGGCTCAATCCCACTACTTTAATGTATACCTAGTATCATCTGACGCAGGACTTCCTGCCGTAATATTTTCAAGCTGAGACAAGGAGCGTCGGCAATGCCGTTCCCACAGCCAATGTGCCAACGAGCATGCCCTCTGGAACAGAGATTCACTGCCACTGGGAATTATAAGCTTTCCGCGAGCCTCAAAGAAGCCATGTCACCACTCCCCCCAAAAATACACACACCACAACGTGTAGACAACACTGGGGGCTGAGGTCCAAAGCCCTGATGGCCTTGAAACCCTAGGACAAGACACCTGGTTGGTTTTTCCAATGTCACAGGGCCTGCAGGTCAGGTGACAAGCAACGAGTGCTTCAGCCTCACAGATTCCTTCCCAGAAGTTCACATATAAGCCAAAGGGTAGTTTTGTTTAAAGAAAAAACCATTAACGTACCAGTACAGATGCTGAAAATACATACCTATTGTCACTATCTAGGGGTAAATTCTTACCCTTCCTTAAAGTATTCAGTATTTGCTCACTCTAGGTTACAAAATAATGTGACCTCATTGCCCAGTGGTAGCAACCTCTCACTGGTTCAGCCTCACCCAGTTCTGGGCAGAAAAGGATGGACAGTTCTTCTTGTTGTTCAACCGCTTTTTTCAGAGTAAACCATCCCTTTGGCATTTCTAACCCTCCCAGCTTCCACTGGCAGCCAAACAAACCCGTTTGCCTTTTAAGACCGAGGATCAAAATCCCTCCTGTGCATTCTGGCTCTTTCCTCTCTCTCCCTTTTTTCTGTCCTCCTGTTTCAAAACCACACTGAGGAAAGCACATCCTCACTGCTCCTGCCCCCGTCGGAACCAAAGTCCATCTTAGTTTTCCTTGGCAACCACTCCTAGAGCATCTTCTTTGAAGCACTTTATAAAGTGTTTATATCAAATGCCCTGAAAAACCTAATTAACAAATCCCTGAAAAGGAAGTCCTGTTAAAGGGGGAAAAAAAAAACAAAAAAGAAGTCATAACAAGAAAGCAAACAGCCCAATTAAAAACATGGCAAAAGAACCAAAGACACTTCAAAGGAAATCTACAGATGGCAAATAAGCACGTGAAAACATCCTCAGCATTTTTAATCCAGCGAAGTTTGTCATAAAACCACAGTGAGCTACTGCTATACGTCCATTAGAATTGCAAAGAAAAACCTGACACTACTAAGTGCTGGTAAGGATGTACAGCTATTAGAACTTTCACACACTACTGGGAAGAATACAAAATGGGGTGGTTGCCGTGAAAAACAGTCTGGCGGCTTCTTACACAGTAAAACATGCACTTGCCAAACGACCCTCAGCCAGCTATCATCGGAGAGCCATCTAGCTAGATCAGACTAGATCCAGAGGAAACGGTGAATGCACGACTCTGAATGACAACCTACCAGCTGTGTGAAGTGGCCTGGTGGTCACAAACTCATGATCATTTTTTAAGGTCAGACAGGTTTGTGTTCAAAGTCTGATTCTCACTTACTAGCTGTCACTGTGGCAGGCTATGTTTCTAAAACTAGTTTTCCTACATTCAACAAAACTAAAAGGCAACCAACAGAATGGGAAAGATATTTGCAAATGACATATCGGACAAAGGGCTAGAATCCAAAATCTATAAAGAGCTCACCAAACTCCACACCCAAAAAACAAATAATCCAATGAAGAAATGGGCAGAAAACATGAATAGACACTTCTCTAAAGAAGACATCCTGATGGCCAACTGCACATGAAAAGATGCTCAACATCGCTCATCAGGGAAATACAAATCAAAACCACACTCAGATATCACCTCACGCCAGTCAGAGTGGCCAAAATGGACAAATCAGGAGACTATAGATGCTGGGGAGGATGTGGAGAAACGGGAACCCTCTTGCACTGTTGGTGGGAATGCAAACTGGTGCAGCCACTCTGGAAAACAGTGTGGAGGTTCCTCAGAAAATTAAAAATAGACCTACCCTATGACCCAGCAATAGCACTGCTAGGAATTTACCCAAGGGATACAGGAGTACTGATGCATAGGGGCACTTGTACCCCAATGTTTATAGCAGCACTCTCAACAATAGCCAAATTGTAGAAAAAGCCTAAATGTCCATCAACTGATGAATGGATAAAGAAATTGTGGTTTACATACACAATGGAGTACTATGTGGCAATGAGAAAGAATGAAATATGGCCCTTTGTAGCAACACGGATGGAACTGGAGAGTGTGATGCTAAGTGAAATAAGCCATACAGAGAAAGACAGATACCATATGGTTTCACTCTTATGTGGATCCTGAGAAACTTGACAGAAACCCATGGGGGAGGGGAAGAAAAAAAAAAAAAAAGAGGTTAGAGTGGGAGAGAGCCAAAGCAGAAGAGACTCTTAAAAACTGAGAACAAATTGAGGGTTGATGGGGGGTGGGAGGGAGGGGACGGTAGGTGATGGGCATTGAAGAGGGCATCTTTTGGGATGAGCACTGGGTGTTGTATGGAAACCAATTTGACAATAAACTTCATAAATAAATAAATAAATAAATAAATAAATAAATAAATAAATAGTTTTCCTAATTTGTACAAAAAGAGTGTTAATGATGGGGCTGCTGCAAGGCAGCCTGACAGCCAACTGGGAGATACCACCAGTACAGTGTTTTATCTGTAAAACTGCTCATATTCTTATAGAGCAGATGGCAGAGACACAGTTCTGGGCACCCTCACCTCCCCTGCTAAGTGCAGCTCTACCCAGTAACCACTCGACAATTCAGCACTAAAAGAATAACCTCCAGGGCCACCTGGGTGGCTCAGTCATTTAAACGTCTGATTCTTGATTTCGGCTCAGGTCATGTTGTCACCATTTGTGAATTCAAGTCACACATTGGACTCTGAGCCAACAGTGCAGAGCCTGCTTGGGATTCTCTCTCTCTCTCTCTCTCTCTCTCTCTCTCTCTGTCTCCCTCCCTCCCTCCCTCCCTCTCCCTCTCTGCCCCTCCCCCACTCATGCTGTCTCTGTCTCTCTGAAAATAAATAAATAATCTTGAAAATTAAAAAGAATAACCTCCAGGACAGCAGGCAACCTTGCCCCACACTACAGCTGGCTCTGACTGCTCCATGTCTCTGCTATACCATCACGGTTTGAACATCGCCCCTGTCACAAGAGCATGTGTGCAGAACACCTGACATGTTGTGAACACTGCATGTTATGAATAAATGCTGGCTATCATCAGAGTTCTTGGGAAGCTCTTAGAAAAATGAATTGCATCCCACAATTCTAGGGAGGATCTGTCAGGTGGAGGTGAGAGAAAATAAGTGTGGAGCTGAGAAAGAGCCTGGGAGAGGTCAAGTGAGGAAACTGGCCCACATGGCGGGGGAGGCATCAGCCGGAGAAGAGCGAAGAACAGGGCTGAGCAAGTGGTGGATAGGCCCCTATCATGGAGGGTCTTAACAAAGAGTTTAGGTTTGATGGAGAAGGAAATGGTAAATCATTCTTCTTTCAACTCCCAGAGCACCTGCAAAACCTCTCCCATTATCTTTATCACAAGGAAACAGTATCCTCTGTGTGTGTGTGTGTGTGTGTGTGTGTGTGTGTGTGCGCGCGCGCGCGCGCGTGCAGGCCTTCTACTGAACTGTGAGCTCCTTAACAGCACGTAAAGGTCTCTGTTCCTAAACATGTGACCAGGAAGCACTCCCTGGAGCTGGAGTTCACAATACCCACTGATCCAAACCTCAGTCTACACCCATCCTCCAATCCCCTGTGAACCCCCTCTGCCTGACAGGCCCCATCCTGCTTGCAGATCCTCGAGCACTCCTGACTATCACCTCCTGTAATCAGTACTCATGATCACAAACCCAAGTCGAGCCCTGAGGTAACCCACAGCTCATTTTCTTCCAAGAAATGAAAGAGAAGAGAGGATAACTCTTTAGATCTGTCTTCTACTCTAGCTGCACTTCAGCCACTGCTTCTGTACTCCAAAACCTGTCTTGTTAGATCTCTTATCTGATCTCTCCTTGAGAACACAACAGAATAGAAGAGAGAATAAGAGTGCAGAGCTTTTCCAATCTAAAAGCTCAACTTCAAGCAACCATAGTCTGTCTTTCCTCACCCCAGAATCTGCCCTTCCAAGCTTATTATCACTCCAGGTTTGATACTGACATACTAAACTGATGGTTATCTAATTCCACCCCAGATTCCTGAAAAAGAAATAATATGGGACCAAAAAAAAAAAAAGTAATTTCATTCACTTCCTCAATTCAATTTAATTGCCTATGATTATATTATTATACCCCCCCCCACACACACACACACAAACATAACATGTAATTTCTCAATGACTTAGACAAGTCTGGGATTAGAAATGGTCAGCCAAAGATATACTTGATCTCAATTTCGGTTAGAAGGATGTTTTATTTGGTGTCCTGTTATTTTTGGCAATGCTCTAAAGGCTGCCAAGTTTACAGGTGGCCACTACAACAGAAGACTCTGAACAGCATTAAAAGATCACAATTTAAACCCAAGACAACAGCATGCTCAAAACAGATATATCATTTCCATTACTAGGCAGGTATACTAATTCAGGAGTTTTAATGGCTTAAGAAAATATGTATTGATGGGGCTTCCACTCTCCCTTCTAACAGCAGCTATGTTTTGCTTTCCGCCACAGGAGAAGCAACAAGTGTGTATCTACCCTTTTCCTACCCCAAATCACTATCCCTCTCCACCTCTCTTGAAATGAAGAGAACTTCAATTTACTCTCAAACCCTAAAGGAGACAAGTGGGATTAGAAGACACAAAAGCCAATTTAATTTCTGCATATACTCATCAGTACTCTCCAAGTGCACGTTTGCTAAAGCTGAAGAATGCCAAGGTGAAACTAGTGAGCAAAACGAAGCAAGAGGAGACAAGGTTTAATAACGAGGATGGGCACAAAAAGACAAAGGGCAGGAGGCAAAGCCCAGAGCAGGGTATCGCGGTCAGGATGCCAAGGAAAAATATGGGGAAAGCTGCCTCAGAGTAGAATCCTGCTGATCCCTCGGGCTCACTGGCCATTTAGTTGAAAGAGCTCCCCAAAAAGAGGGTTTTCATAAGACTTCTCATGCTCCAAATGACAAGGAGAAGAAAGCATGAATCTCTCCAAAGACCTGGAGTCTAGTTACTCAGCTGTGACATGAGCTCCTCGCAGCACAAGGAACCTTATGCTTTATCCTCCAACTATGAGGTTTCTAATTTCTCAGAATGAAAAGTCTTTAAAATAAATTACTTCTGGCAAAACAAAGGGTTAGATGTGCAGAGAAAATCTGCCAGTATCACACAACTAAAATTGCTGGACAAAATATCAAACTATGGTCGAGCTGGCATGCGAGTACGAGAAACTCTCAGGGGCCAGGAACAACCAGAGAGCATGAATCCAGGGAAATGAGTTGGCACCAGAACAGGAATGTGCCCTGGAGGGGCATCTGCCATTTCTGGATGCCTCAATTCCAGGTTTCAGCGTGCTGCATGGGGCACAGGGACACACTTGGAAACTGTACAAGGTAACAGATTCCACGTAAAGACCAGAGAGAAATATTTCTAGAAAATGAACCCTACAGAAAAGAAAGAAAAGCACCCTACAGTGGAAACGTGAAGATATGTGGCTACCTCAGCTAGGGCTTTGGCTGAGCATGAAAAGCTATGGTAACAACAAATATGATCTCAGGTGAGAATCACAAGTCCACCTGTGTGCGAGTTCGGCAATCAGTGACAAAATACCTGAGTGACCAAAACAAAAGCAACTCCACTTTAGTTGCAAGCTGGCCTGGATGGGTGGTAGGTACCTCCATGAACTTCCCAAAATCGAACACAAAGAACCTCTGTAAGAACATACCTGAAAACTCAGATGTAAGGAATTCTAGCGATAAAATTCCATTGAACATTTACTTGCAACAGAGTAATCCCAACAGAAATCACAACATGCACTAGGGGCACTTGTACCCCAATGTTTATAGCAGCACTTTCAACAATAGCCAAATTATGGAAGGAGCCTAAATGTCCATCAACTGATGAATGGATAAAGAAATTGTGGTTTTGGGGCGCCTGGGTGGCGCAGTCGGTTAAGCGTCCGACTTCAGCCAGGTCACGATCTCGCGGTCCGTGAGTTCGAGCCCCGCGTCAGGCTCTGGGCTGATGGCTCAGAGCCTGGAGCCTGTTTCCGATTCTGTGTCTCCCTCTCTCTCTGCCCCTCCCCCATTCATGCTCTGTCTCTCTCTGTCCCAAAAATAAATAAACGTTGAAAAAAAAAATTTTTTTTAAAGAAATTGTGGTTTATATACACAATGGAGTACTATGTGGCAATGAGAAAGAATGAAATATGGCCCTTTGTAGCAACGTGGACGGAACTGGAGAGTGTTACGCTAAGTGAAATAAGTCATACAGAGAAAGATACCATATGTTTTCAGTCTTATGTGGATCCTGAAAAACTTAACAGAAGAGCACGGGAGAGGGGAAGGGGGGGAAAAAAAGTTACAGAGAGGGAAGGAGGCAAACCATAAGAGCCTCTTAAAAAACTGAGACTAAACTGAGGGTTGATGGAGGGTGGGAGGGAGGGGAAAGTGGGTGATGGGCATTGAGGAGGGCACCTGTTGGGATGAGCACTGGGTGTTGTATGGAAACCAATTTGACAATAAATTTCATATATTAGAAAGAAAGAAAAAAGAAATCACAACATGCACAAGGAAATCAGAGAATCAACGCACACACATACACACACACAACATACACACACACACAAATCAAACTGTGGGATCAGTTCAGTAACAACTGCCAATTATTCAACTGGGATTTTAGGATACAGAATGTAACTATATTTAATATACACAGAGGCGATGTTTAAATTATGACTGACAAAAGATTAATATAGATTAATAAATCTAGTCTTGAGAGATTTGAAAAACAAACAGAACTTTCAGACATAAAAAAATAGTAAACATTTGAAAAGGGGAATCCAAAGGGTCCCAGCAGGTATAGCAGGACACAGTTGAGAATTAGTGAACTAGAAGAAATAAATGTCCATGCAACACAGAGACCAGGAAACACAGGAGATATTAAAAGATACAGGGAACGGAATGAGGTGTAATAGCTGCCTAATCACACTTGTAAAAGGAGGAAACAGGGGAGAAGCAGTGAGTTAAAGACTAAAAATGACTACGGGATGCCTGAGTGTCTCAGGTGGTTAACCATATGACTCGTTTCAGCTCAGGTCATGATCTCATGGTTCAGGAGTTCGAGTTCCACACTGTCAGTACAGAGCTTGCTTGGGATTTTCTCTCTCTCTCTCTCTCTCTCTCTCTGCCCCTCCTGCACATGCACACATGTTCTTGCTCTCTTTCTCTCTTTCTTTCCATCCCTCCCTCCCTCTCTCTCTCTCTCTCAAAATAAATAAATAAACCTTTTAAAAAATGATTTAGGGGGCTCCTGGGTGGCTCAGTCGGTCGAGCATCGGACTTCAGCTCAGGTCATGATCTCACAGTTTGTGAGTTCAAGTCCCGTGTCCAGCTCTGTGTTGACAGCTCAGAGCCTGGAGCCTGCTTTGGATTCTGTGTCTCCCTGTCTCTCTGCCCCTCCCCTGCTCATGCTCTGTCTCTCTCTGTCTCTCAATAATAAATAAACATTAAAAAAAAAATGACTGAGAATTTTGCAGAAGTATAAACATGAATCCTCACATGCAATTCTAGTAAATTCCAAGCAAGACAAATTTTTAAAATCTAAACAGAAAAGCGATTACCCATAAAGGAACAAGAATCAGAATGACCATCAGCAGATTCATCCACAGTTAACAAGGGAAGCCACAAGACGGTGGCAAAATGGCTTCAAAATACTTAGAAAAAAAGTAACTGACAAGCTACAACTGCACACCCAGAAAGATTCAATGAAATAAAAAGACCCTCGCCACAAGAATTTCTAAAGGAGGCACTCTAAGAAAAACTGTCCCAAAGAGAATGTCTAAAATGCAAGTAGGAATGGAGAACAGCAGTAACAAAAAAAAAAAAAAAAAAGGCAAATACATGGGAAAATCTAAAATAAGCATTGACTATATAAAGCAATGATAGATTATCTAATTTTTAGAATTAAAAAAATTTTTTTTTTACTTGAAAGTTTGAAAAACAACAGCACAGACTATTATCCTAAGGCCTGATGTTATTTGGTAGGAGGGTAAAAATACTGAGTATCTTTGCCTTTGTTAATTTCAATACAAATTGTTTATTTGAGGTAAACACCTGTGATAATCACGAAGCAGAGAAAGAGAGTATATAATCCAAAATAGTTTGTGGGGAGGGAGGAAAGAATGAGGAGAGGAAGACTAATCACTCTAAAAGAACACACACAAAAAAAAATTTTTAGTACAAAAAAAAAGTACAAAATGACACAATAAAAAATGATCCCCTACATGGAAACTACCCAAGTGGTTTTATATGCGAGTTCGACCAAACATCCCATCTTACACAAAATTTTCAAGAACAGACCAGGAAGGAACACTCCCCAGCTCATCCTGTTAGGCCAACATAACTTAATACCAAAATCTTATCAAAGCAACATGAGAAAGCAGGATTGCACGCCAGCCTCACTCATGAATACAGATGCAAACTGAAAGTAATGACAGATTTAAAAAAAGACATCACTGAAGCTTATTATACAAATGCAAGGTTGTTCCAACATTAGCAAGTCGTTCAATCTCCCCATTAAAGAGAAAAGGAAACCATATGATCAAACCAACAGATCAAATTCAACACGGTAACAGATACCCTCAGCAATCTAGCAATAAAGGGGTGGTCCTTAACTCGATCAAGGTATCTACAAAAAACCTACGGCAAATGGGGTCCCCAATGATGAACAGCTAATGGAACGCCCTTTAAATAAGGGACCACACCCACTACCACGGCTTCTGTGTCACAATGAACTGAAGGCCCCCACCAGTGCCACAAGGCACAAAAATTAGATGTAAAGATCAGGAAAAGAAATTCATCATCATACATGATGTAATCTCTATGGAAAACGCAAAATATCAGACAATGTACCCTAGTAAGTTTAGCAAATTTCAGTGCACAGAAAAACATAAAACCTCATATCTATAGGAAAGCATGTTTGAAGATGAAGTTTTAGAAAAGATTCCTTACAACAGCAGGCAGGAATACTGGAGCAGTAAGATGTCATAAAAGATGTGAAAGATCATGAAAATTATTTAATAAGTATTCAAGAACATTTCAGATGACCTAAATAAAATGAAAGGACATTGCATTTATGGATAGGAAGAGTCAGTATCAAAAAGAGGCATATTCATCTCAAAATTATATATGGGCTCAATCAATTTCAATCAAAATGCTAGCCAGCTTTTGTTGGGTTTTTTGTTGTTGTTGTTTCTTAAGTGACAAGCCGATTCTACATTCATGTGGAAACATAGCTAAAGAACAAAGAGGAAGGATTTGCCTACCACATCTTGTTATACAATTATCATACTTCAAGTATTGGCTGAAGGATAGAGATGAATGCACGAGAATAGAGAATCCAGAAACAGACACACATCTATTTAGAGGTTTGCATAGCAAAGTGTTCATTTTGACAGCACATAGATGAGGAGTCTGCATATGACAACTAAGGTATCAGTTTTGGGGGACAGGGAGGAATTAGTCAATAAATAAGAGTTATCCACATGGAAAATAAACTAAATCACAGCACACTCAATTCTAGGTGTGTTAAACAAATGTGAAAGGAAAATAAGAAAACTACCTGAGGACAATGCAGTAGGGAAGGATGACTCTAGAACAAGATAACACAGTTAAGAGAAAAACATTGATCGATTTGCCCAAGATGAGTGGTTTTGAGCTTTGACAAGAGCTCACTGTAAAAAAGGTTTCTCATCTCTCTCTTCCAGCCATCCAAGATGCGGAAAGAAAGAAGGTGGCTGGGGCACCAGCTGTTGTAAAGAAGTAAGAGGCCAAGAAAGTGGTCATTCCCTTGTTTGAGAAAAGGCCCAAGAATTCTGACATCAGACAGGACACACAGCCCAAAGGGGACCTCACCTGATTTGTCAAATGACCCCGCTACATCCAGCTGCAGCAGCAAAGGGCTATTCTCTCGAAGGGTCTAAATGTGCTGCCCGCCACTCACCAGTTCACACAGGCCTCGGACCACCAAACAGCTACTCAACCACTTAAGCTGGCCCAAAAATATAGACCAGAGAGACCAAACAGGAGAAGCAACAGAGATTATTGGCCCGGGCAGAGAAGAAAGCTGCCAGCAAAGGGGATGTCCCCACTAACAGGCTGTCTGTCCTGCAAGGTGGAGTTAATATGGTCACCACCATGATGGAAAACAAGAAGGCTCAGCGGGGAGCAATGGCACATGCTGCGGATCCGACGAGCTGGGTTTGTCTCCCTGGCTGCCCTGTGTCCTAAGATGGGGGTTCCCTACTGCATCATCAAGCGGAAGGCCAGGCTGGGGCATCTGGTCTACAGGAAGACCAGCAGCACTGTCAACTTCACAGAGGCTAACTTGGAAGACAAAGAAGCTCTGGCTAAACTGGAGAAGCCATCAGGGTCGATTTCAAAGACAGATATGATGAGATCCACCGTCACTAGGGAGGTAACGTCCTGGGCCCGAAGTCGGTGGCTCTCATGGCCAAGTTGGGAAAGGCAAAGGCTGAAGAACCGGCCACCAAAGTGGACTGCGTGTGTGCTGTTCTATTTTCTGTACAGAGAATCAGTTCTTTTTTAGACAATGTCTGCCACATAGCAGAGTGTGTCTTGAAAACAAAAGTCTTCTGAAACAAAACTTACCCTTAATATTGATATTTTATTCCTTTGTGTAAAAACTCTTAAAAATGATTCACAAAAGACTTATACAAAATGGTCATCGCAACACTGGAATAGCAAAACCCTGGAAACTCATATGCCCTACATCAGGAGAGTGGATATATAAATTGTGGTATATTCATATAATGGGACACTATAAAAAAGAAAAGTAAATGAAGCCCAGGTACAAAGCATCAGGATCATCCTTGGTTCTCAAAGCATGGCTCCAAGACCAACAGCATTAGCATCACCCTTAAGTTTGTTAACCAAGCAAACTCTCCTTCCCGAGACTAAGGTGGGGGGTGGAGGGTGGGGGACCAGCAAGTCAGGTTTTAGAAGTCATCCAGGTGACTCAGACGAGTTTGAGAGCCACTATTATGGATGAAGGTTAACACGTAAGCAAGAAAAGCTAGTCTCAGAAGAATACAAACAATAGATTTATTGAAAAGTGAAAAACTGGCTAACCAAAATAACAGTGTTCAGAAGTACTGAAAAATATAATAAAGCTATTTTTAAAAAAGCAGAAAATGGGGCACCTGGGTGGCTCAGACATTAAAGCTTCTGACTTTTGATTTTGGCTCAGGTCATGGTCTCGCAGTTGGTGAGTGCGAGCCCCGCATCAGGTTCTGCACTACTGGTGTGGAGCCTGCTTGGGATTCATATTCATTCATTCATTCATTCATTCATTCTCTCTCTCTCTGCCTCTCCCAAGTGCACTCATTCACACTCGCTCAGTTTTTCTCTCTCAAAAGAAACAAACTTTAAAAAAAAGTTTTATAAATTAATAAGAAAATTAAAAAGCAGAAAACGATTAATACAGGTTACTTTGTGGAAGAAAGAGGGTAAAGTACGGAGAAGGGTCACAGAGAGAGCCTCTAACGACGACAGTGTTTTGTTTCTTCTGCTAGGCAGTGGGTATGAGAATCTGGGTTTGCCATCATTCGCCTTGATGCGTGCGTTGAAAATTATAGCCTTTTGTATGCAATACACTTTCTAAAAAAAATTTTTAAGTAGCACCAGAAAAGGGGAAAACTTAAGAACATATAAAAAATTATGAACATAAAGTAGCATAGCCCATATGAACTCATTTCTAACAACAGGCATAGGAAAACTAGCGTGCATAGCAAGTGCTAAATATTTGTAGACTATTAAATGCTTAAATGTTTACAACGATTCAGTCTTCTTCATTCTTCTGTTCCCTCAAATTTTTCCACACTGCATAACAATCCAAAAAGAAAAGTTTTATGTAAAGAGTATAACAATTCCCAAATTAATTCAGTGCTCACCTTACTATCACTCCCATCTTTAAACTGAGTCTCTTTACCAGACTTGAAATCCAAATCTTGACTAAACACCCAGTACAGACTAGGAGAAGACAATGGTTTTCAATTCTGGTCTCAAGAAGAATTTTTCTTGTCCAATTTTCCACAAATTCTTTCATGAAACTCTATTCAATTTTGTGCATTTGTCAGACCTCTGCATCGTTTTCTAGTCAAAAGTGACTTTTTTTTTTTTAATGTTTATTTTTGAGAGAGACAGAGTGTAAAAGGGGAGAGGCAGAGAGAGAGGGAGACACAGAGTCCGAAGCAGGCTCCAGGCTCTGAGCTGTCAGCACAGAGCCAGCTGCGGGCCTTAGACTCACGAACCGTAAGATCATGACCTGAGTTGAAGTCAGACACTTCACCAACTGAGCCACCCAGGTGTTTAAGTGGAAGCAAAATAAGTCATATATATGTGTCAGTATTAAGTCCATACAACAAAACCTCTTATAAACCATGCAGGGACTGCCTCAAAAAACTCATTTGTTTTTCATTTATTTTCTCCACTAGCAGTGTGCTGCTAAAATCACGGGAATAAAAGCGTTGCTCATGTGAATTAATCCCTATCCATCTGCAACAAGGTGGGGGGAACCAAAGGGTCGGCTTCGGCATCCAAAGAAAGGCAATTATGCACGATGAGCAAAGGAGGTGGTTCAAGGCCGTACTGCCAAGAAATGACATATTCCAGTGGATGCAAACCACCCTCTTCAAATTTTGGCATCCTGTGGTATAAAAATAAAACCGGAGTTCATTGAAAAGCAAAGCTTGCCACCTGCTGCCCAATGGCATAATCGTAAAAGTTCAAACTGCATTCGCATTTTCAAATGAAATCCATTTATGAATTGATTGGTGTGGGTGTTTGCATTGTCTAGATTCATTCGTTAGGTTGGTGTTTTTTAAAGAAAGAATATCAGCCCCCAAGTTTTTAAACCAGGCACTATTTCAAACCTTTTATATAATCAACTGTAGCCAGTGTGCTTAAAACCAAAAGAAAAAAAGAAAAAAAGGGAAAAAGGAAAAAAAACCCACTTTCAGACTATTATGCATGTTGTGTATATAATAAATTGAACAAACCACATTTGCGTCTATGATAGTATCCAGACCAGGGAAGAATGCCTTTGAAAACGCGCCAGCACCGTCCTATACTTCCCTGTCATCATTCTAGAGGATGTGAAATGCTAAATCCATTTTCTGATCCGTGCAGACTTTCAAATGCAAACATTAATACTTTAACGGAGTTTAAATGTATATAAACATAATAGTTTATAACTACTATGTTTATACACATTTCAATTACACAATTTTAAGCAGCAGTCCAGCTAACCGAAAAGGAAAAACTTGCCAGCATGTCACCATTGTTTTGTCAACCCCAAACACTGAAGCTTTCAAAGATCTTAATTATTAACAGTGATGAGCGTTTTTATCGCTTATATGTTTCTAGTATTCTTTTTCACTTGAATTGATTCTTAAAAAAAATCTGAGAAGTAAAAGCATTTTTAGCCTTTTTTTTTCCTTAAGAGCCAAACCTTCAAATTTTGCCTCATTTTCCAACTCTATAGATTCGTGTATCTGCGTCATCATCCCCTTGAAAAAAACTCAAGGGGCGCCTGGGTGGCACAGTCAGTTGAGCATCCGACTTGATTTTGGCTCGGCACACGATCCCAGAGTCATGGGATGGAGCCCTGCATCAGGCTCCATGCTGAGTGTGGAGCCTGCTTGGGATTCTCTCTCTCTTTCCCTCCGCCCCTCTCCCTCACTTGTTCTCTCTACCTCTCTCTAAAAAAAATAAATAAAATAAAAAGAAACTCAAAACACTCATAGCAAAAAGAATACCATCTGAGAGGAAGATGTCCCATCCCAAGCTGAAACAGGAGACAGAAGGTATTGTGACTGTTCCATACGCTCTTCTGCCCAGGAAGCTAGGCAAGTGTGCAATCCTTGGGAGCTTTATGGCAAAAGCCTCATCACATCACAGTGGTAACTCCCGATGTGAGTACCCTTTGAAATAAAGCTTTAAAGGCTTTCACCAGCAGGAACCGGTCCATATACAAAATAGCACCAGACCCCAGCTGAAGTTTCTCGGTTGTCTGGGAACTACTACAACGCAGACAATAAAAGAATAACTCATTTTCAAGACAGATGGCACCATAATATTGCACTATATTCTAGGGAGTGTTTTCTTCCCCAACACTAGAGGCAGCGTTTCCATACAAAAGGAAGCCTGTCCAGCTGCAGCCAGCTAGCTTTCAGATACTACTGTTTCTGTGAAATATCACACACACACACACAAAATGCTCTTTTTTTTCTTCAAAAACTCTAAAAGCTATGAATTCAGACACTATTACTGCTCGGTGTTCCTGATCAGGCAAAAATCTCTTTCCCAGCTCTCATGTAGGTGCCCACAACTGAAAAGTTTTGCGTGTGTAAGGCTTGTTAGGGTTTGGTTAGATCTTCCTGAGCACTATGCCTCCAAGTCAGAATGGTGCCTGGCGCGAGGATACAGCACGTAAATCATGTGATAAATTAATTTTAGGCCTGTTAACACCAGAACTGGACTTTGAAGGAACAGGACAAATATCACTTAACACCAGTAGAAGGAATAGCCTTACAAATGCTTTGTCCTAAAAA
The DNA here is from genome assembly GCF_018350155.1 of Leopardus geoffroyi. Classification (NCBI taxonomy): domain Eukaryota; kingdom Metazoa; phylum Chordata; class Mammalia; order Carnivora; family Felidae; genus Leopardus; species Leopardus geoffroyi. The sequence goes on from NC_059336.1 coordinate 113,619,162, forward strand.
ATACAGCTCTCTACTAAAAAAACCACAAAATGCAACTAACTACTCATTCTAGAAATCAGAGAAAAGGAGGAAAGAAACAGAACAGGTACAGGCTATTTGCTGAAATTAAAGAACTATTTCCTTGAGCCACCAACACAGTTACCCGGCCCATAGTAAGCACTCAATAAATACCTGTGAGATTGAAGGTTCCAAATCCTTTCTTTTGGTTTCTTGTCAAAGACTTCCTAGTAAACTGGATTGAAAATCCTCATGGGTTTTTTTCCCCAAATTTTTATTTAAATTCCTGTTTGGTAACATACAGTGTAATACTAGTTTCAAGTGTAGAATTTAGTGATTCATCACTTCCATACGTCACCCTGTGCTCATTGCAAGTGCCCTCCTTAATGCCCAACACTTATTTCACCCATCCCCCACCCACCTCCCCCCTCTTTCTCTGGTAACCACCAATTTGTCCTCTATAGTTAAGAGTTTGTTTTTTTGGTCTCTCTTTTTTTTCCCCCTTTGTTCATTTGTTTTGTTTCTGAAAGTCTACCTATAAGTGTAAGCCTATGGTGCTTGTCTATGACTTGACTTTTTCACTTAGCATAATGGTCCCTAGCTCCATCCACACTGTTACAAATGGCAAGATTTTGTTTTTCTTTATGGATGAGAAACATTCCATTGTTTATATCTACCACCCCCTCTTTATCCATTCATCAGTCGATGGACATTTGGGCCCTTTCCATCCATAATTTGGCTAGTGTTGATAATGCTGCTATAAACATCAGGGTGCATGTATCCATTCAAATCAGGAATAAATCCTTGTGTTTTAATGAACGTCCTAAATTAATATGAACATAAAGGTGATATAGAAGCTTTTAAAAAAAAAAACACACAGCATTTCTTCACTGGGTTTGGAAAGTATTTCTGATTTTGTGAAAGACAAATACTACCAGTACTATCAAATAGTCTGGGGTTGGATTGATTACTTCACAGAGCAAATCACAAAAACTTTCCTAGCAACCCCTAGGCCTCAACAGCTATGTTAAACAACAAATGTACATGAAGTCTGAAATAAAATTGATGATTTAACATTACACAGTAAATTATGAAATTTTTGTTTCAAATTTTAATTCTTTTTTTTACATTGTTTTCAATAACTGAGAACTCAATCCAACTAGAAACCAGATAATGCAATCTAACTAGAAAGATATCCAGAACTCATCAACATGTAAGTTGTTATCACCTGTGTGTGCACACGTGCCCAAATGTCCCAGGCTCACTTGCAGCTCTCAGCAATGACATCATAAACAATGTGGGACTCCAGTCACCTACTAGACGAGGACTACAGGTGAGATGAGCACTCCTAGTGTAGTAGGAAAACCACACAAAGCAGATGCACAGAGATTTATACTGGAAGGGGCAAAGATAACACACAATGGCTATGGCAAAAGCCATATAGCCAACAAAGGTAAGGGTAGAAAAGGAGTCTGAGAACACCTGAAAAAGAAAAAAGAGACCTTGATTTTTCTACAGAGTATGATGAATGGCTACCAAATGCATTTTGAAGAGTGTTAGTTTGATCAACACAGAAGGAAATAGATCTGCTTCTGATTATGCGTCCGTGAGCTTGAATCCAAGGACAGAGTGGAATACAGGAAAAAGAAAGCCTTCAAAGACAGCCTCCATTTTCCACTTCTAAAGTGGGTAAGAGGACCTATCCTTTGACTTCACATTATCTAGAGGTAGAGATAAACAGCAGACTATACATAACTCCTTCGTCTGGATCCAAAGGAAGGATTTTCTGGACTGCCCGTCTTCATCCCCCTCTATTTTTAAAGAAAATTAGATTTCCTCCCCAGAAGTTACTGTGAGAGGTAGGTGGGCGACAAGGCCAGCTCCTTAAGGCACCTTTCTCTCATGTGTGCATCAATCACCTGGGTGCTCCTCACATTTCCACAGCACTGGCTAAGCTGGCTCCCCACAGGTAAATCTTTTCCTTCTTGAGTGGCATCACTCCATTTCTCACAGCCGCACTCAAAGACACTTTCCCTGGTTGTCAAGGCCTTCCATAATCTGGATCTACACACTCAATCTCACCTCCCACTACTCTTCCATATCCCCGAAATAAATCAATCTCCCACCTGTCCTATGGAAACAGGAGACTCGCTCCCACCCTATCTCCCATCCTGTCATCTCCTTTACTTAAAGGCCGGTCTCTCTGCTTCACAAAGTCCTCCACATTCTGGCAAGTCTTCCTTTTACTTTAGTCCCTACTGATGGCCCCCTTCCTTATACTCCGCTAGAATTTATAACAGGCACCACCTAAATCACCAGTCACTATGGTATTATCCCATATTATTAACTATCTTGCAAGCATGTTTAGCCTGATCCTCCAACTGGAATGCCTAGAACAGTCCTTGGCATGTGGCCGGTACTCAGTATTTGTTGACAGACTAAGTTAATCAGCTATACTTAGCTGAAAATTTGAATTGCAGAGATGGGGAGAACAGAGTTTCTACCCTCATTTTGCTGAACCTTAGATAAGTCAACCAGGTTAGAAATGCACTAAGAACTATTCAAGCTTAGAATGTTAAGATGGTTCAACAATACCTAATTATGTTTATGTCAACCAACAAGCCTCAGCAGAACAGAAGAATTCTGAAATACATTACCCAATGAGTTGTTGATTAGTATTCTTGTCCTCAAAGGTGAGTGGGGACTTTTTTTTTTTTTTTTAATATTTATTTATTTTTGAGAGAGAGAGAGAGAGACAAAGCATGAGTGGAGGAGGGGCAGAGAGAGAGGGAGACACAGAATCTGAGTCAGGCTCCAAGCTCTGAGCTGTCAGCACAGAGCCTGATGCAGGACTCGAACCCACACACCTTGAGAGCATGACCTGAATGCAGTTGAACGCCCAACCAACTGAACCACCTAGGAGCGGGAATTTTCAAAAATTCAATTTAAGAAGTTTCTTTCAAGTTGGGGGATTAAAAAGAATTCAAATTGGTGGATAAAAAATTCAGTAGGTACTAATAACATTCTTTGTATATAAGGGCCGCCCCCAACATTGAGAGTTCTTAAAATGTTTAACAAAGAGATCTTTACTACGAAAAGAGCTCTTACAAATAAAAAATGTGTAGAAATTTCATAGAAATTCTACTGTAACAGAAATTTAAATGGGATAAAGAATGTTAATAGATTATTCATATAAAAATATGAATAACTAATAAACATTTGGAAGCTGTTCAATCTCTAAAAAGTTTTTAAAAACTGTAATTAATCTGAGAGCGATAAAATCACACTTCATAGGAATATTCAAAACCACTAACGCTTTAGAGACTATAACTCATTTATCAAAGTCTTATTTGACAGTGACCATATGTACTTTGCTCAAAATATTAAGGATCTGAAATGATCTAATACACACGTCACTAACATACTTATTCTCACTACTTTAGGGGCACCAGGGTGGCTCAGTCGGTTAAGCATCCAACTTCAGCTCAAGTCATGATCTCACAGTTTGTGAGTTTGAATCCCGAATCAGGCTCTGTGCTGACAGCCCAGAGCTTGCTTTAGGTCCTGTCTCCCTCTCTCTGCCCCTTTCCTACTCCCATGCACATACGCGCGCGTGCGCACACACATACACACACACACTCTCTCTCTCTCTCTCTCTCTCTCTCTCTCTCAAAAATAAACATTTAAAAAAAAATCACTACCTTAAATTAACACAAAGCAACACAGCATCAAAGAAATCAATCAGGGAGACTGCCAAGTGCTTCAACCTTACAAAGTATTTCTAATACACACAATGAATCTCCCACTATTTACATTTACAGGTGACCTTTCAAGACATGAAGGCAATTAAGTTGTGAAACACTTGCCTCATTCATGGAAATGGGTTTGGTAGGATTTTTTTTTTCTCCTTCAAAACAGCTTCTTAAAACCAGGAGATAGGGGCGCCTGGGTGGCGCAGTCAGTTAAGCGTCCGACTTCAGCCAGGTCACGATCTCGCGGTCCGTGAGTTCGAGCCCCGCGTCGGGCTCTGGGCTGATGGCTCAGAGCCTGGAGCCTGTTTCCGATTCTGTGTCTCCCTCTCTCTCTGCCCCTCCCCCGTTCATGCTCTGTCTCTCTCTGTCCCAAAAATAAATAAACGTTGAAAAAAAAATTAAAAAAAAAAAAAAAAAACCAGGAGATAAACTGGGGCCACAGCAACAGAAAAGGAACAGAGAGAGAAAAGTTTCACGAAGGGCCTCAAAGGCCACTGGGTCTTTGTACTCCCTGAGTGAGGTAGGGGAAACAGAAAGCACTTCCTTTCAAATTCCTTTTCTCAGAGTGCAGTGCATCCTAATCGTCTCAAAATGTCTATGTCGTCTTCCTGCGGGAGTTAAGAACATCCTTCCTAGAAATATAATTAGGAAGGATTAGCTGCTGCATTAAGAGGCTTTGAACAAATTAAGGAAGAATGATGTCTCACTTTAGACTCTGTCCATCAAATCTCCAAATACCAGCACTTGGCAAAACCCCAACATCCGGCAAAGAAATAAGGCAGTGCATTTCACAAGCAGTAAAAGTGATGCCCATGTCAAGAAAGCCCCAAGATGAGAATTGTTTAAAAATAACCTTCCTGTCCATGGCAGACAGTCCAATTAATTTTTAAAGATGTGAGAACGGCTTCTACATTGGTAACTAACAATAAAGAAATAACTGTCACATTTTCTCCTTGAGACAGAATACATTTTGATAAGTGAATTTTGATCATTTTGAAAATAAAAAACATTTCATCAAACAACAGTGTTTTACTTGAAAACTCGTGAAATGACTCAAGTTTTTCATCTCTCCTCTTTCTTTCTTAGGTTTGGGGCTTCAAAAATACTGTGCAAGTTTTTTCATTAATTTTGATACCAGAGAGTCAGACAGACAATAACATAAAAAAACAGCAAGGAGATCATAGTATAAGAGGTCGGGTTCAAGTCATAGCTCTGCTACTACCCATGTGACTCTAGGCAAGACATTCATCCCTTTAAGTGATAAAATTTTATGATCTGTGCTGGATGAAGATACTGGAAGATGGAAACAAGATCGTACCTAATACATTCTCATTCTAGTTCCCATTACACTCAGCTCTCAAAAGGGACAAATACCCAGGATTAACTCTTTACAAAGACAGTGATATTGATAAAATATTTCTTTGTGTTTTGTTGAGAGCTAACTTGGTCAATTATATAACTCTGGAATCCTATGAACTCTAAGTGAAAAATGATTTCACGCTAAGTGAAAAATAACTCTCAATGAAAAATAATTAAAGTTTGCCTGCACATCCCGGTTTGCTGTCTGAAAACTGAGCCAATCTTACGTCAAGGTGCAAATCACTTAGTATTTAATTAAATACTCATGAGTACTAACGAGTCTTCAAGCTCATAAAATGCGATTTTCAGTGTCAGTTTCAGTAATTTTCCCAAGAGACTGGCTGCCTGGGCTTTGCTGCCATATTTTTTTTCTTGCTAATGTGCCTCACATCTATCACAGGCATCCTAGGAAGTGCTAGGAGCAAGAAGACTCGGAAGTGAAAAGGTCAAGAAGAGAAGATCCAGAGAACTAGAGCCTGACCAAAGAAAAACAGCCAGAGATACACAGCAAGCGAGTCCTACTGTCGCCTGGAAGTGCCAGAGAAGGACAGGATGCCAGGGCTGAACTACTGCCCCAGAATGGAGTGCATTATGACTGAGAAAACTTTTGACTACTCTCATCAGCGACTCATTCAACTGGTCCCTTCTGATTGCTTTCAGGAAACTGAGGCAGCTTAGCTGATGGGCTAGTATTTGCATTCTTGTATGGTCAGACTTTCGGATCCAGAGCAGTCATAATATACATTTGCATTCACCAAGGAAGCACTGCACCAAGAAGAGTAAATCACACGAAATGAAATGAATGTTATGAAGGGAGCGGATGGGGAAATAGGGGTCATGAGAGCATCTTTGAGGGAGTAACAGGTGTCAGGGAATGTTTCCCAGAGGAAACTGAAATCAATAAAAGAAACAGGTGTTAACAGGGAAGAGGAGCGTGTGCAAGGGGAGGCAGTAGGTTGCAGATGGACAAAATGTGTCAGGAAGGAGCTGGACAGGGTTAATGAGCTGCCTGGGACATGGTGACAGGTTGGTGCCTGTGTATGATGACAATCAGAGGATAAGAGTCTGATGTCCCAGGAGGGGAGAACTCATCTCTATCCTCAGAGCACTGAGAAGCCACTGAAGGCTCTTATGCAGAGCAGGGCGAGATGAGACTTATGTTTTGAAAAGATCCCTCCAGTTGTGGACTGGACTTCATACTCAATAAAATCTGAAGCACCTGGGATACAAGGGACAGTCAGAGTTTTTCCACTTTCCACCCCACTCATGGGAGAACCCACCTAACTCTGGTGGGCATAGGACCATTCTCCAACCCACTACTAATTTCCATCCAGTCTTCCCGGTCCCTCCTGCTATCCTACATAAACACATCAACAGCTTGTCCAGAAATAGCAGTCCTGAAAAATGAGACATTTTTTCCTGGATTAGTAAATTTAGGGTTTCTTTTCTCCATAGTGTTTAAGTAGACATTCTTTCCCCTTAGAAGTTCCTGCCTCTGGGACCATAGGATTGGCTATTTCTGCTAGGACATCTCTAAGGCATTTGAGGAACAGATAATAAAAAATACACTCGACATTGAGAACCATAGTGAAAACATACAAACTCTAAGCATGTTTACAAGTTAACTTTGTGTTTTATTTCCTTAAGCATATTTTGCATAATATGAGCTGTACTGTCTCCTCCCTCATGTAGGACTCACATCTTCTAAGTTATTTATTCTGATCCCAGGCAACTCTGGGGCAGAGGGCCACTATAAAAATTTAGTCTTAAAATTCAGTCTACACTTGCTTGAACATAAACTAAATGTTAAGCCAAGGAAAACAAGGAAAGAGGATTTAGTGCAACCCTAGGGGCACCTTGGAAGGATTCAAGGGCGGTATCCATGGAATGCCAAACATATCCAAATGCAAAGCGGAATTTTTCCTATAATCTACACAACACCCAAAGTCAGGCTCTAAAAAGTATTCCTGGGTTTGGAATGAACCATGCAGGCCAGGGCTCAAGTACATGGTCCCATGCATCCACCACGTTGCGTTCTATCCCAACTGCTTATCAGTGGATTCATGTGTGTTTCCATTCCAGTTCCATCACCAGTTTGCAGGAGGTCCTCTGACAACTAATTCATTTCCGGGGCACAAATTTATTTCAACAGAGAATAGTCATACGGGAAATACATTATCAGGCTCAAGAACCCCAATCTAACTATTGAAGGAAGAGACATTTCTAGCCCCCTCCCCACTCCAAGTCTGCCCACCCCTTCCCAACTCCCCCAAGGAGAACTGCAATCAGAGCCCCAAGGCCACTTTGTCTAGTGGTTGAGGCCGTTGGATGTCAAAAAATACTTGTTTATGAGTGGTGTTGACTTTTCAATCCCTAGCTCCATGAGACTAAGGGCATAAAGACAGCCAGGGCCCCTCCTGCTGCCTGGCCATCTCTAGGCTCTTGGTTTCCCCTTTTCCAGCCACCACAAGTGCTTGAGGGTGCTGGTCTCAAGATTGCAGAGAACAGTGGGGGCCACATTTAGACCTTCAATCTACGTGAAGGGCTTAAATCTAACTTTTATCAGAGTCATAAGGACTGGCTATACTATTAATTGAAGGGTACTCTGATGATTATTTACTATCCCTTGCGATTATAGCTCACTCTTGAGTATCAGAAAAGATCAGCAAAACAAGATTGGGTACTTGATAAAATGCTCTAATAGCCAGAATAATGGCCCCTCAAAGACATCCACATCCAGAACCTATGAATATGTTAGGTTGCCGGGCAAAGGGAAATTAAAGTTGCAGATGAAATTAAGGTTGCTCATCAGCTGACCTTGAGATGGGGAAAGTACCCTGAATTATCCAGATGTGCCCAATTACAAGTGTCCTTAAAAGTGGGAGAGAGGGGCACCTGTGTGGCTCAGTTGGTTGAGCATCCGACTTCAGCTCAGGTCATGATCTCACAGCCCACATCACGTTGGGCTCTGTGCTGACAGCTCAGAGCGTGAAGCCTGCTTCAGATTCTGCGTCTCCTCTCTCTGCCCCCTCTCTGCCCCTCCCCTGCTCATGCTCTGTCTCTCTCTCTCTCAAAAATAAATAAACATGAAAAAAAATTTAAGTGGAAGAGAAAAGAAGAGGAAGAAGAGAACTGGCATTGAATAAACACTCAGTAAATATTAGCTACTATTATAATTATTACACAACACCAAAACAGCAGCCTAATTACTAGCAATTAAATGAGGAACAAACTCTAGCCCAGCAGCTGCCCTTTTTAATTGCACACTTTGAGTTTCCAATTCCTGATGTTATCTTTCACCAGAACTTAAGCCCAGTCAGTTCTATCTCAAAACTCTTGGTCAAGCCTTCCTCGTGGTACTCTGCAGGGTACACACACGGAAACACACAAGTGAGCTCCCCTACCCTCCCCTACCTCCCCCACCCCCATCCTACAGCGCACTCTTCCTGCCAAGTCCCACTCAGGAGAAAAGGTTCCTTGCTCCCGGCTCCTCAAACACCATCTCACCCCACTATCTTCCCTACGTGCATGTTTTTTTTAAAGCAACAGAACAGCGCTGACCAACAAATACTAGTATGATCAAACTTTGCACAATGGATTATGAAGTCCCTCTCAAACCTTGACATTGCCATGTCCAATTGGGCTTGGTTTTCTGATGAATTCGCAAAGGTCTTCTTCTGGAATTCCCACACATGCCTACCTACAGCATTTTTCCTAAGAACCAAAAACTAGAAAAATTCCAAACATCCATCAAGAGTGGAACAAATAATAAACTGTGGTATACTCGTATGATGAAATGATCTTTGGCAACGTAAATGTGAACAACAGTCACACACAACCACATACGTCAACCTCAGACATAACAATGAGTGAAAAAAATACACGTTATGGGATTCATTTATACATACATTGTTGAGAAACTGACTTCTGGTGTAAGAAGTCAAGGCAGCAGCTTGGGAAGGAGGAAGAGGTCCGATCTGGAAACAAGGGGTCTTTGTCGTGCTGTCAGTGTTCCACTCTGACGTGTACGGTCCATGCAGGAGTGTGTTATCACTTCGGGATCGTCATGAGGCTGTGTGCACTTTAGTATACTCTTCGGTATGTAATTTTAATTGCACTTCAATTGTTTTTAAAGTTTAAAGTATGCATATAAAATGATAAAAATCAGTCACTGGTTCCAATTGTGAGTTCTCACCCATCCCTAAAGTGTCATAAAGTGAACACTAAAATCCTTGGACTGAGTTCCTTTTCTTCAATTTTCTGCCACTTTGCCTTTTTTTCCCACATCAAGTAGCATCGAAACCTTCATCGTATAGACATGTTAGGTGGACACAACAGGAATACAAAGTATTCTGCAAAACTGTGCAGGGCTTTACAAAGGCAGACAGTATATTCCAAGAGAAAAAGGTAACTTCTTGCAACATAAGTAGGTATTCATGAAAGAATACTCAGACAAGGATTTAGACTTCTTTCTCTAGAAAAACCTCAAAAAATGTATTAAACATTTATCGTAGCCCTTCTGTGTACCTATGTCAATAAAGAGACAAAAGACTGTGAAGTAAGTGTTGTGACAATGGGGAGCAGAGGAAGCATAGAAAGAACCCCCTAGGAAAATCAGCGGTGGGGGGGCAGGGGGGGTGGGGATGGGGGTCAATACTGCAAGGTCCCCCCTCTACTCTGAGAGATCCAAACTGAGAGATCCTTTGGGGAAAATGCCCATTCAAGTCCTGAGTTGGGGTTTTTCCCACCTATTGGGATAGTATGAGTTGGGGTTTATAATGAGTTGGGGTTTTTCCCACCTATTGGGATAGTATGAGAAAGTCCAAATAAAGGGAATGAGCTTACATTTTATTGTTGCTGTTGCTGTTAATTAGGAGAGAATATTACACCAAGCTTCCCACCCCTGTAGATAACACAGCATATAGTTTGTGGGTTTTTTAAAAGACTCACAACCACAGCGCCCGGAAGCTAAGAGCGGGGCAGAGATAAAGGACAGGGGAGCACCCTCTCCTCCACAGCATAAACATCACTCAACACTGCTTCCTATCAACCAACCCATAGTAAATGCAGAGCATTCAGTTCTCAAGAACTTTGAAAATGGACCCCATCATCCCAATGTGGATTCTAAAGAGTCTTGCCTATATTTAGAAAATATCTGGCATACTATGAGCTCACTTGATAAATATAGAATGCATGTGAATTACTCCTGTCTTTTAAAAGAACATTTGCTCACTTGCTTCTTTTCTCTTCACCGCATCCCTGGGACGAAGAGAACGAAGGAGAGGGATAAGTCGGTGCCATCACATAAATGCAGTCCCCTCACCTGGTCTGAGACAGGACAAAACTGATTTTTCCAGAGAAACGAAGCACCATCCTTTCTAACATCAGGACACCATAAGATGATGAAAAGAGCCATCACCAGGGAAGACAAAAGACAGGACACATGTGAGCTCCCTAGATAGATTTGACATCCATATCCTGAGTAAAACCAGACTTCCTTCTCAAGCTCAAAGACAAGGGACTGGGGTCCAGTGTCTCTGGCAAACGCGCTTCCTCCTTATACCACACAGATAACAGCTCCCCATTTGGCAAAGCAGTGGTCATTTGTACCAACATTCTCTAGTGACCAAAAGACATTAAGAGCTCAAGAATGCCTCTCATGACCTCCACCTTGTGGTTCCATGGTTAGTGCCTATAGCATCCATCATGACGAACAAGGATAAAGACATACCTTTCACACAAGTCAAAACAGTCTCAGTGAGCAGCACTAGGGGCTGATGACAAACTTTTACGGGCAATTTCAATATATGTGTGAATGATGACACTGACAGGTGGTGAAAAAGCTCTGGAAAGCTGAACCGTTTTTGAATTTTGCTCCTTAGTGGAGTCTCCCAGCTAGGAGTTATAAGCATTAACACCTTTTTGCATATAGGACTAAAGACAGACAGTGGAGATACATCTGCGACCTAACAGTGGCAATTCTTCCACAAATACACATACAGCTGCATGTGAGTAACATCTACAGGATGCAATTTGAGAGTAACCTGAAGGGTTAGTACAGACCTTCTAGACTCCATTATTATCAAGTAAAAGTTCAAAGCATCAGAAGTGACTGCCAAGATCTGTATACAAGAAAATAAGGCATCACATGGTGTTCTCGTTAGCTCATGGAGAATCTGTGATGCGGCCCACAAAACTGAAAAAAGGAACACCTCCGTAATAAACCTTCCATGAAAAGCATGAATGAAACTACCAACTACAGCAATGAGTACTGCCAGAATGCCCCAGCCAGGTCTTTTCAAACCAGTACCTGACCAAGTGCCCAGCTGTTAGCCACTGACACCCACTAATGGGATACAGAGGATAATCCTGGCAATTCATCCATAAAGCTGTGTCAGAAAGACCCCCCATGCCCCTCCTTTCTCCCACAGTCCCAAGTCTGGATCACACCTCATTCTCTTTACCTTTGCCTCCCACGTTCCATGAGGTGCCAAGGCTTTTCATTTATAGTCACTCCTGAGTTCACTTCCTTCCTCTACATTACCAGCACTGCTACACCTGTTACAGAGTCATCTAATTACCTCTAAGTCTAACCCACTGCAGATACTACAGCCAGATGAATCTTCATTCCAAGGCAGGAAAACACCACAGCATTCCTCCCACTTGAAATTTTATTTTGGTTTGTTGTTGTTGTTCTTGTAGTTACTCTTCCTTACAGAAAATATCAAAAATAGAGTTCTGGGGGTGCCTGGGTGGCTCAGTTGGTTAAGCATCCGACTCATTCTTGATTTCAGCTCAGGTCATGATCTCATGGTTTGTGAGATCGAGCCCTGCATTGGGATTCTCTCTCTGCCCCTCCGCTGTGCAAGTACTCGCACTCTCTCAAAATAAATAAACTAAAAAAAAAAAAAAAAAAAAAAATTAGAGTTCTGTACCTCCATGTACCCATCATCCAGCTTCAGTAATTATCCCCTCAGAGCCAATCTTATTACCTCTGTACCTCAACTCGCTGAATAATTTCAAAGCTCATACATCAAACAATTTCATCTGCAAATACTTTAATATCATTCTCCTTACATAGCTAGAAGTCCTTCACCACAGCCCCCCCAAATCAACAATCATTTCTTGTATCATTAAATTTCCATTGTCTAGATTTTCATGATTCTCCTATACGTCATCATCATCTTTTACTTTTATTTACAGTTTGTTTGAATCAGGATAGACACAGTCCAAACATTATGATTAGTGAGTTCCTTAAGCCTCTTCTAAACTATAGTTTCCCTCTCTATTCCTTTTTTTTCCTCTATCTTGCTTTGTTGTCTCTTTTTGGAATGGTTTTGTGGAAATCTTAAGTGTTTACCTTGGTTTTTAACCAATCCTTACAACCTTTTATTACCACTAGTCTGCGTCTATATTAAGTTCCAATCAAATCATATCCTAAATGTGGCCTTTTTAAAATATGTCTAAAAACTCTTTGATATTCACACCTTCAAACAGTGCAGCTTAACTTCATTCCCTTTGAAAGAGTGCATTTGACTGAATGACCCACTTCTAATGAGTAGAATAAGGTGGAAGTAAACGTGTGTATCTTTAAGACTGACAACCACAAAGGCACTGTGGCATTCTCCTTGCTCTCTCCAGTGTGGGATCACTGGCTCCAGGAGAAGCCAGTAGCCAGCCATGTTATGAGAACTCTCAGGCAGTTCTGCAGAGAGATCCATGAGTAATCTCTTTCCAGGAGGGAAGCCTCCTGCCAATAGCCACGGACTTGAGTGAACTTGGCAGTGGGTTCTCCAGCCCTAGTGGAGTGGCCCCTGCTGACTGCAACCTCATGAGAGATGCTGAGGCACATCTCCCAGCTAAGCACCTCCTAGGTTCCCCACCTGCAGAGAATGTCAGACAATAAATGTTTGTTTTAGGCTGCTGAGTTTTGGGTGATCTGTTACACAGCAGTAGGTAACCAATATGCCATGCTTTCTTTTTTTTTTTAATGTTTATTTTCTAATGTGCGTTTATTTTTTAAAAAGAGACAGAACACAAGTGTGGGAGGGGCAGAGAGAGAGGGAGACAGAGACTCTGACACGGGCTCCAGGCTCTGAGCTTTCAGCACAGAGCCCAAAGTGGGGCTCGAACTCACAAACCATGAGACCATGACCTGAGCCAAAGTCAGACGCTTAACTGACGGAGCCACCCAGGCGCCCCACTAATATGCCATATTTTCTGATGTCACATCATTGCCATTCCTGGAAATGCCCTTCCCATCCAGTTCTTTGTGTCCAAATTTAACCATCTTTTCAAGCTCGCCATCTCCAGAGCCATCCCTGGAACCTCCACTTCCCCAACACTCCAAAATCTGGAAACAATTGCTCCTTCCTTTGATTTCCTCAAGAGCTCTGTATCTGGTTCTAAATCAAGCTGTCTAAAACTCACCTGGCCAAAGGTAAAACCAATTCAACTACTACTCACGTACCTAAAATGTGTAGTTTTAACATCACTGTCTTCCTAAATTAACTGTTGCTTCAAAAGTGCCAGGCACGCACTCGTCTTCACGGTTCATGCTCTCACATCCTTCAAGCCTTTGCTTACATGTGACCTTTCCAGTTGGGTCCTCCCCAACAGCCTATTAAAACCACCAGAGATCTCATGCCTTCCCACCCTGCACCCACCCAGCACTCTCCATCCATTCCCACAGGTTTACTTTCTCCTACAGCACTTCTCACAGTGTTCTCATCATGCCACTTCCACCTGTCTCCCACTTTGCAGGCTGTAAGCTCCAGGGAGGCCGGCATTTTGTGTATTCGTTCAGTGCTCCAGCCTGAGGCCCTAGACAGTGTGTGCCCGGGACACGGAGCGTGCTCCACAACACCTTGCTGGATAAGAGATCAAGACGGCTTCATACACCACATAAGAGATGTAACGCTCAATACACAGTGTGAGGGGCACCTGGGGGGCTCCATCAGCTGAGCCTCCAACACTTGGTCTCGGCTCAGGTCATGATCGCGCAGTTTGTGAGATCCAGCCCCGCGTCGGGCTCTATGCTGACAGTATGGAACTTCTTTGGGATTCTCTCTCTCCTTCTCTCTCTGCTCCTCCCCTGTTCTTTCTCTCTCTCAAAATAAGTAAAAAACATTTAAAAAAAATAAACATTTTGATATCTTAGGTATCTTTGTGTCTACAAGCACTTTAAGGAGGCTTAACCAATCTCCTTCTTCAATAGATAAAAACAAAGCAAAACAAAACCTTGAAACTCAATCTCCTTCTTCGATAGATAAAAACAAAACAAAACCTTGAAACATCCCAAAGCAGTCAATCTTAAAAAGAGATGACTTGGGGCGCCTGGGTGGCGCAGTCGGTTAGGCATCCGACTTCAGCCAGGTCACGATCTCGCGGTCCGTGAGTTCGAGCCCCACGTCAGGCTCTGGGCTGATGGCTCGGAGCCTGGAGCCTGTTTCCGATTCTGTGTCTCCCTCTCTCTCTGCCCCTCCCCCGTTCATGCTCTGTCTCTCTCTGTCCCAAAAATAAATAAACGTTGAAAAAAAAAAAATTAAAAAAAAAAGAGATGACTTAAGAATTATTACATTTCTTAAAAGTAGCCAAAATAGTCCTATCATGTATGCTCCTTGGCAGTTTGATTAAGTAGGATTTCAGGTGATTATAGATCATTACCTGAATTCAACTGTAGGCCAACTGCACCCCTCCTGCCTTTGTGTCCCTCACATGTTACAGCCCATCTATCATCTCAAAACCTCCTTAAATGCAGAAGTGGATCTTTTACGTCTTCATACTCCAGATAACAGGGCAACCTATAAGCATTCATTAAGAAAGTATCAAGATCGGGATGCCTGGATGGCTCAGTCCATCAAGCATCGAACTCTTGATTTCAGCTCACAGTCGTGAGAACGAGCCCCAGGTCGGACTCCATGCTGAGCGTGAAGCCTGCTTAAGACTCTCTCTCTCTCTCCCTCTGCCCCTCTCCCCCACTCTCCTTCTCTACAATAAAAAATAAAATAAAATAATCATTTAAGAAATGGTCAGAATTGTTAGCACCTCGGGCCACCCCTTCTCCTTACCCAAAAGCACATCACAGGCACACCCACACACAGATGCCCTGTAACAATGCCATGGCGAAAACTATCTTCATTCAGAAGATGAAGACTCTGAAGCAAATGTATCCACGGACTTATTTTTCCAAAGCAATGTTAGAACTGAAACCTTAGCCACCTCTTTGACTCACAACATTCTTGTCTAAATTATACTGCTGCTACCAAAAAAAGAAAAAAAAAGTTGAATCATTTATCTGACTTCTGACATATGGTTCTTACTAACAAGCCATACACACACACACACACACACACATCACAGAGGGTCAAATTCTAACAGTAGATGGTGATATTCAAGATGAAGGATGTCGCTTGTAAATTACTTCACAGTTTATGTAAGTAATAACGCTAGAAAAAAATCGTTGCAATGCACAGTAACCTGACTCTTGATTGCCGAGGCAAAGTTCAACACAGAATTGCTCTTTGTTTTTAAGATCCAGAACAATGCTGGAAAAGAGATGTCTAGCTATGATATAATCAAAGCTTTGTGTCATTTCAAGGATACACAGTTACATTCATGTTCTGGCACAAAAAAGCACCACTATATTTTAGAGAAAGGGTCAGCAAACTACAGAGCTCAAGGGCCAAAGGTGGCCCATCACCTGTTTTAGTACAACCGATGAGCTACGAATTTTTATATTTTTACATTTTTTAATGGTTGGGGGAGAAACCAAAAGAAGAAGAAGAAGTCACATGGGTGACGTGTGAAATTTATACGAAATCCAAATTTCAGGGTCCGTCAATAAAATTTTACTGGATCAGTCACGCTCATTCATTTATGCATCATCTATGGCTGCCTTCGCTACAATGGCACAAGCGAGAAGCTGCAACAGAAACCCTATGTCCCACAAAGCTGAAAATACTTATTACCTGGCCCTTTACAGAAAAAGTTACTACCCTTCAGGGCATGGAAGCTGAATCCTGACCGCCTCTATTTAAAGCCTAACGTTTGTTAATATTACTCACTTATTAACTGTGTTGTGTGACCTTGACCAAATTACTTAACCACTCTGCCAAAAACCTCAGTTTCCATAGCTGTAAAATGAGGTCAATAACAGCACCCACCTTACGGGGTCACTGCGAGTTGTGAATTAATAATACATGCAAAGCACCTGAAACAGTCCTGGGCACAGAGTGAGCCACTATTGAACACCGGCTGGAACCATCATCCCTTCTTGCTCCGGAACATGTTTTCCAACTGAAATGCCACCAAGGTGGTTAGACTTCAAACTAGCCCCACAAACCTACTCACCAAGGTAGAAGTGAAGAATGAGACAACAAGAAAGGAAAGAAAAAGCAGAATGAAAAGGGGGGAGCAGGGGATAAGAAGCGAAAGGAAAAAGCAGGCAGACCCCACTCAGCAGGGACAGTAGGTGGCCTACTCGAAGGGGAAGTATAAATTAGGATAATTTCATCTACACTAGCAGATTAAATAACTTCTGTGGGCTGACTGGATACTAATCACCATGTGGAAGCTGTCTCTAGGGGGGAAAAGTATTCACAATTCCCAGCAAGTGACTTACAAATGAACCGCTGGGTCAAGCCCATTTCCAAGTGGAGAACTTCCTGTATTTTACATTCCTAGACAAATGACAAGTGAGAGTTGTGGCACACTCTGCATCTTGTGATCCATGTCTAGTAGCTATTTAAAAGGAAACCATGTGTGTAAGGACCCTGTGCAGCCCAGGAGCCCCTCCTCGGGCCCCTCGGAGGAGGCCAGGGGTAAGCAGTCTTAGCCAGGAGTCCTCATTGTGTTCAGAATGGCACTTACTTCCAAACGCTAAGAAAAAACCCTGTTCCCATAAATAGAACACGAGCTCATTCACCAAAAATGGACGTGCGTGGCAACTGGGAGGTAAACATGGTGTTAATAGAAGAGACACTTAACCTGCTACCGAGGTTGGGAAACGCTCTTTCCCAGGGCTCTCATCTGGAATATCTTCTCTACACAAAGCTGAGTTCCTGCTGTTTCCATGTATCTTTACAAATTGCACTGTTTCCTTTCTTCAATTATTATTTCAAAACTCTAGACACTTCCCCCACCCCTAAAAGAATTGTTGTAACACTCACAACTGCACCAGAAACAACTCTCTTTATTCTTCCAGTCCAACCTTGATCCCTCTAATCCTCACTACTGCTTTGGTTCATGCTTACAGTCAATCTTCCCTGCAGAGGCTAAACACACATACCAAATATGTTCAAAAGACGTGATGGAGAAGCATGACATGTAAAACCTTAAAGAAAGAAGAGACATTATTACCCAAGTGATTTCTACCAACTGTGCAGGAAAGACAGAGTGATTGAAAGCAATCACCCAGGACGGCAATTAAGATGCTCCTGAGTAGAGGCAAGTTGAAAACACTCACTGAGAATGAATCTGCTGGGACAGTCCTACGGAAGGCTTCGGCTTGAGGGTCAAGGTCATCTGGGCCACAGGACTGACTCTTGGAAGAGTGTCTGCCTTCTTAGACGAAGTGTGCTTTGCTGCTTGCTCAGGAGGGACCCAGGAGGAAGCAGCCGCAAGACTCTGCCCTCCAAAGCCTGGGGATGAGGTGTCCTGGGCAGCTGCTGTCTCACAGGCTTTGCCCTTGGTCCCCGGTTTACACACACAGAGTTGAGGCCGGAGACACATCCCTCCATTCTGGCATGGTGGAACACAGCTTGCTGCAGGGAGACAACAGAAGACACAACTCTGAAGAAAAGCATTGGAGACTTAACAAGTCCTTCCAAGGGCTTTTAACATCAGCACCAGAAAGCTCTCCAATAAAATAAAACCTTACTTAAAGACATGATGACAAGGACAACAATGATGACAATGATAGCTAATATTTATTAATGGCTTCCCAGGTGCCAGGCGGTTCTAATACGTATCGACAAATTGAACGCCACCCCCCTCCCCAGCAACCGCGGTAAGGAGAGGTTTTATTTTGCCTCTTTTACTGATGAGGAAATAGACACAAGGGTTATGTAATTTGCCACAGGTCACACAACTATGAGTAAATAGAAGAGCTGGGACTTGAATCCAAGTGAACTGGCTCCAACATCATCTTTCTTTTGTTTTTGCTTTTGTGTGTGTGTTTTTCAACGTCATCATTCTTAACCACTTCATTAGAGTTGCCTCTCAGAAATGCATCAGAAGCAATGGAAAACTTAAGAAAATGCTTTGCCTTTCTTTTTAAATTGTGCTCAGTGGCTTAAGTTTAAATTTCAGGTACCAAATAAGATGTGATAAGCCCAAGTCCAATCCCCAACCCCAAAAAAGTGCTACAAATTTCATCTTGCATAAGCTATCGGAGCCTGGAGTGACTGACTCAGAAATGCAGACTAACTCACTTTTTTGTTTTTACATGACAGAAGGATACAGAGGTTGAGAATCATCCAAGATACACTTTTATACTTCTGTTTTCAAAAAGCCAGTGCCCTGTACACCATTCCTAATCTTACAATGAAAGGCAACCAAGAAGAAGCAAGCCCTTTATCTCCTATTTGCTAGGATGCACGTACTCGGAATCACAAGACTTGTGGCCAGAGTTTCAAAGTTAGCGGGGCTACGGGTCATGGGTAAGTGGGTTTCATCACAGGCAAGGTCCCAGAGAAGTTGAGATGTTACCGACTTAAATTTCATTAGGTTAATGTTATATAGGATGATGGACAGAATTCCTTCAGTTTATGTGTCCAAATGCACTCATTTACACCAACTGATTTTGTTATCAGTCCACTTTTGACTTAAATTAAACCCTTGGTCCTCAAGCAGATCATACTACTACAACGCCCATAAAATGAAATGCCAGATTCAGTCCATAAACATTTACAAAATAGATGAGGGATATGAACAAGAGGAAGCTTAACTATGGATGAGCCAAATGACCAAGACCTAAAAGCCCTTTAACCTCCTGATTTTCTATAAAAGAGAGAAGCAGCTTTCCCATCTTCCTACAATATGATTCCCATTAGTTATAGAAAATAACGATAAGAAATGACTGCCAAGTGTCAGAATAGGCTGACAAATTTTCCAAAAGTGGGAAGGGATTCTTAAAAAGCAAAGAAAAATGCAACCAGCTCCCTAGGTGACCTTAGCTTGTTATTTAACCTTAACCTCTGTACCTATACATGTTTGGGGGCAGGAGGGCAGTAACTGCTTGTTCTAAAACGGTCCCCAAGAGCTCTTCCCAAATTAGGCTTCTAGAATTCTAAATCCAAAACTATGCACTTCCAGGGTTCAGGATTCTAATTTATCAGCATTTTCCGGGCCAACCAATGATCATTGGGTCCCTACTCGGCCATGGTTATTTATGGAATGTCACAGAAATGGAAATGGGCTCCACCCAGAGAGAACAGAAGTGGCCACGAGGGAGGACAGGATGGGGCTTTCAGAGCTGAGCCTCTGCCAAAGATCACCCCCCCAGGCACTTTCATGTATACATTCTCTTCATGCTTTCAATTAGAAACATGTTTCATTTTAACATCTGAGAATGATTTCCGCTTCTCCTCCCTCCCAAGGTGTGTTGCAAATGTCCCCTCATCTACCAGGAAGGCTGCACAGAGCAGTGTACGAAAGTTGGTACCCAGATGGGGGCCAATCATGAAATTTTCCAAAATACCACTGAGGATACAACCAGAACCTGTCTTTAGGAGGACAAAGAGGGATTCGAAGCATCAAAGGGTAGAGATTTTTTAACTCTACAAACTTGGTAGCATGTGAGAGGCAGGGAAAGAATAATATAAAAACCTTAAACTTATAAAAACTTTCTACCATAAGAGAAAGAACATGTTATATAGTAGTGTGACTATATATGATACCACCCTTCTGCAGTAAATGTTGAGAGAACAATAACACGGGGGCACCTGGGTAGCTCAGTCGGTTAAGCATACGACTTTGGCTCAGGTCATGATCTCACGGTTCCTGAGTTCGAGCCCTGGTGGAGCTCTGTGCTGACAGCCTGGAGCCTGCTTTGGATTCTGTGTCTCCCTCCTTTTCTGCCTCTTTCCCACTTGTGGTCTCTATCCGTCTGTCTCTCTCTCTCAAAAATGAATAACCATTAAAAAAAAAAAGAATTAAAAACAAAAAAGAATAAGGAGAATGACAATTTTCCCTTCTACCTAACCCCCCATAGGCTCTGACAGCAGCTTCCTGGAGCATGCAGACAGGAGGGGCTGGCTGGACCTGGGTCAGGGAAGGGAGGGGTGGGACAGAGTCCCTCAATGCCAAGGTAAGCCCCTCACCTGCCATGAAAAGAAAAGCAAACCTCATGTCCTGCAACCACATTTTATCAAGCCGTTTCTCCTAGGAAATTGGGACTCCATGTCATTGTGGTTCTCGTGTGGCACTTGCTAAAGTGTGGTGCTTGGACCAGCGGCGGCAGCCGCCAGAAGCGCTTCAGAAGGGCACAATCTTCCATTGCCCCAGGTCTGTTAAATCCCAGACTGGAGTCCAGCAAACTAACCACCCTCTAGAGGAGTCAGATGCACACCCAGCTCTGAAAACCGCGGACATACGGTGTTTGGAAACGGGCACTCTTCCACCAGCAAGTGTTTTAGGATTTTTCTTACACTCATTTTTTCTAAGTCCAGTATAATTAACATACAGTGTTATGTTAGTTTCAGGTGTACAACATCGTGATTCAACAATTCCACAAATTAGGATTTACATTTTTATAACTGCAAATTTGGTGTTTTCACTCCTACAATTGCATTTATTTTATTGAATTCTTGCTGTGATAAATGTGCTTGTTTTATGTTGCTGCCCTTTTATTTTTAATGCATAAAAAAAAAACTTCCCATGTGACCAAATTCTCAAGATTATTATGGGTCCCTTCCAAAAGTTTATATATTGTCATCATCTACTTCATGGCCAATGCAAAAATTCGTAGGCACTTATGAGAAAACTGTTATTCTAACCGAAGCAATGAACTATGTGGAAAATTATAAATAAATGTTACAGAAGTATTTTAAAACCACTTTTTCCACCAGTCGATTCTGCATTTGCCCAGCCACAAGTAGTTCAACACAATAAGTAAACACTACATCAAGATATTATCAGTGGGGTGGGCAGTGGTTCTCAGGCTTTGCCACACATTACAATCACTTGGGGAGCTTTTAAAACTCTCAAAACCCAGGGCTGACACCAGCCTCTGAATCAGAATCTCTGAGGGAGGGGATCAGACATCAGTTTAGTTTGCTTTTGTCTTTGTTGTTGTTGTTTTTCTCAAACTCTCCAGGTGATTGCAACATGCAGCCAAACTTGAACAAAATCCTAATCCAGACTTGCTGACAGACTGGGTTTCATAAAATGCAGCTCTTTGGATTTTTTTTTTCTCCTTTGTTCAAAAACTTTCAACCCAAGTTAGCTGCCTGTGAGATACATTAAAGACCCCCTGCACCTGGCCCAAGCCCCCTTCCACCCTCACTGCCCCCTGCCCATCCCTACAGAAGCCCACCACTCCCCCACCTCTGCACATGGTGCCCTGTCCCAAAACACGTCTCCCAAGCTCGCGCTCATGTGAAACCACCTCCTTCTCCATGAAGTCCTTCTCAAATGCCCACCAGCCCCACCGTGATCTGTTGGACACCTGAACCCCTGTCCCCTTTTATCTTTCACATCACAGTCCCTATACTCTGCCACATGTCATTAATGATCTCAACAAGTTCTCTTATGTCCCGAATGAGATTATAAACTCAGGTCCATTAATTGGCTTACGTAGAACTTCCAGTACCCTAGGATGGGAGCTTTAACCTCATCTTGGTCCACTAACTGGTGTGAAAGCAGAGCCACACCTTTCCAAAGGATGCTGGGAGTTGACGACATCTGAAAAGGGAATACAATCAGTGGGCTCCTAATCTGTTCCATAATGACGTCTACACCTCCAGACTCCATTTGCAAGTTGCATCTTCGATCAAATCTCCAATCCTCCAAAGATGTTTTTAAACACAAATTAATATTAAAATATACTCTGCTAATGTAGAAGATCTGTAGTGGCATTAAACAATCTGCAGTTAAAGAAACCATCTCAGAAGCCCAGATCCGATGTATTCTAGAAGAAGTTTGAAGGGATAGGACGCTCTGAAACAAGCTGGTCAAGGAAGAACAGAAGAGAACATCACAGGGCGCCTGGGTGGCTCAGTAGGTTAAACATATGACTTCGTTCGGCGCAGGTCACGATTTTGTGGTCCTTGAGCTCTGCTCTCACAACTCAGAGCCTGGAGCCTGCTTCAGATTCTGTATCTCCCTCTCTCTCTGGCCCTCCCCGACTCATGCTCTGTATCTCTCTCAAAAATAAATAAACATCAAGAAAAAAAGAAAGAAAAAGAAAAGAAAAATCACAATGCACTGGTAGAAACTGTGACAAGTTACTAAACTTCCAGGGCAAAAGCATGTTAAGGAGATTAGCCTAAGAGGTTCAGATGCAGCGGAAACAAAAAAAGAGCTTCTGCAAGGTGCCTGCACACAGAGATAGCTCAGAGAACTGCAGACTGTTCCCTGAGCATTCACCTGATACTAAGCTGAACAGGGCAGAACACCATGAGGCCAAACTCCCCAGGACCTGTAAGGTGCAAATTCCCAATCCTGACCTGCCAAAGTCAAGACATTCAGTACAGTCCCCAGAATTAAACCCCTTTTGTTTATTAAAGTTTATTAATTTTGAGAGAGAGAGGGAGAGGCAGAGAGAAAATCCCAAGCAGGCTCCACACCATCTGTGCAGAACCCAGTATGTCAGATGCTTAACCAACTGAGCCACCCAGGTGCCCCCAGAATCAAAGCCCTTTAAAGAGAATAGCGGGGCGCCTGGGTGGCGCAGTCGGTTAGGCATCCGACTTCAGCCAGGTCACGATCTCGCGGTCCGTGAGTTCGAGCCCGCGTCAGGCTCTGGGCTGATGGCTCAGAGCCTGGAGCCTGTTTCCGATTCTGTGTCTCCCTCTCTCTCTGCCCCTCCCCCCGTTCATGCTCTGTCTCTTTCTGTCCCCCAAAAAATAAATAAACGTTGAAAAAAAAATTTTTTTTAATAAATAAATAAATAAATAAAAATAAAGAGAATAGCAAACCTGGATATCAAAATCAGGCAAGAAGAGTACATGAAAAGAAAGCTAACACACAAATCAGTTAAGGATACAGGTACAAAATACCTAAGTAAAATATTATTTCAGAAACAGAAAAGCAAGCAGAACTAATTCCAAAAATATAAGGATGGCTTTAATGTCAACAAATCTGTCTATGGAATTTCCCATGTTAGAACATTAAATGAGAATTTATCTCAATGAATGCAAAACAACTTCCAATAAAATTCATCACTTACTCCCAGTAACAAACAAAACTTTAGCCAACTAGAAATACAAGGGGATTTCCTTGTTCTGGTAAATAGGACCTACAGCAAATCCCACAACAAACAGCATACCAAAACATACAGCAAATACTACGAGGAAATTGTAGAAGCATTCCTATCAAAGTCAGAAACAAGTCTAAATGCCTATAGTAGCCTCTAATAATTGATGTGGTATTGTAGTGTGCAGCTAATAGGACAAAACAAGAAAAAGAAATAAAAGGTCTAAGAACTGGAAGGAAGAAACAAATCTATCGTTATTTTCAATTTAAGTGTCTACATAAATGATTGAAAAGACTGTACGAATTATTTTAAGTGATAATGTGGCACTAGTTTACAGACAGAGAAACAGGTCAATACAATACAACAGAAAACTTACAAACAGACTAAAATATGGAGTTGTGCAAGGTGATGGAGGAGATATAATAAACGGGTAGAGAAACAATGGACTACTTAGTGGTGTTGGAAAATAGGCATTCAACTAAAAGAATTAAAATTAGATCCCTCCAGGTGCCTGGGTGGCTCAGGTGGTTAAATGTCTGACTCTTGATTTCGGCTTAGGTCATGATCTCACATCTTGTGAGTTTGAGCCTGGGGTTAGGCTCTGTGCTGGAGGTGCAAGTGTTAGCAAAGATTTAGGGAAATGGGAACTCAATTAAATACTATTATGTACTGCTCACAGGATATATTTTATACTCACCTCTGTAAAAGGCAATTCGGCAATAGTTAGTAAGGTTCTAATGTGAAAACCCTAATACCCAGCGATTTTACTTCTCTGCTGTCATGTGCTCAAGGAGACACATACAGGTATGTTCATGGCACACCAGTAACAGTAGGAAAATACTGATATCGATAAACTGTATTATATTCATACAATGAAATATTACACAGCAGTTAAAATCATGACCCACATCTGCATCTAGCTCCATGGAGGGATCATGAAAATAACATTCACTGAGAAAGTAAATTACATGATGATACTTTGGAATACTATTTTTTGTATGATTGTAATAACTGTCCGTGTAATCTTTTAAACGTATAAAACAATGCCAGTCATTTTTAATAGACCTATGAAATCAACAAAAGCATAAAAAATTATGTACCACATTCACACAAAATTCACGACAGTGATCACCTCTTGGAAAGAAGCAGAACACTGTAAGAGAAGAAAATAAATCACTTTACTGGCCCTTTTTTTTTTTTCCTCAGAAGACAGATGGGCAGGAGACAGACAACAAGGCTACTCAGCTCAGCTGTGCACAGTACCTACACAGGGATTTACTACTCTACCCTTTGTACTTTTCCGTGTATTTTTCTATTTTTTCAAAATCGAACTAATTTTTAATTTTTTTTTTTCAACGTTTATTTATTTTTGGGACAGAGAGAGACAGAGGATGAACGGGGGAGGGGCAGAGAGAGAGGGAGACACAGAATCGGAAACAGGCTCCAGGCTCTGAGCCATCAGCCCAGAGCCTGACGCGGGGCTCGAACTCACAGACCGCGAGATCGTGACCTGGCTGAAGTCGGACGCTTAACTGACTGCGCCACCCAGGCGCCCCAAAATCGAACTAATTTTTAAAAGCAATCCCGCAAAGGCAATTGAGAATTGAAGGCAGCTAAAACATGTTCCTTAATCACAGTGGTGCCAACAGGTGGTTCTAACAGGTATGAGGCAGGTCAGTGTCAGAAAGCACCACCATGACCAGGATGAACTCAGTCCACAAATCCTGAGCTTGCAGAAAGCCGATGTCAAGACGTGGGTGAGGAGGATACACAGAGAAATCCTACTCTGTCCTGGCTGCCAGGTCGGTCTTCTGAAAAACCCCTTTCATCATTTGAAACAAATTCTCAGATTTCACCCCAAACAAATACCCTCTGATTTCTTCCATATTTGAATCCAACTCCAGTTGACAAGCTGATCCTTAAGTTCTTTAAAAGTTTGGTGATTGTATTTTTAGGAAGTAACCCATGCCCTGAAGCTCAGCCTCTATTGCTTTTAATTCTAAAAAAGTAACTCTTAGTTATATTTAAAACCCATCCCAGCCCACACAGGGCCAACAGTGTGACTATCTCTGCCCCTTGCTTTTCTCTCCAAACAAGTTGTAGCATGTCTACCACATGTGTCCCGCGGAGAAATGTGAGTCTAACTGTGTCTTCTGTGATCAGAGACAGCAGGTGAGAAATGGCTTTGCTGTGTGTGTCTTCACAGTAATTCCCAGCTGCCCTTTGAAGTTATTCAATAACACTAAGTGATATCAGATCACAAGAAACATAGCATGAGGTCACACATCTTGGTCTAACTCTGTCTGCTCCTTGTACCAAACCCAAATAAATGCTGGGCTTGCCTCGCAAATGTCTCCGGGTCAGCTTCCTCCAAAATCCCTCATGAGCAAAAAATATTAGCATAGCATCCCCATGCCTTTTCTATCCAGCCTTATGCAATAATGAAGAATTCCACATCACCGAATTTTGTACACAGGT